>NW_024582372.1:3733503-3835500 GCF_018398535.1 Haplochromis burtoni
GGGGGATTCAGAGTACAAGCAAAAGGAGGCATAAGAGAAGGAAACAGCAAGTACAGACAATGGTTGCTGGGTGCTGCGTTGGACCACTTTGTCTCCATACCCTTTATCCCTGCTGGATCTTAATCAGCACATTTATGCTGGTTCCAGCTTTTCCCATAGCAGAGGGGTCTATTTCAAAAGGGCTGGCAATTGTCCTAATGAGATACACATGGTCAGAAATCCTTTTCAAGCCTCCAAGTGTACTCCACCATTATTCACACTCATTTGAATTTAACACACATAAAATACCAACTTTCTAATACCAACTTTTTTAATTAATAGATTTATTTTCCTAGAAGAGACCTTGACAATACATTTACTGACACCTGCTCATCACTCATTTTTGTTATTTTACATATTTGCATGCATTCAATCTGTTAGCTGAAAGGAGTTCTACAGTCTCCTGACTTACTGGCTTGTCTGCTGACACAGCCTCTAGGGCCAATGGTCAATATTTTACAGCTTCCTGCTTAAGAAACACACTTTTGTTTTATGACTTCCTGTTTTTCTGCCCATCCTTGTTTATTCATGCAGATAAATGCAATGTACCTGAACACAATCAAAGCCTACTCACGTGATTGATGAACCGAACTTGGATTACAAATGGAAACCAGAAAACGTCCATCATCCAAAGCTGTTATCAGTTTATAGTGATTATTTATGACCCAGCTCTTGAAAAGATTTAGTTGTATTTATGTAAACCTCAAGGCACTTTAAACTGTTAGGCAAAGGGTTAGGGTTAGGGTTGGTTTTTCCACACGCTTCTTGCGACCCTGTTGACTATTTTGAATGAAACGCTTGATTGTTCGATGATCACGCTTCAGAAGCTTTACAATTTTGAGACTGCTGCATCCCTCTGCAAGATATCTCACTATTTTTGACTTTTCTGACCCATTTTGCCAAAGGAAAGGATGTTGCCTAATAATTATGCACACCTGATATAGGGTGTTGATGTCATTAGACCACACCCCTTCTCATTACAGAGATGCACATTACCTAATATGCTTAATTGGTAGTAGGCTTTCGAGCCTATACAGCTTGGAGTAAGACAACATGCATGAAGAGGATGATGTGGACAAAATACTCATTTGCCTAATAATTCCGCACTCCCTGTATAAACAAAATGTATGATAGAAATAAATATCAACCAAATTTTAATCAACCAAAATACTTAAATATTAAAATACATGTCATGTCAGGACAAGTGCTTTCTTAGAAACACAGGAGTGAAGTTACTGAATTGGCATAGAGAGTCTGTCTGTATGTGTATGTCTGCAATGTGCGGGTGGGAGAGTATGGTGGCAAATTGACACAAACCCAGTGAGAACCTCTACAATTCAGCCTGCATCAGCATCTCTCCCTCTCTTCACACACATATCCCTCCATCCACATCATCTTGCTGTTATTGATAAAGTCCCCTCTTTATATGGTAATGTCTTTCACACCTGAAAGGCATCAGGAGGGCATGATCGCTCTCTCTCACACACAAAACTACATATATATATATATATACATATATGCCAAAAACACACACTAAGACGCGCTATTATTCATGTGAACTCATATAATTTCACCCTCTCTCCCAACACTTTCTCTCCCATCAATCTCTCTCAAACACACACACACACACACACAAACAACTACGAGGAACCCATTAACACCGATGGAGATATGTATGCCGCTCACATCTGTCACATGTCGCTGCCGTGGCAACACCAGCTGCCGTGGTTACCGGAGGCCTGCTTCTGTAGTGTTATGGGATTTGGTTATTATAGGATAGCTAGCTACCTGTGTGCAGAAAAATATCCCTTTGAGGACAGATTACTGAGCAATGATACTCCACCATTTGATCTGATAAGTGGACTAATTACAGACTAATCACTGGTTGTAGGTGACAATTACTTGGTGACTGGGATTAGTTAAGCTGATTAGATCCACAAGTGTATCGACATCACTTGTGTTCATGGATTGGAAAGGCGGCAATGGCAGACAAAACAATAAGCTTCAAATCTCCAGGTCACCTGATGGTCAAATAAACCTCTCATCATCTACACGTTTTACACTCCTACTGATACAGCATTAGCATTTCCATCCTTGTCAGATGTGTTCAGATTGCTGAACCTCTGCCCAAAACTGCATCTACAAATTAAGGAACAACTTCAGAATAGTGTTCCTCAACATAAAATGAGGGTTCTAACATACATAATATAATCAACGGATTTGGACAATCTGAAGAATCTCTGTGTACTAAAGAAAAGACTGAAAATAAGTTTTTGATGCTTGTGATCTTTGACCCTTAGGCGGGACTGCATTAAGCATGGGACACTTCCACAAACCACTACCCATAAACACAGTTTACTGTGCCATCCACAAATGCACTTTAAAGCTCTATGATGATCAAGACGCAGAAACACCGCCATCTTCATTGGTGCTAAAATTAAAACGGGCTGATCTCATCTGGATTGTTATCATTCCTCAATTCAAATCCTTCAGTTCACACAGTTTGGGAGTGGAGTAGTGCCTATGGAACTGGCAGCTTTCACATCTGGAAAAAGCGCAAAACTGATTTTAGAGAAAACTGATTCTAAAAAGAGAGGGGATCACAAAATTTGCAGACAACTGCATTCTGTCCCAACTTTTGTGGAATTGGGGCTGTATTTTCTGTATTTACTTTTACAATGGTGGCTGCTTATATAAAACAGGAGCAGACTTTCAAATATTGAGGTCAGCAAATGCATATGCGACGCTTTGCTGTTAGCCTCAAACATTATAAGTTAGCTATTGTTAACACGGTGTGAAAGAAATCCATTATTTTTATTCATATGATACAGTGTGTTGAGTCAGGACTGAACCAATGTATGTTCCAAATACTATACCATAAAAAATAATGTATAGGATGTATTGGTGTATTTTAAACACCCTTTCAAGCACCATAAAGCTGCTCCTAAAGTGGTCTTTATATCCCCTTACATGACAACCTCACACCTTTTCTGATTTATTTTCTTGTTAATTTTTCAAAGCTTTGACATCTAAATTATATGTAAACACTGAAATGATGGATACATGAATTCTAGGTACCTTCAAATGTGCACAACACGTGCTAGGTTATCAGGTTTTCAAATTCTTTGAAAATAAAGTGCAGTTAGCAGAGAACTGGGATATTTTTAGATAATAACTCCGGGCTTGCACTTTCTGGCTGAGTTATGGTAACTTGGGCGTGAACAAGCGAATAGGCTAAGTAAAAAAATAACCACTGCATGTCAGAATCATAGAAAGCTTTACTTTTTCAATCTGACTGCACGCTAACTGCAATGATCCCCGCCTTGGTAGCTGCTGACAGATGTTTAATCTACAACCACATCTAGGCAGACACATCAATGAATCTGTTAATACAAACATTTTAAGTGCATAAGGCATTTATATCCAGAAGAAACTCCAACGGTTAAGTGCACTGTACTTGACATAACATGTTCTAATTGACAAAAAAAAAGTACAGATAAAAGCAATCTTAATAAATCTCATACTGACATCAAGAGGTCCTTGGGGAGGGCATATATATTCACAAACATATCCTTCTTTGGCTCTATTCTTATGTCTCGTGGGAAACTGTATACGTTTCACTTTATAAACATGGATGGTTTTAACTTTCCACTGATCTAAAACAGTCACTTTGCTAGTGACTTAAACATACACACACATAGTGACCCACTTTCCTGAGCTAAACTGGACAAGCAAAAACAGATCACCCTCCATCCATTTATGATTTGGGCGTGTATATAAGGGATGAATACACAAACACAAGTCAGACATGCAGATATACACACCACTGCAATAAGGACAGAGGCCTTAAGTGAGTGCAGCTGTGTAGCCAGATGTGTTTTAGAGTCCTAGTTACAAGCGTGCATGTATTACACTGCACTGTTTTACTACACATTGCTTGTACTGCCCCCTGCCTTTCTTTCTAATTTCTCAAACTGACCTGAAATGAATTTAGATTTAAATGAGGACGTTTAAGTCAAATGACAAAGACAATCAGACAATAAAACGATTTTCCTACTTTTCAAATACTCGTTCATCTTAGTTTCACTTCCCTCTCCTCATCTGCAAACCATGTCATGTCTCCTTTGCGCCAAGAGCAATAAGGCTGCTCTTGAATTATTTAATGCATTAATGAGGCATTTTCAATAAGATGAAGGGGGGGGGGAACCTCAAACAAAGCAGCTTGTTTACATTAACTGATAGCTGCGTACACAGTCTATAAGGGGATGAGCATTCAAACCGTGGTTTGTCTTCAGCAATATATTATCTTGACATTTAAGCACAATGACAAATCATTTTATGGATGCTTGTTTTTATGCGTGTTTGTGAGCAGACTTGCACACACCTACACATTGAACTGCAGACATCCAGACAGCAAAATATTCAAAAGGTAAGCACGGCGAAGGTCATCATTAGCATAGTATTAACGACCCTGTGTGTGAATGTCTGAGCACTTGTATTACTCACACACTACTCACAAATGTGTTTACACATTCACAGTGTGAGGACTTTTTTATGTTTTATGGGGATGAAGAGTGAAAAAAAAATCATTAAATTTCAAAGTGAGCAATTTGATTTGTAGGCTACAATAAGGGTAAGTCTATGGAAATTGAATGCAATGTATGCAATGGCTAAAGAAATGGTAATACGACTCTTTGTGTGTGTGGGTCAAGCATAACTTGCATAACGTTGTGTAGTCAGATCCATGACACAGACAAAGGCATGTGAACGTGTGTGTGTGTGTGTGTGTGTTAGCTGTTTAATCAGATGGTTGATGTGTGTTTGTGTTTTAGCTGTGCGGTGGGTCACATATGTCACAGTGTCCTGTGGGACTAACACGGGGTCTCACGCTGACAGAGCATCAGGAACCCATACACCCACACAAAATACACAAGCCAAATTGCTGCACTGGCATATTTGGAGAAGGAGAAGGATTATTAGGTCAAACTACTTCACCAAGGACTTTAGTTCAGCGTTTCTTGATGCAGAACACCTGCGTAGTTTAAACCATTCTTGTAAAACGTGTCTGGGTTTAAAAAAAAGAAGAAAACCAGTCAGGAAATTCTAGATGGCTAAAATACCTGAACCATTAAATTTTTCAGTAACAGCCCAGAGGGTTTTTTTTTCCATCAATGAAACTAACCTCTGCTCTTGCAGTGGAGTTTCTGCGCATACAAGAGCAGAAAACACGTGTAATATAGGTAAGACACTTGAATTAGCAACTTCCAATTAAAGTTTCTTTATAACATGCATAACTTCATCTCATGAGTAAAAACAAGCTGAAAGGAAGAGAGCAGGTTACATTTGTAATTTGATATATTTCCTGCTGGGTATTCAGCAAGACAGTGCAAATTCTTTCTTTTTTTTGGGTTTAATTAAAAATTATCTTAATACTTTAGCCATCCAGCACTATCAGTTTATAATAAACTGATTTGACTTACATGTTGTTTTAAGTTTCTCAGGATTTAACCACTTCTCTACTTACATGAAAGGTATTCATTTTACTAATAATAGGTGTTATTAAAAAATTATTATATTGATTTAATACACTTCATTAGCTGTGGGTATTGTACTGTTGAATCAACACTTTTCAAGCAGTAGTGTCAGGTGTCTGTTTGAACTCGAGGATCGAACACTCTAATACTATAAAAAGAACCAACCCCAAGGAAAAAAGAGTCAAAATAACTAATTTATGCAAGAACCGCTGGAGCGACTGAGTCACTTCACACATGAGAAACTTCTTAAAAATAAAAATGCAAACAACAGATTTAAAAGTACAGAGACACGTGTTTTCTCTTCTTAGTGTGAAACTACTATCACAGTCTTCAAGGTGTTGCATCCACAGTGTAAAATAATGTAATACAACACATTTTTTCCAATGTCAAATTCCACTCCTGTTCATACTTTGAAGGTTAAATCAGTGAAGCAAATTGGGACAAGCCAATAAAATCTATTTTTTATTAACAGACCCTTGAGCCACATGAGATATTTTGAAATTCAATGACCCCAAGATTTCTGCACTAGATTCATTGATACTATTGAGCTCATTTCCACGTCTTCATCAATCCATTTTAATTGCTTATCCAATTCAGGGTCACAGGCAGGCTGGAGACAATTCAGCTGACATTGGGCAAGAGGTGTAGTACACCCAGGACAGGTCACCAGTCTCTCACAGGGAGACAGACCACCATTCACACTCAAATTCATCTCTACTGCCAATTTAGATTCACCAAATAACCTAACATGCATGTCTTTGGACTGTGGGAGGAACTAGATCACCGAGAGGAAATCCACACAGGCAAACTCCACTTAGAAAGTCCCCATCCAAGTAATAAGGTGAACACCCACAATCGTATTGCTAACTATTGCCCACACACTATATGTCATCCTCATTTCCATATCCTCTTCCAGTAAGGTCATACTATTTTATGTCTATATTGAGACAGCTTTTAAATGAAGACACACACAGTACCTAAACTAGTTATAATGCTGGTTGTTGTGCATGCGTTTTTTCTACGCTGCAATAAAGTTAGCCACAATGGGAACTTTAATCAACCTGAAATGAACCCAGCCTCACAAATGACGCTTTAATTAGTGGTCTGGCAACTGAGACTCCCAACTAACCCCTGCTGTTCCTAACAATTTCCAACTGTCATACTCTCGAACTAATAAAAATACAGCATTTCCACACCACTTGTTGCCTTACAGTCTTTACAGCAAATTCCACTATGCCACTCTAAGTCTACATCTGACTCAACAGCTTTGCCTTATCAGCCCCGTGGCATATAATTTAAGCCTATTTGTTACCAATTAACTCAATGTCTGATATGAGGCCCATTGTTTTATAACTAAAATTCAGTCAGCTGTAGCAGAAGGACATCAGACCCAAAGGCAAAGAGCAGTCAAAAGTTAAATTTGTCTAGTGATAAGTAATGTCACATTAATTCATAATCAAGTTTTAAAAACAAACAATAATAAGAAAACCTATTCAGTGTAGAAAAGGTAAGAAATGTGAGCTGCATATCTGTATATATGATGCATTTGTATGCCCAGGTGAATGTACACTCTGGGACTCCTGGAAATATCCTGGCTATTGAGAAATGCTGCACTAATGAAAATAAAACTGATTATATAGACTACCCACAGAAACAAATGATACACCTGTCAAAGAAAATGAGAAAAGGCAGGAGTCCAAGTGGATTAATACTAGTCTTTGAGGTTAGTGTCTTACAGTAATCCATCACATTAATTCCCTCAAAAGAAGAAAAGCAATATAGACTAAAGCGAGCTCATTGATTTTGGTAATATGTTCAATCAGGCAAAATGGGAAACTCCAAGACAGAAATCAAAATGATCTCGCCTATGTTTTTCATTTTGTTTTGGTAGTGACAGTATTGGATAAACAGCTTCACATACAATTATGATCCCAGATCCCAAAGGCTCTTTGGTTTCTGCTCCTTTTTCTTTGCAGCTGGTCAAATGGGGGTTGGACAAATTACAGCATCCTTATGATTTATGGCAACAATAATGCTGACGACACACCAACACAGTAAGCAAGAGCATGATTACAAGTCCCCTCTTTCATGAGCAACAAAGTTAATAAGTGCCAGTGACCAAATGCCACAGTTAATGAAGGAGCAAGTTATTTTTGGACGCTATGAAACTGAGCATAACCACTTGTGTGTGACTTCCTACACACTTTTTCAGATACACTATAAGACAGAAGGACAAACAAAACTAAGAAATTTACCTTGCTGGAATAAGGTCCAGGGATGAGTAGTTTTAGTGCCTGTCGTTTCAGCTCTGTCAGCCTTGCATTGCAGTTCTCACACCATATCCCTCTTTCACTTCCAGGGGAACTTCCACTGCCTGAGGCCGGCGATCCTGTCCCAAAACCTGGTGAGCCACCTAGCGAACCGGGTGATCCTGTCCCAATGCCTGGGGAGATGGTCCCAGGTGACCCAGAGAAGGATCCTGGTGAGGAGATTCCTGAGCCTGGGGATGGTGTTCCCGTGGAGCTGGGCATGGAGCCAGCACCCTCCGGGGCGGGGCGTGTGCCGGAGCGGGTGGTCTCATCATAGGCCTTTCGGTACCATGTGTCCGGGAAGAAGGAGGAAGATTTGGTTGGCGATGTGTCAGGGACCTAAGAAAAAATTTTCAGAAGAGAAAAAATTAATGATGGTGTATTTCCAAGATGCAAATTTTTACAGTCACTGCAGGAAAGTCAAAATATGTATATAATATAATCATTGTGTTTATGTGCATTACACCAACAGCACATTCCAGTATATCAATCTGCACCTGCCTTTGTGTACTAATATAGAGATATGTTTCTGAAATAAAGTTAAAGTAAGTAAACATTTCTTTAATTAAAAATTCAACAACTAATTGTTCTGCTTTAACAAAAAAAATGAATACCCAAATCACAGATCCAGCATCCATTGTTATTCCACAATCAACACTAAAAATGTTGATTTCTCTAAAAAAAAAAAAAAGGCTAAGCAGACACAGAGTGTCCTGTGAATAACCCACACAGGAAATGTGTGATCAGGGATCAAGATTAGACGGAGTCTTACCTAACATTAGGACATTAAATTAGACAGACATTCAGTTAAAAACCTACAAACAGAGAATGACATTAAACATTTCCTGCAATGGAACGACAAGTCATCCTACTGAGTGCTTCCATAAACCACTAAATAGGATTAAGCCAGGATAGACCTGTTATTTTGTTCTACTCAACCACATGGGAACATCAAACAAGCAGCAAAGAGTGGAGAATTTGATCTTTTGCGGCTGGGTAAATCCAGTCAGAGAACAGACCCATTGATGTGGTGGAGGCTGTAAAGGTTGGGCACTCCTGTGATCTTTCTCTCGAGGGCTATAATAAGGCAGCAAAGAGTTGAGGCTGATAAATGGGAACGCTCAATCATCTCCAAATGAAGAGGTGGTTATATTGTGCCAAACGGCGTGTTATAAATTATTGTTAATTAGTCTTTGTAGATGATAGGCAGTGACACAGGTGTGACTATAATAGTCTTCACTGATTTAGCACTTTGGTGCTCAGCAAGTGCTACTTCTGGGGATCATTCAGTGAAAATGCATGCCAGCGTTGTGACACCATAACACCATAAGCACTGATATTTGAAGTGTGATCTTCACAAAGCAATCAGCAGCAGGAACACAAATCTTACAAGAACCTTCAAGTTTCATGTTTATGTCACCCTGAAAACGAAGCAAACGGCAGTCTCCTATAAAAATGGGTGGAGTGTGAGATGAAGTGCATGCAGCAGTGAACGGATGATAAGTTTTAATGTTTACCAGGCTGATTGGGAACAGAGGTGTGTCCACCCCTCGGCTGCTGGAATGAATAACCTACCCCATATTTTCTGCTCCGGCTGCTCACAGACCTCTCCTTAGTCCCCGACAGTGAAGTCATGTTGGAGGTGAGAGGAATGGGGAGGAGGAGAGGAGAGGAGAGGAGAAAGAACCTCTGCTACAGCTTCACATCCAAAAATAAAAAAATAAAAAATAAAGACCACCGGATCAATTTCAATTAACCACACGCCCCAGCAGTTTGCTCTTCTCGGGCTGGTGGTAACCTCACGCCACTTCCAGATGCATGATGAACCCAGTTACATCCCCATGCTGCGTCTAAGAGACACACAATAAAAAATCACAGATGGTTTCGGTCTCTTCTTAACAAACCGCACGGTTTGTTGCGTCTAAAATAGCCCTCGAATTACTCCTAAAAGCACACAAGAATCACACAGGTCGGTGAAAAAGACCGCTCCCCTTCAGCAGAGTCTATGAGCTGAATGAAGCTCTCTGTTCAACAGCGCTCTAGAGTGGCACCGCACTCAGCCCAGCCTCTCTCCATCAGCTCTGCGTCTCAGGCTGGCCAGGTAAAGCAAACACCCCCACCCCCCTCATGGGGTAGCTGAAATTCCGACGCACGGCGCAGGTCTCCTTCTCTAACGTCTCATTAGACCGTGTGAGATTCGGCTGGTTCAGACCACTGCTACAGAAGTCATCTCCTCGTTGTTTGTACTTTGAGTGTATCTGCGCCCTCCTCTTGACTTCCTGCGGCTCCGCCGAAGCCAGCAGTTGACTGAAGAGACAGGAGCAAGAACGCACATCTGGATGAAGGCGGGGCCAATTTATCCCTCATCTGCCTCAGGCCAATGCACGTCCAAAGGTGCCAGTTGAGGGACAGGTGGATTTCTGCCTGATTAAAGTGGAAAGTAGTGGAGTTTAAGAATATAACTTTAAGGTGTTTAAAAAAAATTGTAAACTTTCAAGTCATTTTGACCAAAGCTATAAAAACTTTGTATTTATGCGAGATTCATTTTTGGACAGTATGGACTGAGAAAAAATATACTTACATATAAATAACAATTAAACCGATTTTCTATGAGGAAAATCCAACGAATGGAGGCGTTTCAAAGACTTTACTTATTTATTTGTATTTTATTTTTTTTTAGTTTGGTGTCTTGGAAGTACTTGGATTTTAATTCCTGATTACAGCCCTGAAAACCTCTCAATCAAGCAGGCAGTGGTATCAGATAGAATAAAATGGATGAAGAAAATCATCAAATTACAACGAGACCAAAAAATGTTAAATAACTGTGTACTCAGTGTCAAAGACATCTCAGCCCTGTTGCTGTAAGCTTAACCACCGGCCTTTGACCTCTGTCAGTCAAACAGAAACAAAAACAAATAAAAAAGTGTCAACTGTGACTTTTCAGCAGGTAAAGCTGTAGGGTGGTGAGCCCCTAATTGAAGAAAATATCTGTAGAAAGCAAAACTATGACTGTAGCATTAAGATCCAAGCAGGAGCAGCAGCAATACTTCTACGTGATGGAAAGTTTTAGGAAACCCATGTGAACACAGGATGAGTGGTCACACAGTGCCCTCTGTTGTTCCCAGGAGGGCATTGCGGTTGAAACCAGACACCAACAGGTAAGTGAAAGTAGACTGTTGAACAGACCTGTTTCCCATCCTTTCCCACTCTTTTTCCTTTTTAATGACTGCGTAATCAGAGAAGATTTTGCTTTTTTTCTTTCTTGCTTAGTCTTTCACACTTTTTTACCAGAAGAGATTTTGCTGCACTAAAGGTGAGTGTCGATTTTAGAGAAAGAAGTGGTATTGTGAGTGCTCTGCAGTTGGGTAGTGTCGCTTTGACTTACACTTTTAACACAGAAATTTCAAAAATAAACAAACAAACAAAAAACCTACATGCATGCTGTTTTTAATTTTTCAAATGGTTAGCACTATCGTCTAACAGGACAAAAGTCCTGGGCTCAAATCCGGGGTTGTGTAGCCTTGCTTTGTATAGTCTGCGTGTTCTCCCTGCCCATAATTGTGAAAGTGGACTTGTGTGGTTGTCTCTAGGTTTTCGCTCTGTGAGAATTTGGACAAGCAGGTTGTACTCTGCTACCCCTATGATAAACTAGATAAGCTTCAACGCTGAATTAGAGCACAGCAGTAAATAATAAATAAATAAATAAAATAAAACGAAATAAATACAAATAAAAAAGATTACACGAATAGCAAAACAAGCTTTTTTATGTGTTTCTGTAAAACTCTGTGGATCTGGAAGCAAGTTACAGTAAAAAAAAAAAAACAAAGTCACATGACTGTCTTTTTTTCTATGTGTGTATATATATATAACTTATTGAATTTGGTAGCTTTTTGTGAGATTGGAAGACAATATCGCTTTAGAGTTAATACAGCAAAAAATGGGGGCAGTTTCAAAAAATTCAAAATTAAACCGGGTATGTTTGGGTGGCATTTTTTTCATATTACATTTTTATTTGAATTGTCTAATTCTTGCCTCCTACCCATGCATAAGCCTATTAAAATCTCTTCTAAACAGTATATAGCTGCAAGTTGTGCACACATCCTGTGCTCAACCACAACACTAAATCCGTGAACAGCCAAGCGTGTCCTTCTCGCTTTTTCAGACATAAAATCACGCCCTCCGGTCCAGATGGTGGCGGCAAATCTTTTAGTGTGGTATACAGTCCACGAGAAATAACAAACATTTGTTAACAGGAATTGTCTGCACGACGCATTGCTTTCACTATTGACTGCAGGTTTTTCTTTCGAGGTTAGGAACTCCTTTTTTTCGTGCAACTTTTGGTAACGGTGAATGTTTACATGCAACAACTATGTCAAGGGTTTTAACTGGAGCTAAAAGCTAGCGAGTGGCACAAAAATACCGAGTTTAGGGTTCCTAAGGTAAGTGGCTAGTTGTAGCTCTTGTCATTACTTCGCTTGACTCGGGCAGAGGTGGTCAGTCAGTCGCTATTTTTTATGGGTCTACGTCGTAGTTTGGCGGCAGTTAATTTGTTGCATTGCTTGTTTTAGTTGATCCGTACGTCAACGTTATTGCATTATATAAAGGGCGGAATAGTGACATGGCTTTAGTGTGACAAGTGGCGCATAACTACAATACGGAACTGTGTAAACCCCCGTGAACAACTTTGTGATTTGTTAGAAACTAGGTTTTTATGCCTGTTTACTAGCGAGCGAGTCTTGTTAGCAAGCGAGCGCTCTTATCTGGTTGACCTGCAGCACATCTTGGGCGTTGCGCTGTTACTGCACCGTTAAACTTTGTTTTTCAAATGTTTGTTGTGCCGTTTGCACATGTATGGTTTTCTTAAAACCCAAATTCATAAATGGTAGAGTTTCCCGTTAAAAAGGTACTTAGACGCCCAGTTCCAGGACACTGTTGTCTCCGTGACAACAGCTTTTCCGCATATTTGTGAATTCACTACGCATGTCAAGAATAACCTGCGAATATCGCGTTTAGTGCCAAACTCATCCAAGGCGAAAGTACGGCCTACTAAGTATGCCGATTGAGCAACATCGCCTTACTTTACTTTTTTTCTTATAAATCAGGCATAAAGCTACTGCCTACCGGTTTATCCACCCTGGCGCCTACTACGGACCTTCAAGTCCCCCAAATAAAGAAAATAAGCCCCGATTAATGTCAGATCGCTGGTATTCCGGTGTCCCAATGAACTCCAGGGAAAGCTTTCCACAAGGAGGAATACACCAAATATTACAGCAATGAAAGGTAATCAAAACTTTTATGAACGAGAACTCTGAGTTACATTTTAGAAAGTCGTTGAGACAGCCAGATGTTTTTATATGAACACACAAATTTACTCAAAATGACAGTAGAAAAATGACCACGTGATTTTTATTTATTTATTTTTTCCTCTTTCCCCCCCCCCAGGTGCACCTGGAAAAACAAGGAAAAAGGAACCTAAAAAGAAGTCGCCAGAGAAAGACCCCTCAGATGCGGTTTTGTCTCCCAGCACAGATGATTCAAGTGCTGTGCCAGGCAGCGGCAACTGCAGCGACTGCGGCCTTGTCTTTTCAATAGAGGCTAGTACTCCAAAAAATGAAAGGGAGAAAATGAGGTTTGCACAAGAAGCCTGCTTGACCTCCACACCAGTCTACAGCACCACCTATGATGTCCCGTCAACCATTTCAGGCTCCCCTCCTGAAGGGGAGCTACAATACACTGAGTTCATCACTCAGATAAAGGTATGGTGTAAAAGTGAAATTTATATATTTTTATAATCCCACATAGCTTCAGTGAATTCAGTTTCCTTTTGTTATGTTCTGTTTTATGTCCTAATTTCCTTCGGGATTAATAAAGTATACTGATTCTGATTTAGACAACAGCGGTAGATTCACAGTCAAAACCTCAACGTAAGCGTAAGAGACCGGTTAAACAAAGACAGACAAAGACGCAAACACAGACCGATGGTAAAACCGATGATCCTCCAGTCAAGTGCCGGCGTGGTAGGAAGCCAAAAAGAGAGACTGGGAATTTAAATAAAGAGAAATCATCCTCCCGCTCCAGGCCAAGATTTGAACTCCAGAAAGCTGAAGCAGAAAGTCAAGGTAGTGTATTATTCAGTACTGTTGTCCCCAAGCACAGCCAGTTCTGTGAAGCCACATTTTTTACATTTGTTTTTTATTTTGCACAGTCTGTCTTGCATGTCATGTGTTTTTAATTGGCATGGAGAGCTGCAGGTGTGCTCTAATTCTGTCTCTTCTTAACTCCACAATAGATGACTCCATGATGTCTTCGGATCTTTCAATAGAACTGAGTCATCATGAAGAACAGCTGTCTACTTTGTCCTACCAGAAGGATGACATAAGTGATGAGGAGGACGAGGAAGAGCTCCCAAGTTTCCTGATGCGGACAGACGAAAGTAAGCGAGACCACAAGGATAACTGGAGTCTGTGACGGTACAGGACACTTTGAGTTGATTTGTTTATTTTTGTTTTGACTTTCAGAGCCCCCATCAATTACCGAAGGAGCATTTGTGTGGCACAAATATAGAAACTATCCATATTGGCCTGCATTGGTGAGTACATAATGGTGACATGTGATAAAATCACAATTTAGCAGATTCTGGTTAATGTTTTCCTTTATTGAATCAATGCCTTAAATGCTTTTTTGATAAGTGCTGTCAGTCAGCCTACTATTGTATATCTTGAATTTACTAGATGATTAATCAAAAAAAGTGTTCACTGTTAAAATGACAATAATTGCCCATGAAAAATCATTGACTCACCTTTTTTTTTTTTTTTTTTTTGTTTGCTGTAGGTAAAAAGTGTGAACAGAAAGCACAAAAAAGCCAGTATCATCTTCATTGATGACTCAATCATTGAGAAAAAGAAAGGGTAGGATGTTTTCTCTTTTTGCTTTGTTGTTTCTTGCTTGTCTTTAGGTGATACATACACTCACCAGCCACTTTACAAAGTACACCTTGGTTGGACATGTAGGTCCACAATGTGGATCTCCCTTTACACCATACTCCAAAGGTCATTTGAGAACCGTGAACCCACTGTCATGTTCAAGAAAGTACTTTGAGATTATTTGAGCTTTGTGACATGGTGCTTTATCTTTCTGGAAGGGATAAAGGGATATACATGTGATGGACATGGTCAGTAACAATGCTCAAGTAGGCTGGGGCATTTAAACAATGCTAAAGTGGTACTAAGGGTCCTAAAATGTGGCATGAAAATATCAATCCTCACTATTGCATCACCACTAGCAGCCTGAGCCATTGAGACAAGGCAGGATAGATCCATGCTTTCATGTCGTTTATGCCAAATTCTGATTCTACTATCTGAATAATGGTCAACAGACCAGGCACCATTTTTTCCCATCTTCTATTTCTCCAGTTGGAAATGGACAATTTTTGGTGAGCCGTTGTGATTTGTAGCCTAGGTTTCCTGTTCTTAGCTGATAGTAGTGGCACCCACTGCTGCCTAGTAAATCCTAGCAATCATTGTGTGGGAAAGTCCAGTTTATAAAATATTCATGGCAGTCCAACTGGCAGCAACATCCATTTAAAGTCATTTAAATCACCTTTGTTCCCCATTCTAATGCTCAGTCTGAATTTCAGCAGGTTGTCTTGGTCATGTCTACATGCCTAAATGCATCGGGTTATTGCCATGTGATTAGCTAATTAGATATTTGCATTAAGAATTTGAACTGTATCCAATGAAGTGGCTGATTAGTGTATGCACATTACTTAGTGTTGTTACATTTATGTTATTTAAATAAACATTTCAGTTGGGTGTTTGTGTTTCTAAAGGTTTGCTGTGGCTCTAAAATGCTTGAAACCTTTTGACTGTGAAGAATCTAATGAACTCATGGTAAGAACTGCTCACAGAGTATGTTCGGATTTCTGAAAATGTTCACTTGACACAGCGGTAAACTGTTTTTGCTTTTTTGTTTGTTTTAAACAGTGTAAAGCCAAAGAAAGCTATGATGCTGCAATATCATGGTCCTTGGATCTCATAACCGACTACAGATTTCGGATTGGTGAGTTGCTTATGTAATGCCTCAGCAAGCAGAAACACTGTTGTGTGTGATATGTTGTTTAAACAATATTGGGATGATATCACTGAATTAGCTGCAGTACTAATCATGTTTTATCTTTGTAGCATGTGGCTCATTTTCTGGCTCCTTCATACAGTACTTTGATCACGATATGAGTAAGTTTCATCCTTGACCTGGAATCAGAAATTTCAACGAGGCTAGCACAGAATTAAAAAGTTGAATACACCTACAGATTCGCTAGGCCCTGATGTTGCTCTTGACTGCTGGTCTTAATTGGTTTAGGTTATCCTGTGAGGAGGAGGTATCCAAAGGCAGCTTCAGAGAGACTAACCATCATCAGTGATTCAACAATGGAGGAGCCATGTGATGTTAAGGAGGACAGCTTTAGTGAACAGCAGAAGGACATAAGGTGTTCAAAGAGGTTGCTGCCAGATCGGACCCATGCTGCCCACAACCGCGCAAATGAGAAGCTCGTACATTTCATTGTCAAGCAACACATGGTCGACGCACACCTCCTGGTATGAATGACTCTGTTGCTTTTCTGCTGGCGTAATTCTTGTTCCATATCATTTAATCCAATATAGTTATACCAAGAAACTGTTCAGTGTGCATAGCAGTGACTTGGCCGATAGAGTTTTAGGGGGTGATTGTTTGTGTTCCTCAAAAAGCTACAGTTCTGGTGTCACTTCACTAAAATTATGTAAATGTTGCAGCAGTGATGAGTAATGAGTGCTGCTTTGATCTTTTAGGACAGCCCAAACTGAAACAGAAGCAGAAAGCAGAGTTTTTTACCAGCTCAAAATAATTTAATATTCTGAGTAATTTGGACTATTTGTTTTCCTTTATGCCACCAAAGTTTTATGAGATGAAAACTCATATTTGGTTTCTGTGGCTCAACTTAGGCTTGAAACTTTCCTGCTCAAATTATGTAACTTTTCAGCTTTTGAGTTATTGACTGCAACAGTGCCGGATCTAGTGCACCGCTAACCTGACCCCACTGTGGGCTGCCCATTGTGGGCTGTGTGGGTACGCCAGTACTGGGGGTAGTGGGTTTGCCCATTTAAAAAGCCCATAAAGGGGCCCCCAAAAGGTAAAACTGCTGCCAGCCCTGTGTGGGAACACCCAACTGTGAGACCCACGTGCAAAATGTGTGGGTTTGCCCCAACCCGCACAGCTTCACAGTTCACCCACTGCACAAGCACGTTTGTAGGCCACGGTTTTCATCTGTTTTTACAATACAGAATCACAATACATATAAAGACTGGGTGAGGTTGAAACACCAATCAACAACAAGGGCTTTGAAGTGCTGCAAGAGAAGAGCCCTGTTCTGCCCTACTAATGAAGTTACAATAGATCCAAACAAAAGCCTTTCAACTGTAATTCTTCGTGGAAACCAAATATGCCTTGACTTTGACTTCCTCTTTTAGCTGGCGTTACCATCTTGGAAGTTTAGAAAAAACACATGATGACCAGCTGACTTAAAACATGTAGCCACTGGTGAACTTTCATCTGAATTCCTTTTGTTGCTTTTATGTGCAGAGATCCTTTTTTGTGTCTGTTTGTTTTTGTTTTAATAAATCTTGATTAGTTTTCACAGCATATACCAGCCCAAATGTGGATTTCAACAACTAAATCATAAACAACAGATTTGTTTTTTGTTTTGTTTCTTATTTTAAACTTATTTCCAGTGTGTGGAAACAAATGCACGTCTCCTTTGGCCATAGCATCACATTTGGCACAGTTACATAGGTCTGGAAATTAAAGATGGTCAAAGACTAGACATTTAAATTCAACTTGCCATCATTTATGTTCTTCTTAGTTCCTTGTTATAGTAATGGAAAGAAGGATCGGGATAGATTTTTATTAACACCTTTTTTTAATTTCATTTATATAGTACAATACTAAGGTTATCATCAACAAATGCATATTATTTTTCTGTTATAAAGGTTCATGTTATACCTTGATTGATGACATACCACTTGATAGGTTTGTAGCTTGAACCCATCCGCTGGAACGTTGAAGGCAATATAATTACACTGCAAAGCAAGACACAAGTAGGCAAGCTTCTTCATGTTTCTCGTGCACGGGAGAGAACCGGACAGGCACCGTTCCTTCGCTTGACCCCAGTTGCTCTCGTCCGTTCTCCCGTACCACTGTTCTTTTATTGAGGTTACATGAATATGCATAAGTTCATTAACATATGACGTCTACATACACACAAAGAGTACCTTGCCTGTGTGTGTGTGTGTGTGTGTGTGTGTGTGTGTGTGTGTGGACTGCTGATCAAAGGGTCAAACATCCTTGGTCAGGAAGAGGGTAGCCTCCCCCTCACCCTAGATGGTTCATCCTAGATAACACGGTGAGGAAGTCCTGCAGTTCATCTAAACAAAGAGCACTTAGACTAGAACAGACGCAACTACGTTAATCCTACCATAAAACAATAAGACACGGTATGACCTCTCATGCTCCCAAAGTGCTGTCTAATACACACAAAGTTTGCAGACTATCAAGGATCAAAACCTCTACCAATCTACAACTAATTACAAAACTCTAAGCATATATAAGTAAATATTTCTAAGCATAAATGACAATCAACAATACAAACCTAACACCACTCATGATTATATGCTATTTTTTGCTGATGCTTATAGCTGAAATGCCCTAGTTTGCCGTTAGGTAAACGCAAAGAGGTACTTATAAATGAGTACCAATATTTTGTTTGTCCTAACTATTTATCAAGACCAGGTATCCTATGCTCTTATACGTTTCTGAATTGTGCGCTCTGTTAGTATGACACCAGAGCAAAGTCAAAAGCAGTCTATCTGTTAAGACGTGGAGATTTATTTGAATAAAGTACGGGTGGTAGAGGCCACAACGAATGTAAGCTGACCTCGATTTTAGTATACTTACAAATTTAAGTTCACCCCAGTAATGTCCAATACTTTCAGGAGCTCAACCAGTTATGCAAAGAGTGTGCCAGAGCATGCAAAAATTAAACAAACATATGGATGAATATTGAAAGTATTTGCATATGAATGCTATAATTTTTTATTTTTTTTTCAGTTGCAGTTCTTTTTAAAATCTGACATCTGAGCTGCGCCACACGAAGATGTGATAGCATAAGAAACTATAATTGATTGAATAAATCTCTTCCCATTGTATCACACTTCCTACAGGCTGTGATCCATGGACAGGAGAAGTCCAGGTGGCTTCGCTCCTTCTTAAGTGACAATCGTAGACGAGTGGTGAACATATACCTTGAAGATGACCATCAGCTTGACCAAGTCTACTGCTACCTAAATGAGCTCTATACAGCAGCTGTGGCTGTAGCCCCCTGCGTAGCTGATGTGAAATCCATGGATCGTGTCCCTTTTGTCCTGGATGTGCTTCTTCCTGAGGTGAGCTAAAGCCTGCATGAGTGCTCACAGGTTTTGTTTGCAATGTTTCCTGATATGCAGTTCTGTTTCTGTAGTCCAGGTGTTATGAGTTTGTTTCTGTGCAGGCCATTATTTATGCCATTGCTGGAGTGGACAACATTTCAGTAAAAACAGCAGAAGAAAAATACCTCAGAGGGCGGCGTATAAGTAACAGGTAAGACTTTCATATGTTAAATTTTTAAAAAGAATGACTTCATTGATAAATACTAATTTTTTGTTGTTGTTGTTTCAGAGAAAGGCAGCAGTTTGATTTAAAGATTGAGCAGCAAATGAGGAAGAAATCGCATCCAAACACTTCCATTATTCTCTGACTGTCGGTCTGAGTGTCAAGATTTGTGACATTTTGAGTGTTTTAACTTTTGTTTATAAGTAATGCAGCCATAACCGGTGTGCCTTGCAATCAATCACTGCACTGTTTTTTTTTTGGTTTTTTTTTTTGTATACTTGTAAAAAGTGAATATCAAGCATATAATAAAACCTAAAAACAGGCCATGAAATGTAATCATGAAAGGCAGTTTCATCACCTAACTTTATTCCGTAAGTGGAAATGTACACATGGCCAAATCGCTTCTCAAGCAGCTCAAGTATTAATGATCTGTCTGCATGTGCTTTTGTCAGAGTTTTACATAAAATAAAAAGTGTTATAAAACTTTTTGTTGAACTGTGAAGGTTCTCATAAACACTAAAGGGACAGTCACACAGAGACCATAGAAAGGCAAAAAACCCTCTGCAATGGTGAAGAAAGTGGTAATAGACATTCCCCCACATCAAGGTGAGCAAATGAAGCAACCAACAATCCACCAATGAGAGAAAAGGATACCCCTGATTTAGTGATGGGATTTCCGGCTCTTTTTAGAGATCCGGCTCTTTCGGTTCGGCTCACTAAAAAGAGCATGAACTGAACTTCCAAAGCAGAGCTACTAGATCACTTAAATTACACAATTGAAAGCATGTGTGTATTGTTTGTGTATTTATACACAGGCACTCATATATATATTCAAATAATTTAAAAAAAAAAGTTCATCTACCTGTTACTATCACACACCAAATCCGGTCGTTGGTACTTGCTGGCTTGTGTAGCCACAAGATAACAAAAGCTCAACACTGCGCCCAGCATCCTGGAGCACTTCTGTTGTCTTTTGTACGTGTTTTGAGTTTTTATGTGCTTCTGAGTTTTTACATGCTTCGGAGTTTGTACGTGTTTTGGAGTTTTTACGTGTTTTGGAGTTTGTACATGCTTTGTCTGTAGGGGCCACCGTAAATATACTTTTATTTATTCACTCCACATAAAATGTAATAAATAAATCATATAATACAAAAATCAACTATTCACATTTCAACTTTTAACTATTTAAATTTTCAGCTTTTTCCTTTTACAAATTTAAAGTAAAAACAATACAAAACACTGCAAACCGCAACACAATTAAATATAAATTAAAATATCAAAACAAAAAGAAGATGCATATTCTCTGTCATATGGGCCTGGATGAATAAACTTTCTGAATCCTTTATCATCTGCAACTGAAAATAGTTGTGGATGATTACTATACCTTTCTAATGTCACATTGTTGTCCCTGGCTCTCTTTCTCTCTCTCTCTCCCTCTGGCTCTGTTCCTGCTACTGAGTGTAACTACCGCCCCTCCCCCCTCTGCCCAGGGTAAAGCACAAGGCTCGCGTGCAGGCGAGAGAGAGAGGGTGAGAGAAAGAAAAAGAAAAAAAACCCACGTGACGGCTCGCGATAAGGAGCCGGCTCGCGTCGTTCACGTCAAAGAGCCGGCTCTAAGAGCCATTTCGTTCGTGAACGACCCATCACTACCCTGATTCACATATGATGGGGTGGAAAATGAATTGGAGGCAATCTGATCCGTCTCAATAAAAGGCCAAATGCCAACAGACTTCGTCACACCAGCAATAATAAACAGTACAGTACATACAGTTTGTGTGTTTGCTGATGTTGAGCTGATAGAAACTGCATTTGAAATTAAGTGAAACTTAAAAATATTACCCCCTTTATGCCCCTTGCTCCTAGATGCCGAAGGGCCGCAACAGCTACTTATTGGTACATGCAGTCATTAAATATCGATAAATTAAGACACCGGACCACTTTGCCTCGTTCATCTCTTTTTACCTGGTGAATAATACACGAACAGGACTGGCTTTCATGTGTTACAGTTTAGGCTCAAATCAGTTTGATATTTGAATGCTCGCAGTGACGTCAATAACTTCCCGCAAATCTGAAACTAAAAGTAACAGCCTGTTTTGAAAATGTAAGGAGTAGAAAGCGCAGATAATTGCTTTAAAATGTAGGGAGTAAAAGTAAAAAGTAAAGTAGAGATACCCGAATAGTCTACCTATGTACAGTAACCAGTGTTGGGAAGGTTACTTTTAAAATGTATTCCATTACAGAAAACAGAATACATGCCCCAAAATGTATTCTGTAACGTATTCCGTTACGTTACTCAATGACAGTAACGTATTCTGAATACTTTGGATTACTTAATATATTATCATGCTTTTTACAACAACGTGAATGTACTATTGCTGTGTGATTTATTACTATTACTGAAGGTCCGCGACTCCGAACTGTAGTAAAGGGACCTCTGACTAATATGGCGGGGTCCCTGTCGGCTCGTAGCCGAAAAATAGCTTTACTTTGTTGTGTGGGTCAACTTTTCTGGCGAGAGACAGAGAAAGGCATTGAAAGGCTGCTCCAACGGAACTTATTGTTTTTCGAAGGAAAACACGAACACGGTGTACAGTCGAGTCTTAATAGCTTACTTACAACTGGGCTCGTCAGGCACTCTTATTGGCTGAAGTGGTTATTATTATATTTACATGCTTCCAGCTCCCGTTTTTCCTCGATGACAACTCGTACCTTTCCACTCCCCTTTTTCTCCCTCCTGGCACTCACAGACCCCATAACGTGTATGGCAGTCCATTCTCCCTGCAGTACGGACTACACTGCCCATGATGCTACATTCTTTAGAGCTATGCTTGTAGCATTCTGCCTGTTAGCTTAGCACAACAACAACAACGAAAAGGCGCTCTCCCACCCAGGAAACACACAGTCGCAGAGAGAGAGAGAGAGCGTCGCCCTGTAACCATGGCAACCGTAACCCTGCCTCCTGGAACAACAGAACGTAGCTGTCAAACAAAACCCAAACAGTCCTGACCGGCGACAAAATGAAACAGGAAAGTACCGCAGTGTAATCCATGTATTTCAACAAAGTAACTGTATTCTGAATACCACCTTTTTAAACAGTAACTGTAACGGAATACAGTTACTCATATTTTGTATTTTAAATACGTAACGGCGGTACATGTATTCCGTTACTCCCCAACACTGACAGTAACGAAGTATTTGTCCCTGCTGTCTTTTTGTCAGAGGCACAACTGACACTCGTCTCCACCCACTCCACCCTGACTTGATGCCAGCAAAATCATGTATCTTCACTACCTTTCCTTGGAGCTTAACTGTTATTATAGAGCTTTTGCTTTGCCTTTCTGCCCCCGCATTGGAGCATTTTCACCACACGGCATATGATCCGTGTGTTGACCCTGCAGCTAAAAAAAGAAAAAGAAGAAGAAGTTTGATATTGCAAAGTCATGATCTTTCCGGTTTTAGTTTCTATTGTTCAAACAGAAGCAATGCCCAGACTGAGGGGGGCAGCAGTGCGTCCTCGATGTGTGTCTATTCTGTCGGAACCACAGCGAGGAAGAAATGCGTCAGAGCACTTTTCGACTGTGGAAATGGCGCTCTGCGTCGTTGGAGCCTGAAGTCAGAGGATCCTTTCGTGCTTGTTTGTCAGGTGAATCTCCTAGAGGGCTATCGGTAGGAGAGGTACTTTAAAAAGCAACGGATTATGACAGAGGAAGAAAGGAATCGAGATAATTATAAAGGAAAACGAACCAATTGTGGCTCTGATATAGCCATCAACATTCTCGCACAGGTAGTGTAAACGTTGGTAGCAAAAGCTAGCGGCACATTGCCTCACGTTTTCCAGGTCAGCTTGGAAAGATGTAATCGGGCCAGCTCGGCTCACTAAATGAGTTTATGCCGAGTAAATCCCCACACAGATTCACAATGCGGGCGTCACTTGTGTTAAATAGAAACTAACTCTGCTGCGGTGCTGCCAGAAGCTACAAGCTAACTGCGCTGTCTGGCGTTACGTTTTAACTGAAGCTAAACCACCAAAAGGACATCAGTCCACCTATATACTCAGATTGAAGTAAAACAAGACTCGTCGCTGACAGAGCTGTGTTTTTGCTAAGATGTCAACAATGATAAATGCCAGTTATAGTTATTAGCTGGGGTGGAAAAAACAAACATACCGCAAGTTAGACGCACACTGCTAGCACAAAGTTAGCTGCGTTAGCGAAAGTATTGCTGTACCTCGGGCTAGTTTAGCTAGCCACCCTTACTTTACCTTCCACTAGTGGTTAAAACGTGATGGTTTTAGCTTCAGTCACCGCTGTAGTTGACTTGTTGTAGCACAAACCTGATAGTCTACATGAAATGGCAACAACTTCCAAATAGTTAGTTATGCAGATGGATAACCTTAGAGTTAGCTTTCTTAACTTTAAGGGTGAAATTGAATGAACTGTAATCCTGCATAACCTTGCAAGCTAACTCGGTAACCTGCTAATGCAAGTGTATCAAGGCTACTACTTATTGTCCAGCACTAGATAACACTTGCATTGTTTCATTTATCTTTTTAATTTTATCACCATTGTGCGTTACTTAGCAATGTAAACAAATGGTTTGATACCATGTAGACGCTAACGAGCCAGACAACATGAGCCGGTTACTGTGGTTTATGGAGCTATATAATGTTTTTATTTTGTCTCACATTTTTCATCATCGCTATATGTACATATTCTGTCTTGTAGAAAGTTGAAAATGTTAGAAATGCATATAGGTGTCACACAGACTTGACAAATGTTGACACACGTGATCGCTATATGTTTGTTTGTTGAACCCATACGTGCTTTTCAATAGTGTTTTGTTGTTCTAAAAACATTTGCCTCCGACAGAGAATATATATTTATTATTTTGTAAATGTTATATCTGTGTGTTCAAACTCATGCCCTGGCATGTGGCTGCTGGACTACAGGCTTGTTGCGCGGGAGTTCACTTGAATCCAACGTGTTTCCTTATGTGGCCACAGGGGGCGGTATTGGGTACTATTGTGCAAACTAAACGTAACAGCCGAATTTTTGTCAGCACTGTATACACAACAGAGTAACGCAGATAATGCTATCTTAGTGGAGCACTAGTGCAATGACGGGGCCAGTCGACGGCATAAACATGAGCGTACTTGTGTTAGTCATGGTAATAACATGAAATAAACATTAAAAAAATCTTACACGAGTAAAGTTTTAGGAGTGGTCTGCCCTATGTAGGGGAAATTGGAGTATACAGCTTGTGAACCACAAAATAAAATGACCTTGAAATCTCTAGTTTACAGTGCTGTTGATGTAGACCTGTGAATTTACATGTTTTGGTAGTGTCAGTTATTATGAACAGGGGGGGAAAGGCCACTTGAGCAGGTTGGCTACTCTATTATTGTAATAGTGCTCACTGTGAGAAGAATGTGCTAACAGATGTGCAGCTGTATGCCACACGTTGTGGATTGGAAAGCAAGCCCATTCTCAGCCCCAGCTGTCCAAAAGTTTGCTGACAGCATATTTCCTGACAACTGGGGGGGGCGCGGCGCAGGCAGTGTTTTGAAAGAAAGACCTCTTTTGTGTAGAAACCTGATTAGTAAGGGTTCAGGGGGACTTTTAATTTGTTTTAATTTGTGTTTACTTAATGAGCGAATAGCTTGGCTAGGGTAATATGGAAGGAGGGAAATAGATGTTTTTGACTATTGACAGGGTTTTTACTGGCTCAGAATGCGCCTGTGGGAGATGAATACATACAAATCAAGCCTGAGTTTGTTTCCTTATTTGACATAAATATGTGCATTTTATTTCTGACCCCTTTGATAAATAAAATGTCTGTCTTTTTTGTGTAAATTCAACCCAAATTAACAAAATTGGTTTTACAATTTTCCTTTTGGCTCTGCCCTTTTTGTAAGCTGCCCCTCAAAAAAATCTAATAATAGTTTTATCATATTTGGCCAAAAGATTGGGTGAAATGTAAATAAAATAATCTTTTTAACATTTATTTATTTCCTTTTTATTTTTATGCAGTGAACAATGCATGACCTGACTGCACAAGTCACCAGCAGCTTGCTGCCTTTCTCAGGAGTGACTGTAGACGCTCTGGGGGAAGATGAGATTACGCTAGATTCTGTTCTTCATGGGAGGTTTACCGTTGGTAAGAATATTTCATTATTATTTTAAGCATTTAACAGCCTTTTTTTCTTCTCTCTTATTTGTAATAGCAAATAAAGAATATGAAATACAATACCATCATCGTCATATGAAAACATGTTATATAATGAACTATTGAAACTATATCACCCGGTGGGAAAAGAATCACTAAATAATACATGAAAATAAATCTGATGAGCTACTTGGTTTATGACAGTCTGACATCAAGAAAAACATTTTTTTTTTCTTTTTGTCCAAGTCACTGCTTAATCTGCATGTTTAGGACATGCGGTGTATATTGTCTGACCTTTGACTTTGACACACTTTACTATTGGATGGACTTTTGGTTTGAAAAGAATTTCAGCATGTTCTTTCAAACAAATAAAAGAGCAGATAAGTTATGAATGGAAGCGCAAATGGTAACTCATCTTTCCAGGCTTCCATCCATGAACCAAACTTTCACTTTGCAGGACAATAAGAATTTCAAGAACTTGCAACACCATAAAATAAAGGCAGACAGCAATCGAGATGTTAAAGCTGATTGTTTCTTAAATATAAAAATCCATTCATACACACACGTAGGTTTTCATTTCTTCTGTTGTTTTTAGTAATTTTTTTTTGTTAATTATTTTGCTTCACATAATTCTTTTACCGGGTAAATAAGTTGCTGATGTTGCAACATTGGGTAATTAAAAGGGAGGAAGAAAATCACCTCAAAATCAAACATACCAAAAGCCTTTTTAAAAATGTTTAATTTTTTGTAGTAATTTCCTGCTTTATCATCACGAGGCTAGCTTTCAGCTTAAACTGCACAATGACCTGCCGCTTTTAACTTTTCTGTCCTTGTCTGTGTATGTAGGTCGCAGCGGGTTGGCCTGGCTGGCCTGTGGACCCCATTTGGAGGTGGTCCATGCAGTGACAGGAGAACGGCTGTCTGCATACTGCTTCAGTGGCGGAGGGGAGCACCCACCCAATGTCCTTGCCGCCAGAGACTTCAGCTGGCTGAAACGGTTCGAGCTTTATTTCATGATTTATTTGGCTCATTTGGATGTGGATGTAATCAGTGAAAGTTCACTATGAAGTGCATACATAATAAAAATAATGACAGTGCAAATGTTAAGTCCTCTGCTGGTTAATTTTAACAGGTCTGGTTTGCTGGTTGGCTTGGAGGAAACAGAAGGCAGCGTGCTGTGTCTTTATGACTTGGGACTGTCAAGAGTGGTGAAGGCTGTTGTCATACCAGGCAGAGTGGGTTGACCATAGTTTTTACTATTTTAACATTTAGACTCAAGTTTCTAGAACTTTAGTTAACGTGAACATTTTCTGTTTTTCTTTCCTAAAACTCTCTTGCATCTAGATCACAGCTATTGAGCCATTAGTGAATTATGGCGGAGCAAGCACGTCAACACAACACCTTCACCAGGGTTTGCGCTGGTTCTTTGGAATTGCGGCCGTAGTAACGGATCTCGGTCACGTACTCCTTGTGGACCTCTGTCTCGATGATCTTTCCTGCAACCAGAGTGAACTTGATGCTTCAGGTGAGAAGTTTCAATGAGGAAGTGATGTGTAGTATGCTTTCATACTTTTGTGGATGTCTGTACTTTCTGTTCCCATTTCACCTTTTCATTGTATGCAAACATATTCTGGTAACTAAAGATTGTCCTTTTTTTTCTTAAAGAATCTCTCCCTTTATATTTATTCTGTTTGCAGACCTGCAGGTAGTGACTAAATCTCCTGCAGAAATCCCCAAGCTAAGAGAAGTCAGCACAAGAGAGGGCAGACATCTTTGTCTCCAGCTGAATGGACCCAGTGGAGTTGGAGCCACAGCTCTGCAGTACATCTCTAGGACCAACCACCTGGCAGTAGGATTTTCAGATGGATACTTACAGCTGTGGAACATGAAGACTTTAAAGAAAGAGTGAGTGCTAGTATTTCTTCCGACTTCTATCCGTAGACTTTGTGTAAAAGATGTGTTTATTTTGCAAGTTGTAGTTCCCACTAGAGTCAAAACAGTAAGAATAGCATGTTTAGCATATATATATATATTTATATTTGCATTTGCCTTTCTTCCATTGTTTATTGCAGATACCACTCACAGTTAGAGGGTGGCAGGGTGCCT
The DNA here is from genome assembly GCF_018398535.1 of Haplochromis burtoni. NCBI lineage: Eukaryota > Metazoa > Chordata > Actinopteri > Cichliformes > Cichlidae > Haplochromis > Haplochromis burtoni. Next base: position 3,761,336 of record NW_024582372.1, read on the forward strand.
GTATATGCCTTCACTTTCCAGGAGCCAGAGAACGACCCCAGGAACTGCTGCTACCTCTGGGCGATCCAGTCTTCGCAGGATCTGTAAGTTTTGCCTTTAACTTTGGTTTAGTTTACAAACAAGTATTTTTAAGAACTGCTTCCAGCCAGACTGTGTGTGTGCGTTTGTTTGTTTGTGTTTATTTCAAGTTCTTATTTTCCTCTGCATCCTTTTACTCCCACACAGTGAGGGAGATGTGGTCACCCTGCGCTTGCTTCAGTTGGCCTTCAGTGAAAGAAAGTGTTTAACTTCTGGAAAGATCCTCTATGAGGTCTGTATTGCATATAAGAAATAAATGTATATTGATTTCAAATAGTGAATCCTATACTGGGCAGATCCCAGCAAATGCACAGTGTATTCCTCATACTAACTATTAATAACTGTTACATCCTTTTTAAAACATTTTTTTATCTTACACTCACACAGGGTCTCGAGTATTGTGAGGAACGTTACAGTCAGGATTTAAGTGGCACGGCTTTCCCTCTCCGGGCACAGGCCACAAACACCCGCCTCCTGAGCTGCCAGACTATTGAGAAATTCAGACCTCATCCTGACAGGGACGACAGCATGAATGAAGGTATTTAAAAGCACTGAACCCTTCTTTACACAGCGTATCTAAACTTTATCGTCTTTATTACTTTCTTCAATCACTTCACACCACACTTTTCATCTATCCTCTGTTCTTTCCCTTTCCAGTTGCATCTCCAGACACCAGTGTGTCCATCTTTACCTGGCAAGTCAAGGCCTACGGCCAAGGAAGTCTGTCTACCTACATCGGGGTTTTTGACATCAACCGCTGGTACCACGCACAAATGCCAGACTCTTTAAGGTACAATGGAAAGTGATTTCAAAACATTTGTTGTTGTGTTTTAGTTTTTTATTTTATGCATGTTTTAGTTTAGTATATTAATGTAATGCATTTTTGTACTCGTTTTTTTTTTTTTTTTTTTGGCAGAACGGGAGAGTCTCTGCAGATGTGTCCATACCTTGCTGCTTGGTCTCTGGATCCAGTGGTGCAGATGGTATCTCCACATGTCTTCCTAGATGTGGTGGTACATGAGCGCAGCCTGAGCAGGGGCCTTCCCTTCACTTGCCCTCCACCAGAACAGTACTTTAACCCCACCACTTATAACTTTGGTAGGTTTAACACAACACATGCACCACAGCCTTGGCTTGGAAACATGCAAAAATGTAAGCTTGTATTAGCCTCTAAAATGCTTCTTTTTGAATTATAATATGACAAATGAGTTTGGTTTGCTTTTCTCCCTCTCTCTTCTTCCTTTCTTCCATTTCAGATGCTACTTGTTTGCTCAACTCTGGAATTGTGCACTTAACATGCTCTGGGTATCAGAAAGAGGCAAGTTTCTTGTTGTTCACCTCATCATTGTTTTGTTTTGTTTTTTTGTTGGTGTTCTTTGTTTTCTTTCTCTCTCTCTTAAATATATAGGCATACATTGAAGTTAAACTTATTTTAAACCCACAATCATTTCATTTTTGTCATTAAAACCAGACCCTGGGTTTTTTGAAGAAAGCTGCTCCTTGTTCCAGTGACACCATCTCCACTAGCTACTCTCACTGCCTTATGTCCGGCCTACTTTCATCCCGTCTGGCTGACACCCAGCCATCCAGCCTGTCTCAGGTACATGCAGACTTGTGAGCGTCACGTGGACCCCGCTTTTTTACTTCCTCTTTTTGTATAGATTATTTGAAAAAAGATTTTCTTAAAAATTTACAAGTGAAATATTCATTATTTTTTTTATTCGTTTGTATTCTCATCTTTGTTCTTCAGGAAGAGCAGCTTGATGCCATCTTGTCTACAGCGGTGGAGACTAGTTCCTTGGGACTGATAACTGGTTGCATTAAGCAGTGGACTGCAGAAGGTACAACTAAAAATAAGATTTATTTGAACTGCTCATGTCACCCAGTTTCACGGCATACATGATAGTTATTCACAAAGATACATTTACCTGTTGCATACTTGTATGTTCTATTAAATATGTGCTAAACTCTTCTCTGTACAAATTGTAACCACCTATATTGATGTTAACGCCTCCAAATTCTCTTCTCCTTCAACAGAACAACCAGGCTCTGCATTGAATCTGCGCTACATCCTGGATTGGGCCTGGAACAAAGTAGTTCAGACCAAGGAGGAACTGGATGGCATCTGTATGTGGTTTTTTTTGTTTTGTTTTTTTTTGTTTGTTTTTGTTTTTTAAACATGTTCTATTAAATTAGAAAGTTACTTTTACAAACCGGATGTTTAACTACCTACATTTCAAAAGTTTCTCAACCTTCAATGTGTACTAGTGATAAACTAAAACTACATGTGTATAAATCTTCTCCATTCCCTTTAATACATTTGAATAGATTTGAATTCATATGTTTGCATAACCCATCTGTGCAGCACCTTTCATTAGATACCGGTACATGTTTGCTCTATTCCTTGTCAGAATTTTACATTATTTGTGAATGAATATTTATTTATTTATTTACTTACATTCCTGTGCTTGTGTTTGCAAATGTATTTTTAATAGATCCATTTATGTGATCCTCTGCAGGTTCACCGCTGTTTGACAGCTCATCTAACTTCACAGACCCTCAGACCATGCAGCTGCTGCAGCACACTCAAAGACTGCTGAGTAACCTCAGTGCCATTTTCCACTGTCTGCTCAGTGAAGCTCAGGAGCTCACACAAAAAGGTGCCCTGTCCACACAGTTGCATGTACAACTTTTATATTTTGCTGTCGTGTTGTTGAAACTGCTTTAACTGACATGTCAACACTTATTGGTACTTTTAAGTTGTAATGCGATATCCTTTGATTAGTTTTGTTTAGAAAGCTTTTATGAAGTTTAGCCATTTGTGTATTTTGATTGGTTAGCTCTTCTGGCCGAAGGTCCAATGAGCACTGTACCTTAAAAGTCTCCATCCAGCCACAAGAATTGCTACTCTTCCTGGAGTGTTGATCAGATTTTAGTGAATCTTTGACTTTGTCCATGACTACAGGTCCATATCTAGAGTAGAATAACTAAAAGTAGAATAACTGCTGCCGTAGTGTGGTCAACAACCTTATTTAATGGACTGCAAAAAATGCCTGCAGTTCTTTTTATTGATTTATCAAAGCCTTTTGACACACAGTTGTGGTTTTGGTGTAGGGAGATTATTTTGTCCTGAGTGTGACCTGCATTTGTGATCCAAGGAAGAGAATGGATGGATGGGATTTTGATTTTCATTAGATTGTGAAATAGAGCCAAACAGTGATGACAACAACATATACAACACTTTCTTTTCATACTTTACACTTTGTAATAAACTATGATTTGTCATGGATCGTGAGCTCCTTTGTCACTAACATTCATTTATGTTCTTGTTTCAGGTCTGGTGGGTTTAATGAACAAGAATATGGTGTCCAGTCTCATCTCCAAGTATGCTCAGGTGGTCCTTTGGTTCTGTCGTACTGGCTTGCTCCCTGAGGGTTCAGGTAAAGTGATGCTGTCATACGTAATCTGAAAATGTATCAAATGAAACCCCTATGAAAAAATGGAAAAGCATATATTTTTCAAGAGAAACACATTTAAGACCAATTAACAACGTGTCACTAAATAAGTGAATATAATAAATGTGAGAGCACTTAAAAAACGACTGGTTTTGTTTATTTCTGCAAAGAAACATGTCCGTTATAACTAACCCCTGGTTATTTAAGCAAACAAGGAGGACTAGGTTCTTGGAGTAACTAGTCCACATGTCTTCATTAGTTTGTTTATTTGAACTTTATTTTCAAATTATTTGCAACGACTAGAAAATTATTGCTGTATTTATTTAAAAAATGTTTCTCCTTACTTTACTAGATGATGATGCTCTTCAGATTTCCAGGCCTTTCTATACTCACTCGGTCATCAGCAACTATTACACCATACGCAGGGAGGAGCTGACCAGGCTGGCCAAGTGAGTAACAAAAGGAGTTTGGGTGTACATGCATTAAAATCTAGGCCTCCTTTATAACAAACGCAAACGTCTATGAGATGTGCCCGTTCCAGGTTTACGAGTTGTCTCCTGTTTTCCTTTGATTAAGCTGACCACCTGCTGTTTTCTCAGGGGCAAGTGGTGCGCAGACTGCCTGATGATCGACGGTTTAGTTGGCCAGTGTGGCGAACGCTTGACGAACCTGTGGAAAAGGGATGAAGGTGGAACGGGGCAATACCCACCACCTACACTGCATGTAAGAATTTAAATCTATATTTTACTTTATTCATTTTATTTTTAAACAAACAATACTTATTATTTAATATGCTTTTATAATTTTTAAGATTCTCAATTGTGTGATTTGCAGGCCTTGCTTGACATATATCTGCTGGACAACATTGACGAGGCTGCAAAACATGCGATTGTATCCTTCAACTCATACTGTCTGTTTACAGAATCATATATCTTCAGCATGTATGCATTTTAACACTATATACACAACTGTTAGATTGTTAGTGATTATTTTTAGTCCACTAACTTCAGTCAACTTCAGTAAATATTAACACAGATGACCATCTTAAGCATTAATTTGAACTAGCAAAACAGGCTATCATCATTTGTTTATTTCACTCATGTATTCAAACATTTTCACTTTATAGAGTGAGATGGTGAAAACGCTGTTCATATTTTCATATCTTTATTCTTATGCTTTGTATGCTACACATTCATTGTATATCCTCCTGAGAACTGAAGGAAAAAAGTATCTTTCAGTTTAATTTTTATTGTCCACTGCAGACGACATAATGAATTGGTCGGGTCTCAGGAGGATATGACAAAGTAATGAATTATAGGCACTGTTATGCTGCTGTTTAAACACTTATTTACAGTTAGACAATACATTCCAGTGACCCTAAAGTGCCAATGCACTAAAAATGTATTTACAAACAACAACATACACATAACATAGACCTAATGTTGCAGTTAATTTTGATTTTAATTTTATTCCAAATAATATATATCGTTTCTAAGGATTTGAGCGATTTATAAAAATAGTTCCCAGTGACTATATTGACGTTGATAATCCTGCTATGCCAGGTAGTTTATATGGTATATTTCATCAGCACATCTAGAAATTGGGGGAACGGACACGCGCTGTGATCATTATAGTGAGATTTTAACTTGATTCCTTTTGCTTGTATGATCCTTGACCTGTTGTTCCAGGTGATTTACCTCTTGTTAGATGTCATGTACTCCTTCCCCAATAAGGACGGCGCATCAGTGGAGTCTTTCCCCACAGCTTTTGCTATCCCTATTGGACTCATTAAACTAGTACAAGGCCTATGGCTCCTGGACCATCATGACCATCAGGTAAAAGCATTGATTGGAAACCATTATTATGCATCGTAAGCAATAGAAAAGAATGGGTTTGCGTGCTGCGTCCTATGTGAAAAGGCCTTTGCTAACTCAGAGACATGTGCATGTATAATCAGACCTCATGATGTGACAGGGTTTTTTTATGTTTATCCTTCAGTAAGTGTAATGTTAATTCCTTCGTTTTTTCCTCATCAGAGTTCGTTTGAGCTTCTTTTGCACCCAGCCGCTTCTCAGTTTCACTTTGAGTGGCAGCATGAGCGCGTTCTGCAAGCGTTGATGTGCCAGGGCCAACAGTCAGTGGCTCTACGATACTTCCATGTCACAAAACCTGCGGTTTCCAACACTTCACAGGCCAAGCTTTGCCTGTCTGTGCTGTTGCACAACAGGTACGTTTAATGCATTAAAGTATTTATTAATTCGTTTAATCTCTTTACAAGTATGCAGCAGCTGCTTGATCTTCATTAACCAATCTGTTTGCCCTCCCGCCAGGTGTCTCATAGAAGCATGGTACCTCCTCCGGCAGCACTCTAATCGCCTCAACATGACTGAGCTGCTCGGTTTCCTGTATGAAAGCTGCCAGGAGTTGGGCCTCATCAAGGAGCTGCTCAAGCTGCCCCTGGGCCTCAATGAACAGGTAGAGAGATGGTGAAAGCACTGATAAAAAGTTGGTTGTGAGATTTCTGATTTGTTTTCTTATTTATTTATTTTTAATTACATTGTAATTGTTTCACCTTTGTATTTTTAAATTATTGCTTAAATCCCTGGTTATTGGTTTGTGTTTTAGGAATGTTTGGAGAAGTTTCTCCAGGGGACAGGTGGTCTCCAGAACAGAGAACTACTGATGGTTCACTACCTTCAGCAAGCAAACTACATCCCTGCTCTGCAGCTCAACCACACCCTGAGAATGAACTTAGTGGTATGTTTGACATATAGAAGCTAATAAAATGGAAATGGTAGAAATTCTGTGACTATTAGATTTATATAGAAATAAGCTTTTTCTAACCATGTTCTCTTGTTTGTGCTTTTGTTTTGTAATCATAGAACGAACGAGACCCAAAGCTTAAAGAACGATCCAACACCAGGAACACCATCCTGGATCTGTATGGCAAAGTTTTGCCGAGAGTTCAGAGGAAACTGGCAATGGAGAGAGCTAAGCCCTACCAACATCCCAACACCATCCACAGAGAAGGTAATGAGACGCTTCATGTTTGTAGCAGTTCACCTCAGTGGAAACCTGTTTTCACAGGAGTGTGTTGAAGCATTTACAGAGTATCATAATAATCCTGAAGAGGCTTATTCAGCAAATGCACAATGTTTTTTCTTTCTCTGTCCCAGTGTCCCGGCCACAGCCACTGTCAACCATCACCAAACACACTGCTAAAGAGAAGGTAGTGTCCAGGGCTGGTTTTATCAACAATGTCCTGAGCAAGATTGAAGAAGTGTGGTTAGGCAAAGGAGCTACACCACAGTGCTCTCCTGCTAACAGGTCAATATAAAATACCAAAATTGCATCTTGAAATTAACTTTTTTTTTAAAAAAAATTTTGCATTTTGATTTATTTAATTTGCTTATTGCAAATTGTTGCCTGGTCATTTTTTCCAGCCCCAGGGCAGCTGAGGTTCCTAGCTGTAGCCCTAAGCCATCCTCCATTGGCCTTCCTGAACCATTCCTTGGAACTCCAATCACCATGACCTCCAAACGAAAGTCAAGGTACATCAGTGAAACTGAATTGTATAATACAGATTTTACCGATCATGAGGGGGAAACGTTGATATTAACTTGACGTGTTTGTCCATCTGGCACAAAGTTGACTTTCTAATTAATTTTTTCATTTCTTATTTTATAAAGATGTTAATATTAAAATATGTTGTATAAATATTAAAATATCTGGTTATTGTACTCAATGTTAAATTTTGGTAAGACAGTATCCTAAATTCATGTTTGTGTTCCTCCTCCCAGGCTGATCGATTTGGTGGTTCATCCTTCCTGTCAAACACCTCGGCCTCTTCTCAGCCCTCCCAGACCTCCCAGTGCCTGGGTTTCACCCAAGAGTGTTAGCAAAGCACCTGAACTCTGTTTGCTGCAAACACCTCAGGTTGTCAAGGTCAGTAGATGAATTTAGAATTGCTTGTTGTTATGTAGTCCAGGATTACAGTATTCATATTTTCTATGCTTATTGTGATATTTAATAGTTTATGATAATACTGTGGAGTACCTTTAGTATTTTGTTACTCACACTTTTCATGTGTTTTCCTCGTCAGCGGGCCCGGGCCTTGGCTGCTTCTGGCCCAGTCTTCTCAGCCTTCACTCCCCAGTCCATCCTGCGCAGCAGCCTGAGGCCCACACCCGTTGCCACGCCTTCTGCTTCACCAGGTCGCTCTATTACACCTCCTATCCGCAGCAAAGAGAACCGTATCACCTTTATTGAAGAGTCAGAATCCCCAGAAGTTGAGAAGGGCATCCGATGGACTAATGGGGTAAGAAAAAAAAGGCACACGTGGAACACACAGAACCTCTGTTTTCAATTTGTGAAGTTGCAGCTAATTTTAGCTGAGCATGTTAATAGGGGAACCACCTGGCTCTTTTTTAAAAAAAAATTTTTTAAATTATCTTAAACAAGAAAAAAAAAACTAATTGTGGATTATGATGGTCTAATAAATAAACTGTGTCTTCCAATCATCTCTGTTTTTTCTGTAGATGGCAGCAGACAGTGAGATTAGTCGGCTGACCAGAAGCTCGGCACTGTCCAAGGCCACACGTAAGACCTGGTCATTACAGCCTGCTGAAGAGGAAGAAGATGGAGATGAGGAAGGGGAACAACCACGTGTAAAGTTCTTGCCTCCAGAAGGTGGAATTTCCTCTCCACAGCTGAAACGCTCCGAGAGCGAGTTATCCTCCGCCCTTGAAGGCGCTGCAGAACAAAAACAATCGGATGCAACACAAACACATCTTAGTTTTAACCTTGACACCAGCACAACATCTGTTCGGTCAACAGACACCACTCTAGAGTATTTTGATGCTCCTCTTTCAATAAACAATGAGGAAAAGGATGGACATGTCAGTACAGAGAAAGACGATGATGATGTAGTGACGGTGAATGTTAAATTCTTGGCTGAAAAAGAACCCGCGGCAACAGCCGAGGTAATGGCCTCACCAGCAACTGAGCAAACCCTTCCTCTGACGTCAGAGGATTCAGAAAAGGAAGAAGATGAGGTAAGGGAAGAAAATACACCAGAGGATGTGATGGAAGTTGATCTTGACCAGGAGGCTAAAACTGAGGAAGAAATTCAGTCTAATAAAGAAGATGATCTGGACGTTGAGTCAAGCACCAAGCAAGATGCTGCCATTGTTGACCAAAATGAGACATCTATTCATCTTCAAGGTAATTTATTCTTATTTGTTTTTTCAGAACTGATTTTTGGAGCAGGTTTGCATTGCACCGAAATCCAAAATCATGATTTTGAAAATACGTTTGGCAATACTTCTCTCCAACATTGCTTGACAAAACATGTATTCTACTAGATCGTGACCAGGGAACTGACAGCGCAGACTCTAGCACTGACGCTGAATCTCAAGATCTCCCAGTTAGAGACGAGGGCCGGGATGTCCAATCAGAGAGCACAGAGTTCAGCGAGCATGCTGAACCTCCTGGAGTAACTGAAACGACAAGTGAAGAGGCAGATCTGGAACAATCAACAGGTCCACATTTCAACTTATTAATCTATATTGTAACTGATAAAGTTAAACGATTTTACCACATTAGATTAGACTGTAAGGATTCATGATACTCGAGGTGGTAAAAAGTGTGAAGAAAGTCTTCTAAAAATTGTTAAAGACATACTAATTACTTTTATCTGTTGGTTTCAACCAAATGTTTTCAAATTAAAATTACTTCAGATTCCAGATTTTTATTATATTGAATAATGATTTTTTTTCTTGGGCAACTACATGGTAATGATGGTGATTGCTGTCTTTTTGTGTTGTTTCTTTAAAGTTTAATAATGTTGCTGTTTTTCCTTCCATCAGATCTGACAGAGTTTGTTCAGAGGCATCTGTTTGGTAGCGATCTGTCTCCTCCACTCACCCGCTCAGCAATCCACAATACATCACAGAACCAGCCTTCCTTCAACAGGTAAACATCAAAGAAACAAGAGAGTCATTTTTACTCATAGCTACGTAGGAGTATTTAGGGTCACATTAAGAAAAGAAATATTATTGATCATGTTGAGAATAAAGTCAAAATTCTGAGAATTAAAATTGCTATAGGCTCTGAGTTAGTGAAATCATACTTCAGAATCGGTTTTAGTGACAAGGAAGGAAATGATGTCTCTTTTAGCACATTAACACAGCAGGGTGATCAGTAGTGGCGCAACGGATCAAAAATCTCACGGTTCGGATCGGATCAATTTTCGGATCAGCAAAAATAGAAAAAGACAAAATTTTAACATTTACTTATTAACTTATTTAAGTATTTTTTGCCTATTAAAACGTTCAACTCAAGACTCATTCCACGGAATTATATAAAATCAAATTAAGGTGCAGTATAGGGCAGTACAGGGCTTTGCATCTACCACTCCGCTGTGATATAATGAGTGGTCACGGTCACGTGGCTTTCCGTTGACCTGGAGGTCCACCCATTTGTAGTTGCGCAACAGAAGATGCCTGGGACAGTTCAGCCATAACTTTAAACTTTTCCTGCTCATACATGCCTGGGTACGATCTTGTCACTGAAGTGGACGCGCAACGGGATATCATAGCGTGGCTCAAGCACGTTCATCATAGTTTAAACCCCTTGTTTTGCACAAGGGAATACGGCCTCCCGTCTGCAGCTAAACACCCCAGTAGCTTTTGTAATAGCTTTAGCCCGGTCGGATTGGGCAGCAAAGGGCTGCTTAAATACCGCAAACTCCTCTGCTCCTCCACTTGGACCGCTAGCGCTGGCCATAACTATCGCTTGACAGACTCACCACGTGCACCATACACATACTTTTTTTTTTTTTTTTTTTTTTTTTTTTTTTTTTGCTGTCCCGTTTGGCTCTTTTGCCATCAGAATTGTTGTCTAAAGGCAAAGAAAGATGCCCAACGGATTTACTTTACCAAACTGACCATCCCAGCCTTGCCGTAATGGTCCATTTGATTCACCTTTTATTGTTTATTTTATTTTCACTTACTGAATACGGGACAGACTTGACTGGGGGAAAGAAGGGGAGAAAGAAAGAGGGAAAGAGAAACAGCTGAGAAGAGGGACGGGGGAGAAGGGCAAAAGACAAAAACCAACAAAACGGGCAGAGGAAAAAAAAATGCATATATCAATCACCTGGATCACCTGCTGAGAAAGAAAAAAGAAAGCAAGCAGAAGAGAACAAGAGTAATAGAATAAACAACATCACAATGATATATGTGAATATGACAGTAAATACTAAATATTAAACATTATTGTGCAGCACATAAGATCAACAGAACACAGTGTGCTTTGAGGTAGGAGCCAAAAAGGGTGTAGTTTGTGGGTGTGATCACCCGTGTGTACACCTGTGGGCATGGACGCGCTTGTTTTTTGTTTTGTTTTTTTAAAAGGTTCCTTCATTTTTTCTTCTTTTTCGAATCTTCGGATCACGTGCGTACCGAACCGTGGAGTGGGATCGGTTCGGATTACGGATCAACCGTGATCCGTTTCACCACTAGTGATCAGTATAAGGACGCTGAAAAGATGGTGCAGTTGGAAAAACACAAACTTGCAAGAGTGGGTTGGTAATGGACAGTTGTGAGGTTAGCGACGGTTAGATCCTTGTGCAATTAAGAGGATGTATGTTGTATCACAAGACGGCTGATCAATTTGTTTCACTAAATGCTCTAAACAAACAATTTTGTAGAGGATGTAGAAAACGTGGCAGTTTGCACATTTCAGCTTTATTCTCAAAATGATCAATGATATATTTATTTCTTGATGTGGCCCTTATACACCTCCGTACATAACCCATAAGGATACGATACAATAAAGATTAACTGTAAAACCGATCATACTAGATTTTTAGTCGTTGGTTCAAACATTCAGTTCTGTGTTTTTTACCAGAGGAGAAGGAAATGTTTTTAGGAACATAACTTGTTTCATTTGCTTAAGTACTGAATTGTTGTTTTGGTGCCAGGACCAAAGCTGTAGTTTATCCAGGTTTTGAGAATTAAATCTTGACTGTTCTAAAGGAACAAGAATGATCACAATCTGTTTACCAGTCGGTGTACTGCTAGCATGAGTTTGTTTCACAGTGGGATGTTATGTAACTCAGTCTTGTTGTTTTCAAGAAGTTAAAAATGGCTGTTGTTCTCACTCTCTCTCAGTGAGCCTTTAGGTAACGATGAAGAGGAGACGCAGGCTGATGCTGAAGCTCCCCCGATGTTTACCACCCAAAAGTCTGCTGCTTCTGTAACCTCCTCAGAGCCAACTGGCACCGATTCCCACTGTGAGGAAAACTGTACACGAATTTCACATCAACAGTGGTGCTATTAATATTACAGTGCTGTTTTACAAATTTCTTCTCTGCTTCTGTTTAATATCTCATAGCTGTTGTGAGCGTCAACGACAGCGAAGACCTTTCTAGCTCTGGGTCTGAAGACGAGGAGGATGAAGATGAGGAGGAAGTGTCAGACCAAGAAGATGAGGAGGAGGAAGAGGAAGAAGAAGATTCTGGTAGTGAGGTGGAGATCATTGAGGAGGTCCCGGGTACTGACAAGCTGCCATCCCTCCAACCCAGTCCATCCTTTGTACAGCAGAGCCACACACACTTCTTGCAAACGCAAGCGGAGCAGGAGGCTGCTGTGTTGTCTCTGATCACCCCAAATGCAGAGATGAAGGTAACAAATGTAGGCCTGAAGGGTTTTGTGTGTCGAGTAGTAGATGGTATACAATCTGAGCAAGTGGAAATTCATTAGATTATTTTAAAAATGTAGTCATGTGTAAATATTTAGACACATTTGCGACTTTTTCATTTGAGGATTTTTTTCATTTTCGTCAGACAGAACAAAATGTTTGAATACGTCTTGTTTGTTTTTTAATTTTGTACTTAAAATCTTTCATGAAAACTCACTTTCTGTGTTTGCTTATTTATAGATGGTAGATGAGGACATAGAGGGTGAAGTGGTTATGGTGAGACTTGGGGCAGATGATGGAATGATGGATCCAGATGAAGCAGTAGAGCAAGGATCGTCATACATGGAGCTCAAACCTTCTACCACCCTTTTGGTACCTGTGGAGCTCATGGAGGGACAGCACGGCCTGGTTGATGAAGCTCAGATGGATCTTCCTGAGCTTCGTCCAACTGTTGTGGCAGATGAAAGTCACGGCAGTTTCTCCTTGATGTTGGATGTGGATGAGGATGGAGATAAAGGGACAGGCATACTACCTATGGAGAATAATTTGCAATCGTGTGACCCTTCGATTCAGTATCAGGTTATGGATGCTAATGAAATTCTGGCCAAACCTGAGGTTATTCTTTTGAGCACAGAGGACCAGGATACCACCCAGTGTGAAGAAGCCTCACGAGAAGAGATTGAAACGGTTGATGGGAACTATATAGATGGCACAGAAATTGTTCAACTCCAAGCTGACTTTCAAACTGAATCTACTGAAGCAAACCAAGAGTCAGATGATGCTAAAAAGCCGAAGGCTGCAGAGTTGGTAATGTTGACTGAAGACCATGAGTCTGCTGCTGTTTCAGTCTCTGTCCCAGCTACATTGGAAGAATGTCTTGCAGCCGTGGAATCTCTGGCACAGGTAGAAGCTGCTGATGTAGCAGTGGAAGCAAAGGACAAACACCATCCTGCTGAGGAGCGGGAAGAGCCTGAGGAGAATGGCACTAGTGCAGAAACGGAGCCTATCACGGAAGAAGAGGAGCTGCAGGACCGCAAATCATCAATGGAGGCAGATGAGGAAAAAGATGAAGAAATTAAAACGGAGAAGGAAACGCAGCAGATAGGTGAGGGAAGCACGAGAACAGATGAAAGTGTTGAAGAGAAACCTGTAAAGCAGGCTTTGAGCTTAAACAGTGAGCTGGAGGAAGAGCCTGTACAAGAGCCTACTACCTCTCAGAGGAAGAAGACTCCTTCCACTCCAACACGGAGGATGACGAGGGGGAGGATGGTAACTTTTATCTCTCCTCTGTCAGAGGAAGCAAATGAGCCAGAGGACACAAAAACAAGCACTCTGGTCCCTGCGTCACCGAGTCGTACACCTAGGAAAGGTAAACAGGCTAAAGAAACCAAAGTCCCAGCCAGCACACCTCGAAGAAGTACCCGCAAAACACAGCCAGAGCTTCCAAAAGAAGAGGATGAAGAGGTTGAGGTCATGGATAACAATACTTCAGTTGCGTCAACCTCCAAGGCATCGTCTCCATCCAGACGTTCGCAGAGGGTGGCTGCAACAAGGACCAGTCAAAGGACTCAAAGTGGCAGTGAGGTGTCTACAGCCACAGATGATGAAGTCAAACACAAGGAGGAAGTTAACGTAATAAAACCAAGTCGACGAACAAGCTCAAAGATTCTAACCCCATCCAAACACGCAGCATCTCAGGTAAAGACTCCGAGGAGGTCCAGCCGAAGGATTACGAGTAGCACTGAAGTGGTGGCGACGCCGCTTGAGATCGTGAAAGAAGAACACGAACAGGATGAGGTGTTTGCCTCTCCTGTAAGACGGAGCTCCAGAAGGACAAAGACGGAAGCATCAGAGACTTTGTCCACTGTGCTGGAGAAAGTAGAAGACAAAGAAGAGCAGCTTCCTAGCCCTGGCCGGACAACTCGACACTCAAGCCAGATTAGCCTAACTGTATATCCACAGGTAAGAATTCAGAAAGCTATCTATAATCTGTAAAACTGATATGCTGAACCTTGTAGATTATATTTATTTAACACCAGGACTACAAAACTGCACAGATTATGTTTGCAGATAGGCTGCTCAAGTATGATCTTAATATTTGAAGCATATTTCATGAAATGCTTTTATTTTCATTTTTGATTTTCACCTCTAGTTATCATGCATGCCTTTTTATATATATATTTTTTCATATTACATGTTGCAATCCCAATCCATCCATCGTTCATTTTTTTACATTTAACATTTCCAGGTGAAACTGGTTCCTGTGTCGCTTTCTAAGAGTCCAGAAAAGACACAAGGAGAGACGACTGCTGAAAACGCAACAGAGACAGGAGATTTACACGAGCCCGAACCGCCCAGAAGTGCGAGTCGAACCAACTCCCGTCGCCCCACTAGAAGCAAACTTTGGGACCACCCAGAGGAAGATCTTCCCCTTTTGGACTCACCGTTGGAGGTGGACTCTAAGACTCCTGTTGCTGATGCCCTTATCAAGAGACTTAAAGATGAGGAAAAGAAGCAGGAAGGTATGAATTTAACTTAAAATATGGCTGTGTGGGAGAAGAAAAGAACAGTCGGTGTGAAGCTGTATGTACCAACGAGTTCAAATTAGTGAAGATTACAAAGAGACTGAATTTATTCTACTGCATGCTGGTTTAACTTGTATGATGTGCATGTAGAATTCAAAATGTGTTGATCTAAAAGTGTAACCTCTTAAACAGATGATGCCATGGTTAAGAAGGCGCTGAGAACAAGCAAGAGGAGTAAAAAGTCATCAGTGGAGCAGGTTCACTCCCCGGGGAAAGACTGGCTGGTCCCACAACCTGAGGATGATGAATCCAGTCCAGGCGAGAATTCATTCATCTATTCCCCCTCGCGAAGACGAACAAGAGGTGAGCCGAGTATCAGTTTCTTCATATTTATTTATTTTGCTGTAAATGGTTGTAACCCTTTGGTGTGTCTGTGTCAGCCCGAAGAGCAGATTCCTCTGAACAACGTGAGGCGCCCGTCACTCGCAGCAGAGTCAAAGTGCAGGTAGGAACTTCAACTTTGTTCACACTTGA
Source organism: Haplochromis burtoni (assembly GCF_018398535.1). NCBI lineage: Eukaryota > Metazoa > Chordata > Actinopteri > Cichliformes > Cichlidae > Haplochromis > Haplochromis burtoni. The sequence goes on from NW_024582372.1 coordinate 3,776,631, forward strand.
TTTCTTTTTCTATCCTAAAGATAACGAATCTTTTTTTTTTCTCTTTGCATTTGTTTATTTTGTTTTTATATATCTCCCCCGTCATGGTTATTCTATCAGTTATGAGCCTTTGAACCAGGATGTTGGACGCAGCGCACACAAGAGTTTAAACCACTGCTCTACAGAAGCTAGATAACTAAGGGTTGTAACAGAAGTACTGATGAATGAAATGAAAGCTCTTTTGAAGATGCCATTTTTCTCTTTTTTCCAGGATGAAATGTCTTCAGAACATAATGTAGAAGTCGAGAGAGACGCAGGCGCTACTAAAAGCAGCAAAACAAACAAGCGAACTGCCAAGTAAGAAACTACATCCTACACCGAAACACGGGCAAAAATACAGCGTCATAAAATGAAAGTAAACTATAGATGGATATATCTAGATATCTGTCATAGATAGAGACAGAGAGATATATAGATATAGAGAGATAGATCTAGATTGGTGCAGGAAATGCCGCATATATATATAAAGTAATGTTCATAAATAGTAAATGGAGGCTGAGGTTTCCTGTTACAGGTCTGTACTGTGGTGGTGTTAATGACCGAGTTAGCAAAACAAGTAAAAATACTTGCATACACAGGTCACCAAGAAGGAAAATTTATTATTATTATTATTATAAATTATTTAATTTATATTCATGCGTATGTCAGTTGTATCTGTGTATTTTTCTATTTTGTTTATTTAACATCTATATCAGAATCAGAATACTTTATTGATCCCTAGGGGAAATAATTTTTTGTTACAGCGCTCCATTATAAACAAACATTAACAAAGACAGACAATACACTAATTAAGAATAGCACAGTATATACAGGCATATATATACATAAAAGTCACATATTAACAAAGAACATGTGCAAGAAGGGTGTAGCTGTTGCAGTAAACAGTGTGTTAAGTGGATGAGTTGTACAGGGAGATGGCCACAGGCAGGAATGATTTCCTGTGTCTTTCAGTGGTGCTTTTCGGTAATCTGAGTCTTGGCATTAATACGGATTATACATCACATTGGCAGGTTTTATTTTAACTGAAATTTCCATCCCCCCAGATCCAAAGCTGTCGCAACGCCGCTTCCCTTTGCAGAAGTCGAACTGATCTCGCCTCTGCCCAGTCCAGTCGATTCGATGCCACGAGCACCGAGGAGGGTTAAAGAGGGAGAGGAACCGACCACCAGCAGGAACCTTCGACGTAAACGTGTCTTGGACACAGTTTTTACAAAACCTGTCACGCGGAGGAAGAAACTATAGGAAGGTTTGCGGCGGTTTTTAACCAGTGAACCTCAGACGGCCGCATGGACATTTCAACCACCTCAGCTGTGAGCTGTCAAATAAAAATGTATGCCCGAACTCGAGACAGTCGCATTTCCTCAAAAGCCTCACAGCGCTGCAGATTCAAGATTGACTTCCCTGTTGGGAGGAAATCAAAAAAGCAATGCAGGCAGAAAAATCTATTTTTGGGACAAGGCACGCTGGTGGTTAGCAGCGTGTGAGAGACTATATTTTTGGAGTTTACATGTACTTCTTTAACTTGATTTCATTCGCTTTTACGTCTGTGGCCATTTTGTGCTCGATGTTCTGCTGCAGCCCTCGGCCTGATTCTCTCCACGCAGAATGACTCAAGGGAAAGCAATCATTGTGGATTTTTAAAGGCTCCCATTAATACAACCAGAGACTGAAACGAACTTGCCTCTGATTTAAAGAGGTTTTATTTACATTCTTTTAAAATTTGTTGTTGTTTTACTTTTAAAAGTTCAAGGCCTGCTGTTTTTTCTATTTAAGAAGAAAAGCAACCAACCCAGTGGAGATACATCTCTACTGCTAAATTTGTATATAGTCTTTTGGTTTTTTTGCTATGTTCCAAATAAAGTTAATAAATAAATAATAAACAGTTATGTTGATTCTGAATTTTTAAGTGTCTCTTGAATGCATTTGGTCATCTAATCATACTGCCTATGCCCTAGTCTTAAATTAAACTTGATTTAAGAGATATTCTGTGAAAGACAGCACTGTTAGCACGTTTGGACTGTAAAATGTTATGGGGGTGTTGTATATTGTCTAAAACACAAAACAAACTTGCACAACAGTTTGCTTATGTAAAACTTGATTTGGGACATGTTAATAGGTTTGATTAAATTCATCGTAATCAACATCTGACACATAGGCTATTTTCTGATGAATGTACGTAGAATGTCTTATTTTTGATGACTGCTCTTTGATAAATATGGCAAAGCTTGAATATTTGTGTTGCGTCTTTCAATTCAGTGCAATTCACCAACATAAAGGTACTATTTGGTATTACCAGAGAGGTGGGTTTTTTGGGATATGTTGCAGCTCAGTGATGGAGTAAGAATTGAATGTCAGCCTCCTTGTGACCAGGAAAAATCGGTGGTTCCTCTTTGAGTCTCTTGATTGGAATGCAACACCCGCAACCACTGGGAACCACTTTTGTTTGCAAGGTGCACTGCAGCCAGCCAGGTTCTCAGACAGTTTGGCAAAAGTTTGCAAATGACTGCTGTCACATTTATAAATGCATGTTGCAATCAGTCAGTCTGCACCAGTCAGAGCAACTTGTCTGCAACGGGTCTCTTTCAAACGGAGGATTTGACTCAATTTGTTGTATACTGGTTTTGTTGTAAGATTGTTGCCAAATACCTTTGTAATTTTGCAGTTAAATTGCTATCCTGGAACAACTACCACACTGTTTATGGAGGAATTTTTCCATTTCTGTTTCGGTCTACGAGGTTCTTTCTGAATGTAAGCCATTAAAGGTGTGAGGCTGTTTACCAGCCGTGCATTTGTAAACTGATCGCAGGCTTACTTTGATTTCTGTTTGGTTGCACTAAAATCACTTTGAACACAGCAAATGACCGAAAGCTGCTGCTAACCTGGCCCCCATTTTCAAATCAACTATTTCAAAGCCGAGAAGTTCATATGTTCGTTGCACGTGGTCGCGCCAGCGTCCAACCACAGTCTTCCTGGGTGTGACTGTAGCATTACTGTGCTTTTAGCTTTTGATGCTGATTTTTAGACCTATCACTACGGTGGCCCTGAGAGGCCAAACGGACTGCAAAAAGAAAAATGCTGTAAAAAGAAAACACCTGTTTTCTGAAGTTGCAGTCCGTTTGGCCTCTCAGGGCCACCGTATTATCCCCATCTTCTTCCGCAACCCCAAATTTTTTACAAGAACATGTTTTAAATGTCTTGCCTGGCTTGTTCCACCATCTTGTGGCAGAAATGGGTATTACACACTACGAAACAGCCCTTCAGTTTCAGTCTGTATCAGTGTAACACACACATATACATTTTGGATAAAGCAACAGAAGGGTTTTTTCACATTCTCCTGATAGCTTCAGCTCATTTTGGATTTAATTTATTTTGAAAGACAATTTGCGGAAAGTGTCTTTGAATGCATGAATGAAATAACCACATACAGAAATCCTGTTTATGTCAGTTTACACTGCTGACAGCCACTGACAGGAGCTGAAAGCAAAAAATAAAAACAAAAATAACACAGGCGACATCCTGTGGTCCCTCAGAGGTTGGAAGTCAGTCGAGCTTTACACCCACAACACCACAACAAAAAAGGGATGATTTTGGCATCTTTACACTGGCACTTGCCACCAGCTGTTGCTGTAAAATTTGATCTCACAGAAGGCTTAGATGTTAGTATAAAAGCATGTGTAAGTGTGTTGTGTACTCCCCAGGGCTTTTGTGTCTCTTTTATAATTTATAGTGTAGATGAGGTGAAAGTGAAACCAGCCTTTTCTCTTCTGGTCCATCTTGCTGAGAGAGGCTAGGAGAGGGTAAAAAGAAAGAAAGAAAGAAAAGCATATTTCTACCCATAACAACTCTCATGATCTTTAGTGAATAGTCGGAGATCATAAAATGTGTAGCAGTACTTTCTACACATCTGTTATGTTTTTAGAGCTGTATGAAGTGTTTTAGTAATCAATAACATTAGACAAGGATCTGTTTAAATGCCATTCTGTTTTCATTTCCATTCTTAAAATTGCTTCCATCTTTTAGCAAACTGATCCATGTTTTCAGTTAAACAGGTTAAAGTGTGCACCGGCGTTCCTGTCACACAGCCCCGACTGCGCTCATGTCACCGTGTAACTCGACACAGCATTGTGTTGTTCTGAGTGAGGGAGCTGATCAGTCGGTCTGCCCGTGTCCTGTGCCGATACTCGCCTGCTGCACCATGAGGGCTAAAGTCTCAGACATGCACAGTAAGGACTGTGTCAAAGTGGCTGTCAGAGTCCGACCGTTCAACAAGGTCAGTGTGCTGATGTTTTCTATGATAACCACTATTTATTTTTCTTTTGTAAGCCATTGCTGTCTGCTTTTTAAATACTCATATTTTGTATTCTTAAGGTGTGACCCACACTGATATACTGCATACTTTATTTACCCTGATAAATCCTGTTGCTTCTTTTAACATTTACAACAGTAAATATAAAATTCAAAATTCAAATTGTGTGTTATTGTGTCTCCTACCTTCCCTTGCACTTACCCTCACATTTTCCTTGAAATCGAAAATAAATGCTTTTATAAACCATTTGCTCTCCCAGCTCTTTTTAGTCTCTCTCCATCATTTCATCTTCTTTCGTTTTCTTCCTTCACTCAGAGAGAGAGGGATGCGGGCAGTCGCTGTATCATATCCATGGTTTCGAGCTCCATCACCATCCAGGATCCACGGGATTCCCAGAACCGACGGTCTTTCTGTTTCGATTATGCCTATTGGTCCCACAGCGGTTTCGCAAGAGACCACAGGGGTATCTATGTGCCTGAAGAGCCAGGAGGGAGATACGCTGACCAGGTCAGGTCATAAATGAGCTGGGAGTGTGTTGTGCAAGATAAAATCTAGATGGTTTGGGCAGAATAAATCTGAATGGATATGAAGTGAGTTATAAGATTAATAAGAATTAATTTACATCTCATGAGATATCATCCATTCCCAGGACAGCGTGTTCCAAGATTTGGGAGAAGGAATATTGGAAAATGCGCTGCAGGTAGCACTCAGTCTTTATCTGATACTCTCTATCTCACATCTCAACTCTTAATAACAAATGTTCTAAAATTACATGCGCAGGGTTATAATGCCACATTGTTAGCCTACGGTCAGACCGGCTCAGGGAAGAGTTACTCGATGATGGGTTATGGGCCTAACAAAGGCCTGATTCCTAAACTCTGCGACCGGTTGTTTCAAGCCATCAAAGAAAACCAGGAGAACAGACAATGTCAGGTGAAGGAAAAACACGATGCAGAATGCTGTGAATGATTCAGTGTGTAAATGATCTAAAATGTGTTTCTTCTTCATGTCCCTGCAGGTCTTTTTCAGTATGTTGGAAATCTATAATGAGCAGGTGGTGTTTGGAGCAAATTCGTTTCTCTGGATATGATACATGCTACGATGCTATTATGTTTCCTGACTCTTCCTTTTCCTCCCCTCTCTGTCCAGGTGGTTGACTTGCTGTCTCGGGCGTCTCGGACTCCGGGCGGGCTCAGAGTCAGAGAGGAGCAGCAACGAGGTTTCTATGTGGAGGGTCTCCGCACAGTCCCCTGCGAGACTGCAGCTCAGGTAGAGAGATGAATGGAAAAAGGATACAAACCAAACCAAACAACTGCAGTAGCCAAAGGCTAAGGTTGCAGTCATGTGCAGTTAATATTAGAATCTTTAGGGAATTAAATGCTTTGTGATCTTCTTCAAAGAGAGCCTCATGAAGCAGTCCAGCATGAATCTGTTGGACTCGTCTGGCAGTGAGCATCAGCATTCATCAGAGTCAGAAACTAACAGTTAAAGAGGATACGGCCATCAGTCTGAGCCCTACCACACTGGGCGATGTCGAAGCATACAAAGGGACATGCTGCTGTTTAATCTAAAAACCAAAAAATATATTTTTGTTCAGAAAAATGTGTTTGCAGGTGGAGCAGTTGATGGAGCAGGGGACGAGGACTCGAACCACTGCCGCCACCCACATGAACGCCAACAGCAGTCGATCGCACATGCTCATTATCCTCCAGCTCAAACAGGTAAAGAGGTTCTGTGCACACTTTTCCAATTTCTTAACATAATTAATACAAGAACAAACATATGTTGTATAAATCTACATTTATGTAAGTGGCTGTAACTTCCTGTCAGATCTTCTCTAAAGAGAGCATCACGAAGCAGTCCAACATAAACCTGGTGGACCTGGCTGGCAGTGAGCGTCAGCGTTCATCGGGGTCAGAAGCTGATAGGCTCAAAGAGGGCACGGCCATCAACCTGAGCCTCACCACCCTGGGCAATGTCATCAGGTGACCTGCTGTTTGACTTGATTTACTTTGCATTTACTTTAGTATTTTTGACACTCTTCCCTCATCTCTCCTCCAGCTCCCTGGCTGATGTTGCGGTGGGGAAGAAGGTCGTGCATATTCCTTACAGAGACTCGGCCCTCACAAAGTTGCTGCAGTCTGCACTGGGAGGCAACAGTCGCACTGTTATGGTATCGGACACTCATTTGATACGAGGTTGAGTCATTGGAAGATGCTTTTAAAGTAAATTGAATATATTTGTTTTTGAGATTGCCACATTGAGCCCTGCTGATATCTGCTATGAGGAGTCTCTCTCCACTCTGCGCTATGCTGAGAGGTACAATAAGCACTGTAAAGTCTTCTGGATATTTCCCTTCTGCTCTATAAGTAACATATTTAATATACGTTTTATACTTTAGTTCTTTTTGGCCTCTCCTTTATGTCGTTCTACACCTAACTTCTTGTCCCATCACCTTTTCCACTTCTTCAGGGCAAAGCGTATCCAGAACCGTGCAGTGGTGAACGAGAGCCCCACCGAGCGTCTCGTTAAAGAACTAAAGGCAGAGAACGCCAGACTGTTGCAGCGTCTGAGCCGTCTGGGCCAGGAGGGACGCAGGGCGAATGACGAGACCAGTAAGAATCAGCGTTTGAATGCAGCAGAATGGGATTCAGAGCTGTTGACAGGTCGTCTCGTATCTTTGTGTGTTCAGAGGAGCTCCGTCAGCTGCTGACCCACAATGAGCTTCAGATCAGAGCCATTCAGACTCTATGGGAGCAGCATGTGCAGGAGGCCCTGAAAGACTGGGAGCAACAGTATGCTAACATCACACAGGTGCATGCATAGATACATACGTAGATGCAGACATGCAAAACACACAAGCAAAGGCTGCAAATGCATTTGATGGAGGTTTTGTATGTAGTGTCTTTAAATGGATGTTTCTTGTTTCCCTCGTCCTCACTGGCAGGAGAGGAGGATGATGCAGATGCATCCCTACATCCTGAACATCAACGAGGATGCTCAGCTGTCAGGGGTGGTGAAGCTTTTCATCCAGGAGGGTTAGTCCATCTGAATCTCTCTGTCTCTGTGCCACGAGATGTATGGTTCTCTCCCTGATAGAAGAAGCTACTAAAGGTGGACAATACCAGATAGTTAAATAGCTTAAACAGCTTAATGTAACAAACATGTCCTGCAGATTTTAACATGTTTGGTGAAATGTTAATCTTTTTATCTTTAGGGGAATGGGACATCGGACTGTGTGACTCCTCCCCACGGTCCATTTGTATCAAGGGTCTAGGGTGAGTTTGCCATCATTGCAAAGAATAAGAAAATTGTCTTTTCTTCAGTATGCATATACACTGATGGGGTCTAAATATTCTTTACATCAGTTTTCTGTCTTACATAAAATTGTTTGTGAGGGGCAGCCAATCAAAAGCTGTTAAAGGCTGGGTATCCATAAAATGAGAGGAGATCCATTAATAACATAAGTAAGGATTATCTTGATGTGTGAATAATGCAAACCGACTGCAGCAGAGTCCAATACTAAAAATATACGGAGCTGGGAAGAAGTCGGATCAGTCCCCTTTTTTGCTTTTATGTGCGTTAGGATCCAGGAACGTCATGCTGTGTTCAGGAATGAACAGCGCAGGGTAACGCTGACCCCGATGACAGGAACAAAGGTTATTGTAAATGGCAATCCTGTTTCCCAGGCAACAGAGCTGCAGCACCTGGTGGGTCTTGACTCAAACCTCAATTATATGATGTGGTTATGTGACATGCTGTTAAAGTATACACTATATATATATATATATATATATATATATATTTTTTTTTTTTTTTTATCAGGATCGCCTCATTCTGGGTTCCAACTGCACCTACCTGTTCATTGGTTATCCATCAGAGAGATGCGGGGATGACTGGAGTCGCTATGATTACGATTACTTCCAGTCTGAACTGGCTGCAGCTGAGGGCATCCACCTGGGTGAGTGTGAATAACTCCACATGAAGGGCTCTTATTTTTTGAAGGAAACTCACTGAACTCATTATATTATTCATCTGCATGTGTTTAGGTGAGTCCAGTGCTGGATCGAGTCAGACAGACCCCAGTCTGCTAGCTGTCTTCTTTGATTACATCAAATTGATGCCCATGGTGGCTGAGGCCAACCAAATGAGCCAGGAATTGAGCAAGGTAACGCACGGCCTCAGGGTGAAAAATTCTGTATTTAATGTGTTTCTAGAAAGCAAATATCTTTGGTTTCCTGTGCGTCATCAGATTCTGGCCATGTGTTGCATTGTGTTTGCAGGGTGTGGAGTTCAAGCTGGAGATTAAAAATCTGGCACTGTCAGATTCAAAAGGCCACGATCTAGAGAAAGACATTGTTGTCAGAGTCACCTCCAAGGGAACCAAGCAGGTTGGTCTGTCCCTGTACGGGGTGTTTTGTCACTTGTGTAAACTGGAGCGTCACTTTGAAAGATTACAATCTTTGCATGCACTCTGCAGGTCTGGATGTGGTCCAAAGCCAAGTTTATTAACCGCAAGTTTCTGATGGAAGAGGTTTACCAGCAGCATTTGGCAGAGCAGAGCGGAGACAATGTATGTTAGCTGAAAGAACAATGTTGATGTTTGTTGGCTTGTATTTACCTTTACATCTCTGCAGATGTTTAAGCTAAATAAAACATGTGCATATTCGCTATATTGACATCACATATTGTTAGGATGGTCAGCACTTCCTAAAGCATAAACCTTTCCAGACCAGTAACTCTATTATTAAGACTTTTATGTTTTTAGGAAGTAGCCGGGCTGTCAACAGTAACATTACCCAGAGATAAAGACCCATTCTGGGATCCAATTGAACCTCTTCTCCTGGGCACTGCCCACCTTTGGCTCCAATCGTTGGCCTTCCGCATCCCTCTGGAAGAGCAGCTAGAGGTACAAACTGATATACTCCATACACACTGGCATCTTCATCTAAAAGTATTTTCAGATGACAGTTAAATAAAGTCAGTGGGTGATGATCCCGGTCTGCAGGTGTTGGGGTCAGAGGGCACAGAGGAAGGCATTCTACAAACACAGCTGGTCCCCTGCTCTTCAACTGGACTGTATGTCACACATGCACAGACACACAAACCTTCAGTGCACAGGTATATCAGTAACTAGACGTTTGCACTTCCCAGCCCTCTGGGTGAGGATGACATCCTGATTGACCCATCAGAGATACTGGGTAGACGACTAGACTTCCAGCTGGTCCTGGATCAGTGTTGTGGCTTACGCTGGATCAGAGAGGCCCGCAATCGAGGTGTTCAGATTGGGTAAGGCACATGTGGCTCGGTGTAGAGTACACTGCATTAAATCCTATTGAACTTGGAGATGGAAACCTGGTTTATATTTACTGGCACATAGAGGAAGCTGTTAATAATTTTAGCTTTTGAAAAGGTACTGTGGAAGTCTCCAGTCTCCAGTCATGTCGTCTTCTAAAAGAAGAGAGTTGTGAAATGCTTTCTTCTCTCCGACATTACTTAATCTCCTTACTCTGTTAGTTTCAGGTTATTTGACTGCAGCCAGCCTCTGTACACTCCAGCTGTTTGGCACAACGTGAATCCTCTGCTGGATCACAGAGTCCACTTTGCCTCCCTCCACACCTCCCAGCGTCTGCTAGACTTCCTGCAGAGCAGCGCTGTGGTGCTGGAGCTCTGGGGCCTTCAAGGTGAGGATGGACATTTTTTTTTATTTATGCCTGAAGTAAGTGAACTCGGTGATAGCTATTATAACAACAAGACATGCTTAATTTTTTTTAATGAACCGCGTGGGATTTAAACATTTAAACTGGATTTTAATTTCATCGTGTGTACATTATACATCACATTATTAAATTTCTCATGCAGATTTAAGAAAAGCCACAGCTGAAATAGAAAGTTTCTTTAAAATTGCTGCTCAGTGCTTGTTTTCTATCCCAGAGGGCTGCACTCAGTTGAAGTCTTCACTGGAAGGTGTGCGGATGACTGCAGATGGCATCTTCATCATTGATGAGTCGAGTCCAACAGAAAACACAGTGAGTTAGACGTTTAGGAGTAATTGTTTACGTTGACATGATTTATTTATTGTCTTATTTATTCAGTGTGTGTGTGTTTTATCACAGCCTGTAGACCCCTCAGACCTCAGTTGTTCAGTAAGAGCTCTTCAGCAGGACTTAGATGAACTAAAGAGTGTTAATGAATCACTGAGGAAAGAGAATCACAGTCTGAGGGAACAACTCAACACAGCCAGGAATGGTAACTAAAACATACACGAGTTTGTGGTTTCTATTCCAAAGAACTGAAAAAACTACCACACATATGACTTTGGAAGCTTTTGACTTGCTCTTTCAGAAACACACACACACACATTTCTCTCTTCTGGTTTTAGGTGGCGAGGGTGCGCGTAGTCGCTCGGTGCGTCCCAGCTGTGATGCAGAGTTTGCCCGCGCTCTGAAGGTTTTCTATCACAGCATGACTTCAGTAAGAGGTCAGCTGCAGCGCCTGCGCAGACACAGGCCCAGCGTACGTATTCACGTGTTATCTTCTGTCTTAGCATGAGTTAGTGTTACTACAATGTGGACATGCTTAAAATCCTTAAAATAGTGAATCAGCACAGAATGAAATATTGACCTGTTTCATCACATTATTAGCTCCAAGAGTGAACAATTTTGAGCTGCTGCGTTTAGAAAATTACATCTGCGCTGTAGTTATTTAGCTTATGCCTCCAATAGATGCATGATAACTGAAGCACTGTGAAGGATCTGCAAGTGTTATTGTTGTGAGAACTGTTTAAGGTCTGGCCAAAAGAATTATTGACTTTAAACATTAGGAATATGGTTCCGAGAACGGGAGCTGATGTTATAGCAATTTACCAACACGTCTGATAAATTGCACTTGAACAGATTGAATCCTGCCCATGGATATAACACTCCTGTTTGCACATCATGCAGGATGTTAATGTGCGTGCTTTCCAGGAGGAGTCAGACCTGCTGGGGCTCAGACTGTTTGTGGATGAGCAGAGTCATTTGCTGAGAGACTTCTCGGAGCAGCTGGAACAGAGCGTCTCTACGCTCAAACAAGATGTAGCCGCCATCGTCCGCCGGAAACGAGAACGATCAGGAATCTGGTCTTGACCAGGGTTTTTATTTTTTTAGGAAAGTATACATTTATGTTGACACTTTAAATTTCGCAACTCTGCAGATATTCCGGTTGAGGGTATGAAATGAGCAGAACCAGGTTCTTACAAACTAAATTCTTTGTTTGGGTAAATAAACATGACGAGGATCTGTTATGATGTTCCTCATTTTCTGTCATATACACTTTTCAAATGGTACATGCTTGTGTTAAAGCTGGAAAAACCATTGAGAGCCAAAACCTCAGAATTCAGTTTTTTCTACTCTTAGCTCTGAAGGATGTCACCGAGAGCAGATATCCCTAATATCTAATATCTGAGGCACAGCAGCTCCACTCACTTGTTTTAACAGTCAAATAAACTGAGGGGCTGCAAGCGCTCAGTGAAATCAAAAGGGGCTGTTTTGAAATATAAATCATGAAAAGCTACTCTAATGAGTTTAATAAGAATGAGAGCATGGGGTTAGAAATGAGGCCTAACAGATTAGAATTAGTTCCCATTACTGAACACTACATGCACAGTGGACCATGTTCAACACAGTTTATACATAAAAGTATTCACCATATTTTCTGTAATACTTCCTTCTTACTTTTTGTCTGTAAAATGAAGTTTATTCCGGTGGATTATTCTTTTAGTACGCTTGGTTAACAACAATGTATATGCAAGTCTACTATTAAGAGTAACTACAAGTGAAGTCTGTTTAAAAAAAGTTTATTAGACTGCATGTATAAGACATCGTTACAGTTCCAAACTGCAAATAAATTAAAAGGCAAAGACAGCTCAAGTTTCAAAATTCACAAAATTCTTACACATTTTTTTTAAGCATCATTAAAAATCCATTGTGTTTTCAAGCTAATGTAGTTCACTTTGAAGCTGTATCACTGGATGACAGAAATCTTCCTCGTGTCTCACTGTGGGGGGATTAATGTTAACGTAAGTGAACAAGAAAAAGACGTCAAACAGCTGAGCGAGATCGTCTCTCCTTATGTTGAGTTTATGACATATTTACGACAGCGTCTCTCACTGCAACGTCTAATTTGGAGGTAAAAAGCACGACGGTTGATGTTTGTAAGCAGTCACGACTTGTAAGAGTACAGACAGTTGCTGTAGGTCCAAAAAAAGATTAGCGTGGGCACATTTACAGGAGGAGGCAGATGTGAGGCAGATTAGTCATCACACAGTACAGAATTTATAAAAAAAAAAAAAAAATCTATGTACAAGAAATATGCAGGCAGACAAGCTGACAGCACGTAGCTGCTCATGAGAAATTTAAAACAAGACAGAGATGAGAGGAGCGAGGCAATGGCGAAAGGCAGAGGATAAGCCTGGCTTCAACTGAAGAGGTAGACTGTGGGATAGACAGACAGTTACAGATATTCTACTGCGAGGAGAGATTAGATTCTTCACAAATAAGCACCACATGTTATTTTTTATCAGAACTGATCATGTTAGGTTTAGGATCAGTATCTTTTTTTCCAAAAACAGCACCCAGTAACATGTTACAGAGAAAGCTGAGGGTCCAGGTGAGGTAGGTTAATCAGGTTTCTAGGATTAGGGACCAAACGGAGCTGCATGAACATGAAACAATATTCATTTCCTTTTGCTCAGAGTAGAAAATAAATGTCAGAGAACATGAAGCACAATGACTGAACATTTCTTTTTCTAATGTTGGACTGTCAGTTGTCTGCACCTCTTTGGGCAAGTTTGAGCCTGAGGAACAGGACTACAGATGATCACAGAGCATGTACAGGAGCAGTTTTGGTGTTTATATAGTACATTGGTGATTATTGCATTTAAAAAAAAAAATCCACTTCCTTCCTAAAGGAAACCCATGTGAAGCACTGCTATCTGTTTCCATTTAAAATTACAGTCCTATCTGTGCAGCCATGGGGTTTGAATGCACAGATTTTGTTCTTACCTAACGTCAATCAGCTTTCTTTTTCAGAGGGTAAAAAACGCGGGGTTGTATGTTAATCGGATTGTAAAGCCACAGGAGGCATATTTTAGATTTTTACCTGCTATTTCGTTTATTCTTATAAAACACTGAGCACGCATTTGTTGTGTAAATTATTATCTCGCTTGTTTAAAAAGTTGCCTTATCGCTTCTTTGCCAGGTTCAAGTCTCAGTGCAGACAGTTCAGAAGACAGTATAAAAGATGGACGTGGCTTCCAGTTGTGAATGCCTTAAACCTGCAATCTGTTTTACGGTCACCAGGGGGCGACAGCTGTGGTGGCCAAAAAAAACTTGGGGCTTTCTGAGCTGACCTCTGGAAACACTTTTCTGCTGGGTTTATTGTTTCAGCCACTCATTTGAGATAACGCTGAATAAAAATAACTTGTGATATAATAATAACAATGATAACTTGTGATTGACAGGATGTTAGCCAATGAGTGTAGTTTCACAGTCAAACCGGCTTTCTTCCATCACATCCAGTTTCAACAGCAAGATGGCTCATCGAAGCTTCAAGGTGGGACTTCACAAACTAGTGGGTGATTACATGGTAGCTATGTCCATCTTTTATATTGTATATGTCAGTACTAAAATACTTTTTTGGCTGACTTGAAATAAATATCTGTGCATGTAAATAAGAGCACAGATCATCCATTACAGCCATGGCCATATTTTATCACTCTCTGAAACAACCCTTTTACATTCATGGTTGGAAAACGTTTCGTCTTTCAGCTCCCTCCTTCAAGCTCAAGGGGAGAATTAAAATTTAAAAACGCATCACTAGTCATGTCTCCATTTCCCACACACACACACACACACACACACACACACACACACACCCACACACACACACACACACACACACACACACACACACACAAAATGAAGCAGCAGAAGACAAACTTCACAGTATAAAAATAACTCAAACCACAGAGAGGTCCATAATTTCACATTAGGCCCATTTTTTTTTCCATTTTCTGAAGCCACGCAAAGACAAACATCACTCATTAAGAGCTGCAATCCAGAGCAGTGGAGTCGGCAGTGTTCGGGTATTTAACATTATATTCATATAGGTCCTGAAAGATGATCACCAATATATGGATGATGCCACTATCAACCAGACTGAGAGACACCTTTCTCAGTGTCTGTTTGTTTCCATTGCTAGCTTTCCCTGAATAATGTCTCGAGTGTCACCAAAAGAGGACGGGGATTTATTCCTGTTGGCTCAGCCTGTTGAATCAAGCAGACCAGGTGTAAACTCAAAATAATTCAGTGAGCAAACTGGTCCACCTTACAGCCAAACTCCATCAAAATTTAGAGGAGTCATGGTTACTGCTCACAAACAACCATAGATTACCAACACAGCACTCAGAGACACATTCCCCATCCTCAAAAAAGAAAACAAACAGACTGCTGTGTATCTGCTTCACGTCTCCATCCTTTCACTGATCCAGTGTCTCAGGCGTTGGTGCCTTCGTTCTCAGCCGCTCGGCCGTCACTCGCCGTCGTTCCATGTGTGATGAGGGTAGGTGGGGCCACAGACACGTCTCGCTGGCTGCTGTGCCTCGAGTGGCTGTCTATCTGATGGAGGCTGCTGTGAGTGGAGAGCGGATGGTCGAGACGTGGATTGCTGCCATGGAAACTGCGGTCCTCTGTACCTCGGTAAACCACGGTATCGCTCCTAATGGGGGAGAAGCAATGAAAGAAAATCTGAGCTTCGACTGATTCACATCATCTGAGAGGAAGCGAGAGCATCGTGGATTTCCTGGTCTACCTGTCATCTCGAGTGCGCCGCAGGCTGCTGTGGTAGCTGGCCTTGCTGTGGACGCTGCTGGCCTTACTCTTGGTGGAGGAGGGGTGCCCGTGGTGAGTTCTAACTGGTTCATCAAGGTCGTCTAGAACAGCTAAGTGGGTGGAGGAGGCGTGTGTGGAAGTGCCCTACAGGAGGAGAGATCAAACACATGTAGCGCTGAAACCGCTGAGATTAAAGATTTAATTTAACACCCGACACCTTTGCACAACGTGTAAATATTCAAATCCAAAAGGCTACATCTTGCTCAAGGCTCTGTG
Organism: Haplochromis burtoni; assembly: GCF_018398535.1. Lineage (NCBI taxonomy): Eukaryota > Metazoa > Chordata > Actinopteri > Cichliformes > Cichlidae > Haplochromis > Haplochromis burtoni. The sequence continues at coordinate 3,792,123 of NW_024582372.1, forward strand.
TACATTACTCCAGCATAAGACATTCATATCTTTTGGGTCTTGACTCAAATCTAATGACAAGATTCTGCCTCAGGTTATTACTTTTATTATTATGATAGACACCTAGCCAGGTTCACAGGGGTTGAAAAGCTTCATTGATGATGCGGCTAAATATTATCAATGAAGAAATATGTACATGAAAACACCAGTCTGATTAAACCTTTATCAAAGCTTCTAGATGCTGACAAAAAAAACAGGCATACAAGATACGATCTTTCATTTCAGTCTTCTCTTCCTTTCATCAGTTTCAAAAGAGCTCAGAGCCGTAACCTGTGGACATTCATGTTTGGACTTTACTCCCACGGCACTTATAAATAATTCCATCCTGCTTTTTTTTTTTGCTGTTGTCTTTGCAGTCCTACCTGAGTGGATGTCCCTCTGGACTTCCTAACGATGGGGGTGTTGGGCTCACGCAGCAGAGACTGAGCAAAGTCTGGCTGCTCTTGCAGCACCTGGCGAGACTCATTCACCCCACTGCTGCAGAAAGAAAAAGGTGAAGGAGGTCAGAGGTGGGACGTTTTTACAGAGGGGACAAGTCGCAGATAAAATTGGAACCAAGAGACAGATTGGGGGGGGAAGGAGTAGGAAGACATTTTGGATTCAAGAAGAAATACGGGAAAGAGACAAGAAAACAGTTGATAAGGACAGCATAGGGAAGATTAATGATTAATGTGCTGTTGTATAGCAACGTGTCACCACAAAAGGAAATACAGTAGAGATACTAAACCCCTGAACAACTGAGAGGGAAGGAAAATTGCATGTGAAACAAAGTACAAGATACTTGTAAGTGCATACTTAGTTGTGATAAACTCAATTTAGTCCTCTCGAACATTAAAAGACACACAGTCTCTTCTTACTCTTTGCGCCTGCGTCCATGTAGGAAACTGGCCCACTCAAAACAGGTCTTCTTGCTGCCCACCCAGAAAACAGAGGGGATCCCCACCACGAGCATCATCAGATATTTAATTAGGAACAAAACCATGGCCGGCCTGCTGGTCTCCTCAACCTGAAAATAAAATAAAATGCACATGTTAATGATGCAATCATCTAATCAGCACAGCATGGAGTTTTTAAAAACACAGAGTAAAGTGAAGCAGAGGAGAGAGAGGAAGAGAACAAAGGCTTTGATTATAATGTAGGCCGACTAATTGTGCAGTAGAATATTTCCTCGACAACTAAACATGAAAGATATGCTAAAAGCTTTGGATCCACCAACATTTAACAAACTAAAATCCTCAAACATAATCTAGACAAACCGAGCTGTTTGATGGATCTCCCAGCAGAGGGCAGAGATTTACAGCAGTTCTTGGTCCTCTTTTTATTGAATATAAATCCCAGATTTTTAAGAAATACAACAAACAGAACGCTGTGTCGTTCAATCCCAAATCATGGTTTCATCTGTCCGATAAAATTTCACTGTGGGAAACCATCAAACACACTGAGTACTGTGTTAAAAAGTTTTTGTGGAAAACCATTATATTGTACTTTAGGTGGTCTTTAAGATATCAAATTCTTTAAATTTTCTTTTTAAATTAAGATAAAAATCTTCCTAAAGATGCTATTAAAGCAATTTACCCTCACTACAGTGAGGGTAAATTGCATGAGCAGCTGAGCCTTTTAGTGAGATAAGAGATTTATTGTTTTTGAAATCCGGGCCCAGAAGAATTTCCATTTATTAATTAGCTTAAGTCTCTGTCACCCATGCTGAGATGAAATGTGTCTTATTTAGATTATCAGATAAAACGAGAAGCCCTGGGTCTTCAGTAAATTACCACCCGTGAACACACACAAAGAAAGAAACTCAAATGAACTTTGACACCACAAAAGAATCTTCAATTATCCAAGAACAAGCAACTGCGCCCTCTCCCAGAACACACAGAAAACCCCCGGGCAAAGATCACATAACACACAGCAATATTGAAATTCCAGAGCTGTAATAGGACGTAAAGGGGATCTTCATGATCTTCACAAACACACAGACACACTCACACAATTTGACAAGTGATGGAAACAATGACAAAGCCTTATGAAGTAAAGGTGTGGGTGCACACATCCAACTGACTGACACACAGGTAGGGATGGAGTATGTTTGCGTCTGCACTGTGCACAATTATCTGGTTAATAATTTAGCACTGGACTATATGAATCACTGCATTCCCACCCATCTTCATAAACACGATAAAGCCCTTATGGAGGACTGGCAGCAGACCGTGACTAAGCAGCCCAGGGAGCAGAGGGGCTGAAAGATGCATGAGAAAATTAACTGAAATACAAAGAGAAAAGGAAACGGAGCAAAAACAAAGATGGGAGAGGTTGGTTTTTTTTTTGTGGAATTGGTCTTGAGAGCTATATTAGCTGAGCTAATGATGCATGCCGCACTCTGCTCCCCTCCCTCACAAATACCTACTCACTCAGCCGCACACACAACTAAGTGCCAGCTCTTACCCACTCTCAACCAAGCACTCAACATCTTTGGCCAAATCCCAGCTCCCACCCTTGGCCCTTAGGTATCCCATTTCTTTGGGAAATTGAAGGATAGTGGTCACCTAGCCCCCCAAACAGAGCGTGGAGGACCACCTTGCCCTAAGCTGCAGTGAAAAATGGAAGGGGAGAATTGAGATCGGGCCTTTGATCATGAAATAATCCATCTATCCATCCATCTAACGGCTTAACTTAGGGACGCGGGGGGCTGGAGCCTATCCCAGCAGTCATCGGAGAAGAGGCAGGGTACATTTTGGACAGGTCGCTAACACAGAGAGACAGGTGACCACAGGGTCTCACATCCACACCTACGGCCAGTTTAGGATCACCAGTTAATGTGACGTGTGTCTCTTTGGAATGTGGGAAGAAGCCCATGCAGGGAGAACATGCCAACTGTACAGTGAAAGGCACCAGCCAATCAGGACATGTGCAGAGAAAGTGCTAACCACTTCACCACAATTCTTTCTTTCATTAAGTAAGCATGGGAGTTCTTGTTGTAGTTCCTAAATGTCTTCCCACTACTGTACGGTAATCAATTCTGACGTCACTGGCTACAACAAAGGTAAGAGCTCATCTGAATAAAACCTGGTTAAATTCCAGATACCAATTAAAAATCATCTTCACGTTAAACTAGTAATTGTACATTTTTGTTTTTATTTCTCAGAACCGAGTGGCTAACATAAACTAGCTAAAATGTTGGCTAACCAGAAAAAATTTCTGATTGGACTTTTTTTTTTTTTTTTAAATGAGACTTTGTTTTTCCCTCGTGTTTTCATACATTTCTGGCCTACAGAACATGGCAAGACTTAACTTGTAAAAAAGCTAAAAAACAAAAATAAAAAAACCCGTTGAGCTCCATTCTTGAGTAATTGTGTATTCATGTCAGGTCAGATAATCGGAAAAACCAAGTTTCAGACCGAGAAAACAGACATGATTTTCCTTTTTTTTTTGGCTAAGTGAGTTGCATTTTCTTAAAGTCCGGTAGATAAAAGTAAATAACTTGCTGAAAATAGTTGTAAGAAAAGTTTGATTCATTCCTTTATTGCATATTAGTTATTTTCTAACAGTAACTGCGATGACCCCTGGGTGGTGAATGTGTCTGTGTTTTGTGCTGTGATTTGTTCTACAGGTGCTGATCGAAGTAACTGGCTGTATGAGCTAAACCTGGGCCCAGTGAGCTTGGTTATAAAAGCTCCATCCTCTCAGGTCTCTTTTGCTCACTGCCCTGATTTGAATACTAGCTTCCTGAACTAGATCCACTTAGCTACAGCACGTGTTCTTGGGTTATTTGCCTTCTACAGACTCTGCCACACACTCACTACTGACTAGCTGACAAACATGTTCTTTTTAATTATGTTCCATAAAAAAATGATCCTTTACTAGTTACTACCTGTGAGCCAGGTTGTGAGACAATGCATAGGTGCTCTTCAAATACACCAACTAGTTAAAAAAATGATAATTCTAGATAATCTTTGTCAGACAGGTTAAGTAACTATATATCAAAATCAGCTATGAACACTTTATTGTTTGTTTTGCAGTACTTTGCCTTTTCCCGGTCCATGTTGTCCCCTCAGTCTGACTTAAAAAAAGCACACGAACACACTTAAGCTGGTGGGATGACTTCACAACTTGGGAATCCTGACCATTTGAGGAGTGCATGAATGGAAGCTATATTGATGTTAACTCCTTCCACTGGAGAAGTATCTTGTTCACTCATTATTTATGATATGTTTAGTAGTCTTACACTTTTCTTTCCTGAGACACAGACAAGCTCCCTCCCCAATAAGGAAAGAAAAACACAGATTCCTCAAAACAGAGCACCTGCAGATTTTCACCATTCAACTTTGGCAGTATGACAGCACAGACAAACTGAGTGACAGAGCTCTGATATTTGTTTGCAGCTGAGAAAACAGGCAGCATGTGCTTTCAGACTGTAGACTACCAGATTTGATTAGCTACTCCGACACTTTTTTTTCTTAAGACAGGCTATCCAAGTATAAAGTTGCAGCACAACAGCTGGCAGCTGTAAAAATGATTTACACATGCACCGTCTTAACAAGCACAGATAGTGTCTTCTCTAAAGTTTCACTATATTATTACATCATCTAGTAAGAAATGAAACATAGTTTGTCTAGTGAGGTTAACACCATCACATCGTGCACTTTCTTATTTTCATCCTTTTACCTTGTATGGGCATGGGATGTGATAACGCCTGCAGTTGTTCTCCATCCATGTTTTCTCCCAGATCGTCCGGTATGTGTGCTCGTATATGTAGCAGCCAATCACAGTGAACAAGGGAGCCAGGTATAGCACAGAGAACACTCCCATCCGGATCATGAACTTGACTAGTTTGGTCTGGTTCTCCTTCTCCAGAGGAATTTCCATGCGCACCCTGTTCAGAGCGACAATGCCCACTAAAAGCAGGGAGACACCAACCTGACAGAAGACAGACAAGAAATTAAGGCTCAGTGAACCTTTAAAATACTCTTTTAAAGGTTGGGTGACTGACAGACAGGTCTAAAAGACATTTAATGACCCACCCACCAATCCATCTCTTCCAATGTCCACACTTGTATTATTTCATGCAGTCATTAATCGGTTCACACCACATCCATCCTACTCACCACTTCTTTCATCCACCCACTCACTCATTTATCTCCTGAACTGTACTCACCGCCACATTGACACAGAGCGGTGCCAGAACAAACCACCTCAGGGCGTCGATGTCATACAGCCCTATGAAACACACTCCACTGATCCCATCTCCCTCGATTTTATTCAGGGCCAACAGGGTGACGGTCAGGGCCCCTGGGAGGCCCCAGGCAATCGCATGGAAGAGGAGGGCTTTCTTCTCAATGGCCTCGCTGCCCCATTTAGGCACGGCAGCCAAGAACCAAGTGATTGTCAGTATGACCCACCACACACTGCCGGCCATAGTGAAGAAATACAAAACCATGAAGAACAGGGTGCATGCCTGAGAGAGAAACACAGGAGGAAAAACCTCTGATCAATTAATCGTTTGGGAAAGGTCATCAAAACTGTAGATCTGCAACTATAGAGTAGTAAAATGTAAATTCATGACACGTGTGCGCTCTAAGTCAGTAAATAGATAATTGCACTGTGTAATAAAGATAAAGTAATGAAGTTAATAAGACAGCATTTTTAAAGTGTAGCATAGTTATTTTTATTAATTGCTAAATAAACATCCGTCAACCTCATTATTCAACCACAAAATAAATAATTTAAAATCTAGTTTAGAAGTTTTTAGCCCAGTAAATCATCACTGATGTGCCGACAATTTTAAATCGGGCAGTTTTCTCCCCCAGATTCCATAAAAATGAGCAAAAACCTTGTTGTGTGAGCCCTGTGTTATGGTGGATGCTCTGAACTGGGAAGGGCTGACAGGGTTGCACGCGACCCTGCCTTCCAGCAGGAAACCCAGGAAAAACACCAGCGACACCATGACGTAACACACAGCATAGAAGATGATTGGTCGCTCAGGGTACCGAAACCTATCGAGGAAGATAAAAGAAAATGACTTTGTGTCTTTCTCCACTGCAACGATACTAATACTTTCAAAGAAATTTCACTACATTCAGCTTTTCAAACCTTGTAACATCAATCAGGAATGTCAGGAAGGTGAAGAGTGTTGCAGACAGACAAACAATGGAAACAACTCCAATGAAGTATCGGATGAAGGTGAGCTCCTGCTGGTTGAAGAACATTGAGGGGCATGGGGCAGAACAGTCCTTCCTGCCCATAAAAGTGTAACCCAGGTCTGGGTCGACCTTGAGCTCTCTGGGGCACCAGAAACCATAATCTCTTTGGACGGTCATTGATGATTGGTCAGTGGGTTCAGAGCCTGTTAGCAGGTCCTCTAGACGAGGATAGGGCTCGTCACAATCTGGGAACCTGCCCCCAAAAAAGTAAAAGAAATTATATAAAGACAACAGCCTCCACAATGACCTTAAGGCTACATCAACGCAGCAGTTTCAGGAAAAATATTATAATCTACATCAAGGTAAGAAATCACTACATAGAGTTACATTGCTCTAAACCTGTACCCTGTAGCCTATATGCTGTAGACTTAATGCAGGACTATAAATCAAGCATAAGTTTCAGTCAGATGTACCTCATCTCAGCAAGTCTAAAATGACAATAAAGCTAAATTAATTTTTTTTTTTTTTTTTTAAATATAGCAGATTCATACCTGCTGCACTCCATATCATCTGGCCAGGCTACGCCAAAAATTTCCATGAGTTTGTGGCACTCATCCTTGGCCCGCTGGCAAAGGGATCGGCATGGCATGGAAACGTGGCCGTACACAGTGCAGACTGGAGCGTATAGTGCACACAGGAACATCCTCAGATCAGCACTGCACACCAGGTTTACCATTGGATGAAAAGGCTTTGGAGGAGAAAAAGAACAAAAAATGCATAAATAAAATGTTGACACCAATATTTTTATCTATGCAAAGCTCTATGACATAAAAACACTGACTGTGCAAAGTAAATGATACGTGATATCCTACTCTCAGAGCAATACCTCTAAACACTGACATTTCGTGCTGCTGGTATATTCAACACTAAAGTCAGTGTTAATCAGCATGAAAAGCTTGTTATTAAACATGACGTGTATGTGGATGATCCTAACACACATGCAGTGTCTTATAAATATACATTTACACACAGGCTCAGGACGTTAAATGCTATCGGCAGCACACACGAGAAGGCTCATATTTAGCCAGAAATAGATATCAAAGGGCATGGAGGGAAAGCGAGAAGGATAGCAAATAATCTTTCAGATGCAACTTCCACTACTACTCAGTATTTCATCAGCAGTTAGAGGCTTATGAAATATGTACAGCTGCAATCATATTACCACAGATCTCTTTGAAGTTGGGGACAGCAAAGGCAGACTACTGAAGGCTGGAGCTACAGCCATTTGTCAGTAAAATGAGCAAACAAACAGCAGGGCTTTTCACACATGGGAGATTATATACCCTGTTCCCTGTAGGGACAGACTTAACGGTTTAAGGATGACTTTTGACCTTCATGGTGCTGTTAGAAGATCTCAAAACAAATTACAAGGAAAACTTAACTCATACTTACTTACTTATTACTTGCATATTAAAAAAATCACATTATAACTTGTGCACTTAATACTATTTCACAGATGCACTCATAAGTTTTAATAACATTGTGCTTGACACTTGCTTGACAGCACATAACACTGCATTGTGCATATGCGTAAAGGAAAAAATGTGTTTGTGTGACACAAAACAGTAAATTTCCATTGATTGCTTATCATAACAACTACAGTGCATCCTCATATAGAGAGCATTTGTGAAAATATCCATGCACCAGTAAATGCGAGTGTGTGCTTTATGCTCATTTCTGTGTGAGGTCAGGCCTTACGAGTATGTTTTGATCGTTCTCAATTGCCGTGTTCTAGATCTGCACACTGGAGATGTTCCACCAGTAAATGGATGCAGTGGTGCATGAGACGTGTGACACAGTTTTGCGTATTGCACAAAGACAAATGTGAGTGTGTGCACACGCCACCACTCAACTTCATGAATTTTGCAACCAATGCTTCTTTTTCTTTTCTTTTTTTTAAAATCTATTTAATGAGCAGCATGCATTGTGCCCAATGGTATGAAAACTGATCTAGAAAAATGATCCTTTTATTTGGCTGTAATAATATTTAAGAAATTCTCACATAATCTTGCCTCTTCAGTGTTTTCTAAGATGCTTCAGGAGCCATACAGGAGCACACACTTCTGTTTGAATAATGTGCAAACCTCAAGACATGATGGGGAAGTCCAGAGTGAAGGCTCGGCTAAATATCTAACCAATCAAATATGTCCAGCCAGTGGAAATATAGGAACTGGATTTTAGTTGTGCTGTTTATTTCCTCTGCTAAGGACATTGTATGATGTTACCAGGATTAATCAATAAATTATAGACAGATTTGTATACAAATTGCATCTACCAAACTACACATCAGACTGAAGGCAGAACTATTAGGAGATGTTCTTATTCTAACATGAAAAAAAAGTATTTATCACACTTTTAAGTTCGCCACACTGGAATAATAGAACCTGGCAGACAATTTAAGATACAGTAATTCTTTGTGTAAAAAGAAAAATCTCCAAGAAAGCCAAAAACATGATCACATGATCAGCAGGCATCTCTTGAAACTGTTGGAGTCAAAGTGCATGAACATTCAGCCAGAGGGAGATTGCACCAATTTCACCTGCCTGGGAGGGGTACCATGCCTCAGCTGTGTGATATTAGACAGCGCATGAGTATCACTTCAGCAGTTTTGTGTTTACAGCAATCAAACGGATTAATATACAATTTACAAAAATAATTATGACACACACTTGCATCCTCTACATTGAGATGTCGTAAAAACACACACACACACACACACACACACACACACACACACACACACACACACACACACACTTGTATTTGCAACTTGCAAGTGGTAACTTTGCCTGCAAAAATTTCTAGGCCTTAAAAGGAGGATATGAAGTTTAATGACTGTGTGAGAGCGTTCAATTTCTTTTTTGTACTGCGTTTAAAAACAAACAAACACCCCCCCACCCCCCAAAAAAAACCACAGTACATATGTTCAGGTGGTGCCAGCTGAAACTGGAGAGTTTCAAGTGCCTGACATGAGTCATGTTCACTGCAAGGATTTTACTCAGAAATAAGATGTTATTTGAGATAGTGATATAATGGATTGACACTCTTCTAAAATTCTTTAACGCCATCTAATGCTATCTCCGATGTTAACTGATAATAATGACAGTGTTAACAGGTATCCTTATTAATGTAGCAAAACATCTATTCATGCTTAATATAGAAGACAGACAAACAAGACAAGCTGTAACTGTCAGCAGCTTAAAACCTCTCCCTCACTTCTGCAGTTGGAGATCTAGCGACTGCAAAAAACAGTACAGGATTTGATTCGGCTCATATGGTACTGTGGCTCACTGCCACAAATATCACTGCTAATTTGAATGTTTATGATAAGTGTTCTGTGATGTGACTCCAAGTACGTTGTAAATTCCTCAAATGAATTTTTAAATTTACTTGAATGTATCACTTCACCATTTGCGTTCTCCGTTTCTGTACTGGTGCACTCTTTCAGTAAAGTGCAGTATAATTCTTTCCAAGCCATTAAAAAGAAAAAACCCAAATAAAATCTGAAAGTGTTCTGGTCCTCAGTTTCAACTCCCACCTCACTCAGCGAGCCTAAGGCCACACTTAGACGACGAGTATCTGCTTTCTGCATGAGTGTGTGTCTGACTGCATGGGCGACTGGAGGCTTTCTTCTCCTCATACTAATTCTACAGCAAATGTGTGTGCAACTCCTTTTCTACATGTCCCCATTCTGCCCATTTTGCCAGTGTGTGTAGGTTTACATGTGCACTTGTGTGTATGCGTCAGTGTTCTTGTATTTAGCCTATGTCCCACTTATTGCGTTTCCAGTGTGTGTGCTTATGCTAGGCTTGCGTGCCTGAAAAAGTCAGCGTGTGTGTGTGCACAACTATTTTGGCAGTCAGGGCAATTGCCCCCACATCTCCTACCACAAAGAGAATATTGATATTAAGTGGTCTAACTGTGCCACCCAGCAAGAGAGAAGGGGGATGGCAATCAGCCTTCCATGGTGGGCAACTTGAGTGAATTGCTTGGCATTTTGTGTGTCAGTTGTGATGGAGGAACAGGGAAAGGAAAGTAGAATAGCCCACAAATCTGCCTTGGGGGAGAGGACAGCCTATTAAGACATGGAAAGATGTGGAAGAATGAGTAGGGTGGGGAAAAGAGGATACAACCATTGCAGTGAATCTGCTTCCTGCATTGTTTTATTTATTTTAGTCTATAGTGGACAGATGATGAAGCAAGAATAAAGTCACACTATTAAGAAAACAGGTACCTACCTTTAAAAAAAAACACGAAAAACAAAGTAAATGTACAATCCACCTCCATTGAAATCTGCAGTATACCAGCACATAGTCTTATCCATTAAATATCCCAGTTAGCTAAGTTATTGAGATATCACAAATAAACTAACAGTTGCAGTCCAATACTTTAGAAAAGCAGATTATTTAAACTACTGCCATGTTTCTGCCCAAGTAAATTTGCTGGGAAATATGCAATTTAATGCATACAAACATACCATCCACGAGTGAGCAAGCACACTGTGCAACAGACTGCTGTCTGCAGCTGCTGGAAAAATGCTGACGTCATTTAAAAATCTAAAGAGTTTGTGGTGTCCTTTTTTAATCTATTTTTTCTATATATTTTTTTTATATCTTTCCTTTCATTTTGTTTTTATATCCTTAAATGGCAGCTATATGTCAATCCTTAGTAGCACACCTACTGGAAAACAAATTTGTGAAAACTCTGGCATTACCACCATTTCCGAATGGATTCTAAAATGCAGTCCGACCTTAGATAACTGAGCCACAATTACAGAAAACATAATGTGACAAACTCATTTAACAGCCACTCACACAGGGACAAAGACACACACAGTACAAGATACAAAAACAAAATGTTCCCTGTAGCTGCTTCACAGACAACAAGCAAGAGGAATTTTGAATCATTCCTCCCCCACAAAACTGTTTTAGTTCATCATGTCTCAATTAAGCTGCACTATTTAGGTCATCCAGCAGCATCGTAATTGGTTTTAGGTCATTGCTTTAGCCTGGGTACTCCAAAATATTAATTATCTTTGTCAATCATTGTGTCGATTTAGTTGTGTACTTTGAATAATTGTTTTTTTTGCATCACACAATCTCTCCTAAGCTTCATACACTGTCATACACATCATACACTGGTGCCCTGACTCTCCCCTGTAAAACGTCTGGATACAATTTTAAATTGCTGTTCCTTTAGACTCTGACCTTGACACTCCTTTCATAATGCTTCACTGTCAGCAGGAGGTGTTGTTCATAATGTGCATTGGATTTTTTCCTCCAAGCACAGCACTGCACATTTCAGTTCTACTTCTTTGGCTTGCTTTGTGGGATAGCAGTCATTTCCTTTATGCTGTCTTTCCATTAAAATCAATCCTATTATTCAGTGTCTTTTCTTATAGACAACAGGAACAAAGGTTTCTGTAGATGTCAATGCAGGTGTTTTTTAGGGTAACCTCATTTGGAAGCAACGCTCCTGCAGTTTGCTATTTGCAGTTTGTCCTTTGCTAGGGTTTATTAACATCCAGGTATTTAAAAATATTTCCTGATATTTTTTTTTTTTTTTAAATTGTTATGTAACCTCACAATGCTGCTTCTTTAAACGTTGTGATCAAGACACCCTTTTTATGAAAAGAGCAGATACATTTAAGTATTGACTTTCTTTCCAGCCCTCAATGTGAGGGAAAAAACAAACAAACAAACAAAAAAAACCAAAACAAAAACAGGAAATTAATGTTTATGTACTTGATTTTCAATTAACTTTGATTAACTAAAGTAATAAAACAATTTCAGACTGTGTCTTCTATATTTGTGAATTACATGAAGATCAGATCACACTTGAACACTTGTGAATTATAACTGGAGATGTGCAAAAACATTTTATGCTCAGTCCCTAAAGGTTTTTAAAAAAAACTGACACAGCAGTCACTAGATGAATTTAAAATATTGTAATGAATAATCAAGGCTAATGTAGGTTATAAAAAATTACTGTGTCCAGTAAAGAACATAGTTGAACAAAACGTATAGCTTAAAAAAAGTCTACAGTTATCAAATGGTCACCAAACATAATTCCAGAACCCCATCCATCATGCAGTACTTCAATTTGACATCTCCCCCACACAGCTTTAAAATGGTATGAATGCTGGTTTGACCTCAGTCACAGAGTATCTGTATTTGTGAGAAACATTTTAACATTCACAAATTTGGCTTTCATCATAGTCCTTAGTGCAGCATGAGTGCCGCTGAACCAATGGCTGTGCATGGGAAACTTATGCTTTCTGAATTTGTGGCACCCCCACTGGTATAGTTTAAAGTCCCTAAAATCAAATATAACAATATTTTTAATTTAAACTGTACATTACAGTCTTAACAGTAAGAACAACATGCAGAATTTAGCCATCCATCAAAAACAGACAATGGTGGGGAAAATCAATTAAAAAAAAAAAAAAAAAATCACATGTTGACTGTATGTGTGTGAGCAAGTGCTCGGGACAGGCAACTTTGAGTATTCACAAAGAAAAGAATGAGAACCAGAGTGGGTTTTTGAGCAAAATAAGAAAAAAGGCCCCTGACTGTTCCACCTCTTTTTCAATAGAGGGATTAAGTTTCTTTCTCTTTACTCCCTCTCTCAAAAGAAAGCCGGGGGAGGGAGAGGGAAAGAAATGAAAGGAGACTAAAAAAGCTTCGGAAAGAAAAAAAGAAAGAAAGAAAAAGGAAAAACAGAGAAAGAAAGAGGCATGTGATAAACCTTCACCTAATGCAGGCAATACTTTTGGTAAACAGCAGATCGACAGCAAAAACTAATTTAAAGATGTAAGTGAAAGAAAAAAAAAAGACAAAAGTGCAAAATCAAAAAGTAGGAAAAAATATAGGATTGAAGGGAAACTGGAATCTTTATAGCTGATCAAAGCACTTCCTTCCTCAAGCTCACCAACCAATCATGTCCCTTGGGAAGGAAAAGGGGCTTACCTGGTGAATGCACGGCAAGAAAGCTCAATAAAATGGTGACAATGTGTTATATATACATTATATAAACTTCTGCCTTAGGCTACTGAAATATGAAGCTCATGGTCCATGGTCAAAAATTTAGAGCCATTACATATTTCCGCTTTTCTCATTTATTTTCCTTATGATACACTAACATGTCTTCTGTAAATGATACACAATCAGATGGTGAGCTGCTTTGTGCCCTTACATTTTTCAAATATCTTAGCATTGTTCTACCACAATGTCAATAAAGCTGGCCTTACCACAACTCATTACAAACGAGTTAACACCCTTGCCGTCCAATATTCCCAACTGGCCATTCAACTAATTAAATTTGTTTTCGTTGCCCAACTCCCTTTTTTTCCTTACTTTTCCTCTCCCCCTCCAAAGCAGCCAAGAACAGTTAACTGGAAACAGGATTCTTATCCAAATATGAACATTTGGTTTTTGGATCTCTAATTTCTTTGAGTAGTCAGTTTAGCCAGTCTATGTGTGTGTGCGTATGTGGATTTTGTAGAAAATCCAGTTAGCCAACTTTGCAGAAACTCAGACACTTCGTCAACTGTTGAGGGAGGGGTAGAGGGAAAAGAAAAAAAAAGTGGAATGGGAAAAAGAGCGGCGGTTTCTCGGTGGATTAGGGAGTCAAATGGATTGGAAAGAGTGTTTAGAGTGTGAGAAGCCCAGACGAACACACGCACACTTCCTGAAACTGTCACCAGCTTTGTGTTGTGGTCAAATCAAGGTGACAGGCTGGTGAGCAAAAGCCTCCAATGAAGTGGCTTCTGAACTGGCAAGTAATGCTTTTTTCTAACCCCTCCCCCCAAATACCCTATACTTTTATATAGGGTCTAATTTAACCTTCTGACATGCGTGACTAACAAATGCACAATAATTAATTTAGTTCTTAGCTTACACAAAGAGTTTTGTTTTTCCCCCCGCCCTCACCACAGAATAGTTATATTGGGATACATAATGCTCAATAACAAGCTTTTAGATATTAATCGTGATGGCAAAAAATTGGTTACATGGCTGTTAAACCCAGAAATATCTAATATTAATGCATTTTTACATTTAGTAATAAATTCTCTAAGAAACTTGTAGATTATATGTTTTACTGATGTGTCATTTTTATACGCACTTTCTCTATAAAGCCACCTCAATCTGCCTGTAAATTAACAGTACTAAAATGCTGATCTTTTGATGCACTGCTAGAAGATATGACTTCTTTCACCTCTGATGCACGAGAGGGAATTTAGAGAAGACAAATCAAGCTTTTGCCTACTAAACCTTAGCAAAGCCCATCTGGACACATCACCATCACACGCTCTGGATTCCCTTTCCTTCCTCTCTTCCAATCTCTGTCTCACACACAACTCACTCTCAAATGAGCCAGGCAGGCCCTGCAGCACAAATTGCTGTCAGACCACATCGGCTCTACTTCCATTAGCCATCTTAAACATAACATCCCTGCAACATCCCCACTCCACTAAGCTATGAGAACTAAATCGTGTATTTCTCTCCTGCTTACTGCGGGAACTAAAAAGCTCCTGTTTGCGTCAGCCTCTCTTCCTGCCACTTGATCCCTCCACATACTCAAGACTGTTAACAGCATCCTCCTTTAATGCTCCCATACATTAAAGCCAATCACACTGTCTCTCTTGCTCTATTGTGCAAGAGAAGTGCATTATTGCAGTTCACAGTCACGTAGACTACATACTCCCTCTCCTTGTATCAGCTCATCTCCTGTTTTCTTACTGACGCCTAGTTTTTCTCCACTTTTACCAGACAGAATTAATCCCATAGCTATCTGATAAAAATGTACGCGTGATTAATGCGTTCATAAAGAAATCCACACACACAGTCTCTCTGCAGCTAAGTCCCTGCTCCCTCTCTTCTTTCACATGCTTGTGAGAGACGCAGGCGTTGGCCATGAATAGATGAACTGCACGCACTGTGATGCTCTCCTCCCTAATCTCTGAAAAGACAGTTAAAGAAGGGGCAGCGTTCTCTCACACCCTCTCCTCTTTTCATTCAGTTGTTCGTTTATCCATGTCTATCCGTCATTCGCTCGGGAGGACCAGACAAAGCCGCAAATGGCATTCCCCTTCACGTTCACTTCCCCTCCTCCTCTCCTCCCATCTTCTTTCTCCCGTATTCATCTCTTATTTTTCTTGCCTCCCATTTACTCCCTGCAATTATGCTGACACGCACTTGTCCACCTCTACCTCTCCTTTTCCTTTTTTTACTCTTTCAACATCAGCATTCATCGACTCCCCCACCCCCCTTCATTTTATGTTCAACAAAAACTATTTAACCAAACTATAAACATCCAATAGCTCCTCTGTGTGAATAATCCAGTGGTGCACATTCCTTGATTTCTTTTCAATCAACCTGCTAACATTTTATTGTAATGTGCAGGAAAAGGTGCTAAATTATTTATGCCTTGCACAAGATATGTCGGCGCAATCAATAAACATGGATTTAAGCATTTTCTATCCACTTAAAACCTCAACAATCTTTAAATGTTATATTCATATTTATATTATAGCCATATATATATAAAATATATATATGGCTGTTTCTGTATATTTATATTGACAGAAACAGTCATGTTTTGCTCAATTTCTTTATCCACAGCTTTTCCTACTGTAAACTTATAACAAATTCCCATCTCACTTACAACAAATTAGATGAGACAAAACACAACACTGTCTCTTTCTGAACATGGTGAACAAATTTCTTGCAAGACAAACTGAGAAGAAGAAAAAGGAGTAGACACATCTTTCATATAATCAGCTGTTGGAAAGGGTTACTGGTATTACCTATGCTAAGAAGAGATCCATTAAATTATCTATGACACAGTCTAAAATTACTTGAAATTACATCTTTCTTCAGTGATGTCTAGCAAAGGCAGACATGGCTGACTGGAGAAAGAGAAAATTATGGGTTGTCTTTGCCTTATGCATTATATTACCGGCAACTGCTGTTTCATTAGTGTGGGTGGAGCGACGCAGCTACACCATGTTTCTCAGTGATTACACTGCTCTGACTGTAAACATCACAGATTTTTAAGACTTCCGATGACTCGTCCAATCTTCAAAGACAAATAGCACTCCAGGGCAATTTGTATTGTTCAACCAAATGACTTAGCTACAAGTATGAATCTCCAATTTCCTCCCTTTTCCCTGTTATTTGCAGTCCTTCCCCTCCTTAGTTTATTTTAGAGCATGCACTCATCTAATTTCCCTCTGCTCCCTTCCTCTGCCTGCCTGTCTCCCTCCATTCCTCCCTTTCCTTCTCTGCCTATTTAACTACCATGGCAACAGGTGATGTAGAGACTCTCACAGGACCATGTCTCATTGCAGATAATGCAAACACACGTTCACCCACACTCACATTGTGGCAGGACTCTTTCGATCGGCGAACCATCCAGAAAGTATAGCAACGCTCGCACGAGGAGCGACACGGAGAAAGTGTGAAAGTGAGAACAAAAGAAACTGAGAAGCGTAGGAGAGAGGGTCAAATGAAATGATAGAGATGTAGGTGGGGAGCCAAGAGTGTGACAATGGAGCTGAAGCAGATCACCCACACCATCTAAGCCGCCTGTGCATCCATCTGCTACAACTTGCATCTATGTTTTATTAGAGTATGAGAAAAAAAATTTTTTTCTAGCATCTGGATAATCTTTGATATTTTTCAGAACATATACATTTGAATAATATATTTCTATACGTGTATATATTTAAAACAATACATTTTGAAGTTCATGTTTAGTGTAATAAATTATTTTCATTATGAGGCATCTGTATGAGCATTCCTCAGAGTGCAATTAAATCACATAACTACATAAAAACCTCTGTTAATATCCTGTTTCATGAACGCCCTGTGTTTATTTTAAACTACCACACCAGAGGAAAAACCATTGTTTCTTTGTTCACTGCCTTCATTTGTTCTGTTTACTATTGTTTTCAGTGCATTTTTTTTATTAATTAAAAAAAAATGTACATGAGAACACCACATAGAAGCAGAAAAAACAATAATGATCACAGCACAGGTATATTGATTACAAGTGATACAGCAATGTAAAAGACGCTGACCTCTAAAAGATCCTGGAAAAATGAGAAGAAGGAGCGGAAGAGGGATTAACTTGGTATCGGATTGAGTGGAATTTTGTGGTTGAAAATACAGCAAACAGAAGTGCAGTGCAAGTTATTGCTTGTTAGCATTAGTATGTGATCTTAGAACATGCTTTTTTAAAAATTATTTTATACCATTCAGTTTTTAAAAAGTGCGCATCAAAAAAGGCTACAATTTTTTGTAGGTTGGTAGTTCTATAGGCAGCAATACACACAAGCGTACTTTTTATGACAAAACATGGTAGAATGTCTGAAAAGCAGTTCAGTTGTTCTTTATAGTTACAAAACTATTCAATAATCCTGTATATATTTTATGTATAAGAGCTATTTTTGGAGGATTGAGAGCTGAATGTGGCTCACATAAGTGCACAATTAGTAGCGCTAGAGCTTTTAATGCTGACCTGCAGTGAGCTGAAAACACTAGAGCTGCCTCGTGTTGAGTGGCTTTGCGTGAGAAAGGGATCAATGCTGGTGTGTTTGTGTATGTGTGTATGTTAGTGTGAAGCTGGGTTAAAAATCTCTCGCTAGTTGCACACACACATTTCCACACACAGTTCTGTAGCTGGGTCATGCATTCAGATTAAGTCCATAAGACATGGATAACCTATATTAATGTGTTTCCAAGGGAAACATGTCAACTGAACTGATAGACCTCAGTACAGAACCCACACACAGAAATAGGATGATGTGCACTGAGGCATATATGCAGTGGAGGAGATGGATTAACAAACCATGCAAGTACCCCAAAGCTGATATTACATAATCATCTGGAAGGTCTGGAAGAAACAACAGATGGTTGTCATAAACATGGAAAGAAAGGGAGAGAAAGATGGATTTAAGGGGGAAAATGATTTTATATGTTTTAGCTTATTACAGATTACACTATTGCCTTTTTTATTTTTATGAAAAGAACAAAATCATTATAAAAATGTAAAACCTTATGGTAAAGGTAATAGAAGTCCTTTAAAAAAAGAATAATAAATGTTAGGCAATACGGTTTTCTTTTTTTTTTTTTCTTGCCTGATACTTTAAAACTTTTTCAGCTTCATTTTAAAACAGCATTATTGGTGTAACACACAGACAATGTTATTAGGTTAAGGAATTCAAACAATTATGGTTCTTATTTTCATTGCAAAAATCTGTTTTACTATATTTACAGCAGGGTACAGAGCAGCGTTTGAGAAACGGGAAAATCTCTCCAATCTCTCCTTAAATCTTTCTTTACAAAGCATTGTGAGGCATTGTGAGGGTGAATAAGCATAGTGGAAGCTATGTAGATGGGAACATTGTGCCAAAAAACAGGGCCAGGCAGTGCCTTTGTTCTGCACATAAATAAATGATTGCTTCATTTAGGCTGGTGGCTTCAATAGACTGTCAGAACAAGCAACATAATCAAGTGTTCAATTGAAACAAACAGGAACTTTTAAACTGAATGAGGACCTGTCTCTCTCTTGGGGAGTGAATAGGGTAATAAGCCTCTTCAAATGCTCTGAACATGCACACACTAACACACACGGCATAGCACAAACTCAACCAACCCATCACATTCTCACAAACACACTTCTATAACAACTAATTCCCTCTTTCGTATTCACATATGCACAAAGTTAAAAAAAAAAAAAAAAAAAAAGCTCGCACTTAAGCACAACAAGCCTCCAACTCACTAGATTTGGCATGCACACACACACTTTCTGTTGCAGGGACCTGGTAGCCCCAGTGTGGTCGTTCTTAAACAGAGCAGTCTTATTTTGAACGACAGGACCCCATGGTGAGAGAAACACAAACAGCGGAGACAGTAGAGTCTAAAGTCTTTACACAACCCGTCACTCTGTCAGAATTTCCCTCCATTTAGTTTCTGACATTCTCTTTCTGCTCTACTGCCCCACATATTTTCTTCTTTTAACCCTTTATCCCTTTCTTCTACCTCCAGTTCTTTTGGTGACCTCAACGGATTAAACTACCTCTGCAGCACGCATGCGCCCAAATGTTTGCCCACCACATCTGAGTTTAGGGTATCATGATAAAGGTGTAAAATGGGAATTTAACCCCACATGGATGCATGTATATAAGCATTAGATCATTTCAAACTGGCTGCCCTCCTGAACTAGGTTATAAAACAAAGGTGTTGTTGTGGTATAGGAAAAGCTCTTAAGCATCTTTTCGTAATAATTAAGTATGCAAAGACCTGCTTGTCACTTCATCATATTCACACTATTGTTGCCTTTGAGCTTACAACTGACCTCATGCTTGAATATATGTTTTACAGGTTACACAGAATATATTAACAACCCAAACTCCAGTCAAATAGTAGTTCTTAACATTGTTGGACATTTTTTAAATACCTGTCTAAATAAGCTGGATTCAGCAGTGGATTAAAAGGAATTCAGTGCTTAGCAACGAGTTTAGGAAAACTATTCAGCCTCTCTCTCTTCTCAGTCTGAATGCTGCATAACCCTGAGGAGTGAAAAAAAACAACCCAAAAACGCTCCACCAGCTTTTATCGGTAATACGTTTAAGATGTCAGCACTAGTTCATAAATGTCATTTGCTGTAGCAAAGAAAAGTGACTACTGGTCAGTTGCATACTAAGAAGAGTCTAATAAAACTGAAGTAAATAAAAACAAGTTCTCTGCCTAAAAGTGATTTCTCCAAAATGCATGATTTTGTGGTGTAAACCTATTAGGGATCAATAAAGTATTCTGATTCTGATTCTGATTAAACGACCAATATAACTTTGCTTTAGATGCACTATGCTATACTGTAGAGTAAAACAAGGCCTTCTTTAAATCTCTCTTAAAATTAAATATATCGAATGATATTGGATGAGCTTTACTAACGTAAAAGTGATTCTATACAACAAGAACAAAAAAGAAAATTAGATGATGTAAGTAGGAGGATAAGAAATAATTTATCCCAAAAGCTTGAAATTACTTTAACGTCAATAACTAATAACTCAATAAAACAAATGCAATATCACAGAATAAAACAGGGCAGACAGGGGTCAATTATAATAAATTAAATAGCAATCAATATCAATTTTATTGATATAGCAACAAATTACAATAGTAGTCGCCTCAAGTTGCTTTATTTTGAAAAGGTAAAGACCCTACAATAATAGGACAGAATTAAAAGTTAAATAGGTATAGTAGGTATGAGGCGATAAAGATTTTCTGTTGTTGTGGCACTGGAGCTGAAACTGATGTTAGATTAAGTGTTTAGTGTGCAGAAGGTCTACATTATCCATTAATTATCCATAGCCATTCACCACAGCCACGGCCATTTGATGACCTCTGTGTCAGGCAGTGTGTTGATTCATGCAGCATCAGCAATGACAAGTTCCCCCAGTGAGTTAACATGGATGTTTTCCAACAGCTAGTAATTCAATATTCAGACCTCAGAAACACTAATTCTTAGTAACATCTCTGTGATTACACTGAATTTCAGTGGCAACTAGAGCAATCACTCCACATTTATTTTTACCACTCAGAATAATGTTCTATGTCACCCTAAAAATCCCGAAGCCAGGTACAGTCACACTCTGGTCTGGCAATTTGTGAGTGTGGCAACATGAAGCACAGTCAGCTGCACGCACTCTGCTCCTTCTTCTCACCGTGCAATTACTGACTATGTTATAAAATAACAAAAATGCCGGACTGAGTGTTTTGACATTTCTTGTTTTAACTTTACATTTAATAAAAAAAAGAATCATTTTGATATTAAAAACTGCTGATAGACGTGAATGACCTCTGACCTAAATTCCATCAAAATTAAATGCAAAACTAATAACTTGAAGGGTAACTCTCTGATCAAGCATCAGAGAGACATCTGAGCTCTGACGGCCTCAGGCACAGCAGTTGTATTATGAGGCATAGTTATTTATTTATATATATAACAAAAGATCTGTTTCATGGCTAGCTCAGTTTTCTTTAGCTGCAACCAAACATCCTCTCTGTCATGCCACCTTTCTTTACATCCACAGCAGATATACTATATACAAATCAACATAAAGTCTGTAGAGATAATATAGTTTTAACCCACTTTGCAGTGTCATAGTTTCCATGTCTGAAAGTAAGGAGGATGTGCTTGGGTAAACGAGAAGACATCCATGGGCCGTCCAATCTGTTATGACCACGCAGACTTGTCAATGCAGAAATGCACTAAAATTCCCCAACAATTTACGTCTCCTCCGAGTGTGCATAAAAACAGTTATGAAAACAACTATTCATCTGTGGTGTCCACAGCTGTCCCCCTGTATGTCCACAAGCAAATATAATCCCAGCCTTGACTGCTTCAGTAAGGGGATCTGGTGGGTCTGTTATGGGATGGTTCCACTTGTCCCCTCAATGTGAAGGTTCGCTGGAAAGCAAAATGTTTTTCTAACTGATCACTTTCATTTAATAATGAAACATTTCTATAATGGTGGAAGTAGTCTCTTGCAGATTATCAATGCCCCCTACATAGAGACAGAGTGTCAAAAAAGCCTTAATATGTAAAGCCAGAATTTGAACTGCCCTTCATAGTCACTACTGCTCAACCCAGTTAAAAACCTAAGGATGGTCGGGTAGTGACTTCATCACTGGTGCAATGAAGCAGCTCGGGCAGCAAATGGTAACCCAACACCTTACTAAGATTGCAGATGTTGTTTTTTCCTGTAATTTATAACGTGTCTGTAATTTTAGGGAGACTTTTTCAGGAAATAAATCTCCACTTTTAAGGAAAACCCCAGATTAAGTTAGAGCCATGTTATCAGTTTCCATCTCTTAGTGATGATACTCAATCCCTGTGATGTCATATGTCTGAACTGTGTCTAACATGCACAGACCTCAAGTACCACATCCTCTGGGAGCCCTATCATGCTGCGGCAGATGGACAGTATAGATTGGATTCCTAAGTGACAATGCAGACACAAAAGCATGGAAACATGTGAGCGCATGCAACAACACTCCCAATGAAATATTTTCATTTGTTACCCAAGCACCCTTTTCCCATTTTAAAATTCATCTCCTTACTCTTAAAAAAACCCCTCCTTATATTCTGACTTTCCCATCAAGTTTGATCATGTTTAATTGACTATTGTGGCAGATGGGATGGCCGACGGTCTGTGGGACTCAATGTCATCATTGTGGAACTGAGCGAGAGATTAGCAGTTAGTTAGCACTAGTGAGAGATGACAGCTGGCACGGTTAACCTCCCCTCTTTCTGCCTCTCTCTCTCCCCCTCTCTCACACACACTCAAACAGGAAATGCTGGAGTTGAATCAGCCCTTAGCCAGGCTCAGCAATTATACACATGAAACATACTGATCAGTACTTAGAACTTGTCAATGAAGCGCTAAATAAATGTGTCCTGGATTTATCATGAACACATTCTGGGAAGATCCTTTTACGGCTTTGCTTTTAACTTAAAAAGGAAGGAAAAGGTTATATTTTCAGCGTCGATCAAGTCTCCAGACTCTCCGAATGTACAACAGAGGACCATTTCAAATACAAAAATGTCTCTGAAATCCAGCTCTGTGACTCAGAGAAGCTTGACTGACAACAGACAGGATCATAACATGACAGTTCACTGCTTGTCTGCTTTGCAAGAAAGCCAAGACACGAAAGCTTTGCCACTGAGGCAGAGAAAACATTCATCATGTGATTTGACCCGAAAAAATGACTACAACAGCTGCTTAGAATGGCTCCAGTTTCATTAAGGCATCTGAAGTGCTTCACGCAGCTTTGGCAGCAGTTGTTTATTTTACATTTTGTTACAAGAAAAAAAAAATCCCAAATGGACACACACCTGATGATGCTTCTTAATGAATCACTTCTACTTGTCCAGTTATTAAATAATTTCTGAACTCTTACAAAAGCCTGAAACCAGAACTAGTTCTGGTCGTCTAATCTTTGTTAAAATGTACTGATACTATGCAGGAAGGAAAATGCCAAATTAGGCAGATACTTGAGCCTTAAAACCTCTTCAAGTGCCAAAAAAGACCCCCAGTTTTCTCTTTGGTCTTTGCAGTTTGTTTGCCAGAAGGATTACACAAAAGCTACAAAGTTACATTTCACAAAACTACTTGGAGTGGTGAAGCATAGGCAAAAGAAAGAGAAACCCAATAAATTTGGTGTAAAGCTGGAAAATGGTAAACTGGCCCAGGGATTCTCTCTTTAAGCATCCTTTTAGTATAAATATAATTATGCAGACAAAGAACATTCATGTGTTTACCCCACTGTTTTGCTGCTGGTGAACAGCTGCTTGAGAGCAGAAAGTTCAACTAATAATGCTATAACACAAATGGCAGGGTAATTTAATCATCCCAGTAAGGGTTTTCTTGGAAAAGAGAAAAGCTGTAGTGGCTGTAAGGTATGTGGGCACTCAAGAATCTGCAGAAATTGTGTTTATTACTTCAAATTTTAAGAATTTCATAGAGTCTGTAAAATGACTTAATGTGCCAACACGTTATAGCTTTCAAATAAGGATGCCAGCATTGGAACAATAGGAACATTTGAGGAGTGGAAATGCAACACAAAATTCACCATCAAGTTCTGGTACTCCAGTTTTATATATCACGATACTAGACTAACCAAAGCACACAATCAAAAATTGTAATCACTACCAAATAAAGTACAAATGCAATTTCAAGATGGCTCACAAACTGAGCACTAACACACATGCCCATAAACACCAGCATATGCATATATATCCCTGTGAGCACACACGTTTGTATTATGCAGCCAGTGTCCAACGAGATATTATTAAATTACCTCCAGGGATCCCACCAGGACTACCATGCCTGGTCACAGCAGACCAGAGAAGGGAAGCTAACAGGGCTCATGTTGCTACTCAACCATCTTCAGAAAGCTGTCTCTTCCATGACTGCAGGGAGACTGAGGGTGTCAGTTACTTGGCTCCTTCATCTGGGTCAAATCAAGTTCAACAACAGACGCTTCTCACAATCTTTAACACAGCATGTTTTGACATGATGCTTGGGAGTTGACTTGATATAAACAGTTGCATGCTCCTTAATGTGCTGAATGAATCCTATGACTGTAGGAGTATTAGAATCCATTCAAAACACATTTCTGTCAATCCAGAATAAAGCTGTTTTTCCTAATCCCCTTATTCTTTTAAAGAGAAATAACAAGCGTATGACAGCAGCGAGTCTGACGGTCTCATGCACAACATATCCTGACATAAAATACACCAGAAATCCCTTTCTTTGATCTAATATTAAGAGGGCAAAACAGAGAATTTGGGCTTGTGCTTTTGCCTGACATTCATCTTGTTTTGACATGGGAAAATATTAACTAAACATGAACTAAAAATAAAAATCCCCAAAGATTAAACATGCAAAAAGCACAGCCAGCATAGGCCTTCTTCAAATTCATCTGCTTTTCAACAGGGGTAATTTAATACGCCAACTATGAACAGCTGGAGGCAGATTTAATTCAACTGATTGTATGCATTACTGTTCCATGTTTTTAAACCACAGACCACCAGTTGCAAGGCAGCCAAAACATGGGTAAAAGTATGCCAAACAGCACGTGTAATGGGATTTCATTCTACAGCCCTGGAAATTTGTAAAAACCCCAAACCGACCAAAGGACTGCAGAGTATAACGACTTGGCCTGAATTTTCCCCTAAAAGAGACTTGAACATGTCTATAAGGATTTTACCTTTTTGTTTGCAGTAAATTATCCTTTTCATCATTCCTCTTTTTAACAGGGAATTACTAAGCAGCACTAAAGTAATTTAATATACCCAAACAAGTCCACATCCCAAGTACAGTGGTATATGTTGCCTGTGGTACTAAAAAAAAAATAGTTGCTACAAGCAAGTAATTGTGTAGTCACCAAGAAACACCTTTCTTGCTCTTCGGGAGTAACAAAAGAGTAGGAAAGGGAGGTAACACGATACAGATGGATAGTGTGAGTCTACTATTGCTCTCAGACAGTGTGTAACACAGTACTCTTTGCCACTCTATTGCTTAAAACCGATGCCCTTAAACAAAGAAGTATTTCTTTGGAAATAAATTCCATAACCACCATATTGAAATATATTTTATTGCTGCTAATTATGCCTGTATGATGTAAGGAAAACTTTGTAATGGTGACATGATTCTCATTATATATAGTGTGCATATTAGCTGACCAGTTTGTATGTCTAACTGATCCCAAACATTGAAAAGCCTATAACAAGTGAATTAAAAAAATTAATTAAAAAAATAAATAAATAATTTTATATATATATATATATATATATGAAAAAAAATGTGAATGCATGGAGCGTGTGAATGAAAATTACTGCTCTTATTCACTGCATTTTAGACTGCATTTTGCAAGGTGTTTATTGAGAATGTTTATACTGACAGGACAATGAAAATAAGCTGTATTGGTTAGCAGTACAGCGGATCAGATAGCACCTTTTGTCTCTCAGCTACTACTCAGAGTGCCTGTGTGACAATGCAATATGCATTCATCATCTGTCTCTACGTGGAACGGCTTTCAGTACTGTCCAGAGTACCTGTGTGTTACTGTAGCTGGATGATAAAGGAAATAGGTAAATTGCACAACTGTTTTTGGTTCACAATTTGGGTAGAGTTGTGTTTGCAAATAATGCACAATTTTCCTTTATACTTTGATTAAGGAAATAAAAATCATTAAATTGCCTGGGAACACCTCGGGGTTCCCCAAGAGGAGCTGGAAACATTGATTGTGACAGGAACATCTGCACAGATCATTTAGCCTGCAGCCATCTGACTCCAGATAAACAGTGAAACATGGAAGATAGATGGATGAATAAATAAACTGCCCAAGTTGGTTTGTTTCACTGACCATACAAAAATACCTTGACAATGATGCTCATTATACTGTGTGTGAAATCCTTTTGTCCTGAGCCTGACATCACACCACAGTGTGAAACTACCAGCTGTTGCTTTGTAGCCATTTAGCATTTTACACCTTGTCAACAAGACCTGTGCTACATGTTAGGACAATCTATACCAAAAAAAAAAGAACCCCCCCCCCCCCCCCCCAAAAAAAACAAACAAAAAACAAAAAAAAAATCATGTAATCTCAAATCTCTAATTTACTGCATCAGATAACCAATTTCCCTGTGTATTGTGACACAAATGAAGGACTCTCACACACAGACACACACATATATAAGCATACCTCCATTGCTAGTGCAGCAGTCTGCTGGTCATAGTGGTTCAGAAGATTGGGCATGAATGTTGTGTTGTAAGGCAGATCCTGGCACATTCTCAGTCTGATGGGCTCACAGGTAAACTCACTGTGGCTCTCGATGGACTCCACATGAATGGCATAGGCAGGTGTAACCAGGGAGAAGACCAGCAGGAAGACAGGCATGAAGAAATAATGGATTGGAAACCTTAGTATGCAATCAGTCGTTGCAGTTTTTGGAAAGGTGTTTCTTACATATCCTCTTCCAAGAGGTGTTTGCATCTTAAATGTAGACATTTCTCCACAGCATCTCAGAGCAATGATATTATAATGCAGTAAACCATTACACAGGCAATCTGTGAAGGAATTAGGTCCATTTTTTGTCCCAGTAGTGGTGCTAAAGCAATAGATCCACATTAGAGAACGAAAAATCCACAAAATGGGTACGCTCCTGTATGGTGCTGCTCTTTCTCACAGTCTTCACATTTGCCGGCAACTGTTGTATGTGCTCTTCTGGATCTGAACTGTCACTTAAAAATCATTATATGATTTTCCTCCACCTCCTGATGGTTCCATTGTCAAAAACAAATCCCACCTCCAAACGGAGAGTATGTCCCACTCTCAGCCTTCTGCTGGAGGTCTCTTTTATTCTTCTTTCGCCCTTGAAAATGTTCAGCTTCTTAATTCATTTCCAGACACATTTCAAAGAACAAACCAACCCTTTCTATGACAAATAACATGGAATTGTTTTGTTGTTGTTTTTTTAATTCATTAGCCAGAGAAAATTTTGTTATTTCAAAAATAAATTGCCACACTGGTTTAGATCCATCAAGCAGGTCCTGCAGAATAAAAACACAAAGATTTTAATTAAAATCTGGTATTGTCCCTCACCAGCCACACCCTACTCTATACAAGCGTCGAGGTTTAAATATCTCATAAAATCCACTAATATGTGCAGGATTGTTGTGTTTTCCTGACACAATGAGTGATAGTATAATTTAGAGATAGTGTCTTGGCTTGTCTCTGTGTTTTTAGTGCTTTTCGTCTATGAGTGTTCTGTCAGTGTGTTTACGCTGCAGACAACTGAAAACACGTTCAAAGCAAACCTCGGTAGTTACTCTCGTTCAAAGCCGCTAATGCGAACGTTACACCTGCAGAACATCTGACACTCCCCCCGCCCCCACTGCAGTGTTTGTGAGAGGTTGGCCGGGCAACAGTAACGCACACCTGCGATGTTTCACACGCGCACACAGTAAACTTCAGACACGCATCATTCAAATAAAGCAGAACCCAGCATCGCGCCTTTTAATTCGCACGTGCGTGAATTGCTCCCAGTCGGTCGTTAGGCACGAGCTAACTTGCTTCAACGCTCATAGCTAGCTAGCGTTATCGCTATTAAATTGGTAACTACTTCAAGCGAACACCTGTGTAACCGTGGGGCACTGCCCTTAACGTTAGCTTCCTTCTCCTCCACGCCGGGTGGAAAAGCTGGCTGTTTTTAAGGGGGGAACAAATCTTTAAAGGTGGGCTTCAGTGCGGCATCTTCGCCGCGTTAAGGCAAAGCGCTCACACGGTGGTGACACGCCAGGATCACAGCTTATCAATCCGTTTGTCACCGCAGTGTCTTCAGCCCAGCAGCAGCAGTAGGGCGCTTCCTCTAATTAACGCATTTTCCTTGAAGTCTGCCTGCCTTGCTCGTGAACACTCAATTATGAGTCGGCAGCACAGTTACGGTCTAACATCACAGTAATAAATGATTTACCTTGTGTGTAAAACACCGAGCGGTCCTCTGCTCCACCGGCTCCGTTCACTGCAGCAGCTCGTTTGTTTCCCTGTTTGCAGCTGGTTTGACTGCGGCGCGCAGTCGACATGTCGGGACCGCGGATTCGACGTGACCGCGCAAAGACTCTGCTGACTAAATTGGCCCCACTGGAGGCTGTGCGTGTGGGCTTTCTGCAGATGTAGAACTAAATGGTACAAAACACCTCATGAAGACAGTATGCTAAGTTTAGAAACAAAATGCATTGAAATTTAAAAAAAAATCTGAATTGTAATGAGTTTTTTTTTAAACTGTTGTATTCGCCACAATTCAAACATGAAGCTAACAAACAACAAAGATTATTACTCTTCGTATTAATCTCGTGGTTTCATATAAGCCTATGTGTCCGGTGTGACACACGCAGATTTGTTTTGATTGTATCAGTCAACACAGTGTCAATATTTATCCCCGATAGCCTCAGGATTAGTGAGCTATGATTCCCTTCCACACAATTGAACATGCCAGTAGATTAACCGTTTCATGGTTGATCTGATCTGATCCCCTCTGTCGTTGAGTCAGTGTGTGCAGCTTAGACTGCTGGCCCACATTCTGGCTTTCAGCTCCTAATATAACACTACTTAACATATAACCAGAGTACTGTAAATGCACAAAGACAGTCCAAGCACACAGCTTTAAGTCCACATTATGTTTAATTGATACAGAATAAAGTATGTGTGTGAAATGCATGGGCTTACAAAAATTCTGGACACTACTTAAAATGATTACTGCTTACTTCAAATGTATGACCACCAATAAAAAGTTTACTTTTTAAAAAAAAAGCATACTCAATTTAATCTCACTACAGTTTTAGTTTAAAATCTCTTTGAAACATGTTTTCTCAGAATTTAAGCAAAAAGCTGACAAATAATAATGTAATTAGAAAAAGAATATATAAAAACACTTTATAATGCATATTAAATACAGTACAACCACACCAATGGCATGTTCAGCAAGCAAATAGGGTTCTCCATCCCAAGATGCTCATTTCAGTTACCTTTACAATTATCTTTCAATACAACAAATTTCCAATTTACATAACATCTTCATCATAGGTTTCCAATTTGCATAAACAGCAAGACACCTGCTTTTCTGTGGTCCGCTGAAGGCATCTTAAATGCAGCACAGTGGATTAATTAATCTGTACAAACAGTAAAACACTAAATATATTGCGAAAAGCTATACGTCTCTGAAATAAGCATACATGCTAAAACATACTTGAGTTAATCTAAAAACATTGTTGCTGGTTTTTCCTTCATGAACAAAGGTTTTATCGTATTGGCACACTTAAAACCCAAACAGTCAAGTAGGGGTACAGGACTGAAATCATTCTTTATATCTTACTTTGTACCTGTATATATTGTCTCTTACATTGGCATGAACGCTGAATCCCATCAGTCAATAGGGGTTTTTTTTGTGATGTGTTCACTAAATTAACATTAATTAGGCACACAAAGTGGAGCTGTGAGCAGCCAACTGTAGTAAACTCATTCCATTCCTGCACTACATTACTGGAGTAACACTACCCTAAATGACTGTAGAAGAAATAGTTCAGTCTGTGCAGAGATGCAGTCATGCTTTTTGGGATTTAGCCTTCTTAGATGTGCTTGCTACTTGTTGTTTAGTTACAGTTCGGAATTCGCACGTTCTCCAATCAGGTGTCGGCTGTGAGGAGAGCACTGGGCCTCTTCCTCCAACTAGAACAGAGAATGACACAAAAGACGAGGCATGATGAGACGAGTATGAGCGGTTTTGGTTTTTGCAATATGACAGAGTGAGCGCGGATGTCTACAGGTAGCCTTTATTTAAAGGATGGCTGAGTGAGAAGGAGTAACAATGAATAACTTCTGTGTCAGACTTAGACCAAGTATGTGTGTGTATGTTTGAGTCACACAACAAAGTTATACCCCTCAAGCATATTCATCTGGCCCACACAAAGATACACACCTGCTCTTTGATGTAGTTGTTCTTGCAGGGTGGCAGCCCCCTGAGAGCCAGTCCCACCATGAAGCACCACACTGACAGTCCCACTTCAACTGCCGAAAACACTGCACAGGGGATCCACAGAGCCAGGGTGGTGTCCTGAGAGATGGGAGGTGGTGGAAAGGAGAAAATGTGAGATAAATGTTGATCCTTTCTCATGTCATGCTTTAAAAAATAAAATAAAATCATGTTTTACACTGAGGGAAGGGGACTTCAAACTCACATAGATCCTTGTAGTATCAAATGGACATCGGACACCAATAGGTGACCGAGCATTGATGGGCACCTGTGTGTCACTGCAACCGACCATCAAACCCTTCCCATCGTGGGCAATTGTGACACCAATGGCAAAGAGAAGTCCGACACAACATGCTGCTGAGAGCAAAGCATTCAGGATTGATGCAGTCAGGAGGCCTATTTGCTGAAAATAGATAGTACAAAGAAATTACATATATGAGGGGATGTGCAAAGTGTCAGTGACTGAAGTGATCATATTGGTAGATGAAGTCAAATTAAATTCTTACCACTTTGAGCACATTAAGGTTCCTTGACACCACAATGGCAATAATCCCAGTTGCAATACTCTGTAACATTCAAATCATGAGATAAGATGAGATCAGTCTTTAAGCTTTGCACAGTACAGGGTTTATTAAGTTACCATCAATTAAATGAATGCATTAAATCCTGTAGAAGAAGAACTTAAAATTTAAAACAAACAGGCTCTTTAACAGAAGTTAGGCCCATTATTGAAAAGTAAAAAATATCTGGTAACTTCTACTTCCTGTCTTACTTGTACACTCTTAAAATATGAAAGAAAACAAAGTTAATATCTTCTTATCCCCAACAAGTTTATGTGGTACATGACTGTAATTGTAATGAGGTCTGCCCCGAAGGGACAAGTAGCTGTTTTGAAGAACCGGCTCTCCTGTAATCAGCAAGTTCAGTCTTGATTGCTTAGAAACTTACTCAACACTATCACTGAGGTAAAGTTAAAAAAGAAATAAAAATAAATCACCCGAGTGAGCTTTTGATGTTCTCATGTATCAAACAAGCGGAACTGCTGATATAAAAGTGATAAAAACTTTAAAGTAAAATGTCTTGATGAAGGCAGAAACTCCTGGAGGTTTAATGTCGCTTGGTTCACAACATGCTCATTTGAAGTGCCAAGTTGACTTTAAAACACAAAAAGAAAACCACTGACTCACCAGCAAGCCCGAGGTGACGGAGATGATGTTGGTCACGGTGTATTCAGTAGAAATTTGCTGGCTGGGTTTGGAAATGTGGCGGAGAATGCTGCCATGGACAATGGCGCCAAAGATGAAGTTTATATGGCCGATGATTATAAGGGCCAACCCCTTCCTCATCAGCCTCCTTGGCCCTTTGTCCTTATCTGAAAGTAAAACTTTCGATTACTAACTGGCACGTACAGAAACGTAACAGTGGGTGGTTTGATTGTTAATATAACTTATGGGAGATGAATCTACCTATTCCATACAAAAACAATAGACTTGTTATATCACATAGAAATGCTGTCCAGTCTTGGTTTTGCTAAAATTACAACCATCTCTAGAATGAAACCTACTGTGACACTCAGGCCTGGAGAAAGGCTTCCATCCTGGCTTCCTATACGTTTTAGAATTGATCTTTACAGTTATTTTAAAGCTTGCCTCAGTTTGGCCCCGGGTTACTTCCGCTGACCCCAGATTAGCATACTTGCAGATGACACTTTTGTCATCAGGGCCTCTTGTCTTTAGCCTACCTGAGGATATCAGGCTTGCAGAGTCAGTGACTTCCTTTAAATTGCTTCTTAAAACTCATTCTAACAGACTTAATTTTACATGATTCTATTACATGTGAACTATTTTATTTTCTAGCTAGCAAATTCATTACTTCATGTATATATTCCTTTTGTTGTATGCGTGGCATTCAGATTAAACCTACCCTTTGAGTATTACTCGTCCACAGTTATGTCAGAGAACCTGCTTTTAACTGTAGTATATAAATTATTTACATTTTTTACAGCTTCACAATTAAAAAAATATTTATAAATAAATGACTTGGATAATATGCATACAAAGCCGATAAATCAGTTAGTTAATCAACCTGTCAGCTCTCTCTGGTGGACAAACTAAGTACTTTAATGTTTAATGTTAATGCGGTTTCTTTTGACAAAACAATCTGAGCTAAAACAGCTAACACTGGTGTGGCTGTGCAGCTCTTTGTGTCTCTCTTCACAATGTAATGTCTGTAAAGTCTCACCCATTTTTTTTAACCCTTTTATCGACCCATTTACCTCTTCGTGTGTTTTATACACATGTGGTGAAAACTGCCCCCCTAAAACATTTATTATTATTATTATTATTATTATTATTATTATTATTATTATTATACATTCTGTACGTCATAACAAGTAACGGCAAACAAGAACTGTGAGCGACCACTGGGCCAGAGATTGGAGTTAGCGCGGACAAACGACGTGCTTCCTTTTACTCGATTCTCGATTACTTATTCGAGTTGCCATCACTTCTCTGATTGTTTAAAAAGCCAATTTCCACTATTAATAAGTTAACATAAAGCAATAGAGAAACTGGTGGCTAATATATAGATTAGGCAAACTTTTACAAATGAATCCACACAGCAGCTGTAGGCCTGGTGGTCAGGTATATACCCGCAGGTAAGATGGAAAATAACATCGGGAGGAAGTCGTTACTATGCAGTCTACGGTGGTTTTTACAGCACCTGAATACAATCGCAGGCAAACTCACCAAAAGTGCACATCTCTCAGCAGGGAACGACGTTTTTCTGTGAATAACGTCCAGAGTTTTCGGGCTACAGTTCAACAGCACGATAGCAGAAACTCCAAACCACACGTATGCCCCTATAGTACTTCCTGTATGACGTCACCGATCTCACCTGTGTACAATCTGCACCTCTGTGGACGCGGAAGGGCGCAGCAGTCATTTCAGACTATTCATTGCATCTTTGTTGTGTGTAATTCTCACTAATGATGTATCCGGCACAAAACTGTGAAACTCTGATTCGTAAACGACTCCAAAAACACAAAGTCATGATGCAGTTCACACATTTATTCGTAAGAACCAGTATTCTTTGAAATACAAAATGTAGGAATTTCAAAATATAACCAAAAGCTGGTATCATGGAGTAACTGGCTAAAGCTGCACACCCTGTACAATAACTTATTAACCAGTTTCATCACAAACTGGCTGGAAAGGTACAAAAGTAAGAGAGAACAGAGGTGCAGGGGAGAGAGAGTCAGTATAAAACTCAGGTGCATCACATTGGTTGTTTTTTTTTTAAAACCACTTCTACATGTGTTGCATTTACATTCTCCTGGCTGGCATGAGAACAACTCTTTGGAAAATACAACCTTGCCAGTTCACAAACACACATGTAGACAGTGGAAAATAATGGAATAGGACAGAACACTTATGTACAAAAGAAGGTGGGAGAAAAATAGTGACCTGAACTTGGTGAAAAAGACCACTGAAATCACTGGATTATCATCTCAACAGAGAGGTGTACAGCTTAAATATTATAGCTCAATAACCAGCATTGGATTAAATATCAGTCTGAAAGCGCAAACAACTTTTCATCGGATTGCTAGACTAGTTACAATACACTTAGAAGTATATTTTTAATAAAATACCAGCACAGCAGAAGTTATCGTACGCAACAGTTGTTTTTCTAGCAATTTTACTACCTGTTTAAGTTCCTAAATTGTTTGAGCTTTCAGACAGCAGTACCAGTAGTTCAAAAAGAGTTTTGTGCCACAATGTCACAAAAAGGCCACAATTAACTCCCTGGTCACAACACAGGTCTAAACAAGACCTGT
Source organism: Haplochromis burtoni (assembly GCF_018398535.1). Classification (NCBI taxonomy): domain Eukaryota; kingdom Metazoa; phylum Chordata; class Actinopteri; order Cichliformes; family Cichlidae; genus Haplochromis; species Haplochromis burtoni. The sequence continues at coordinate 3,826,302 of NW_024582372.1, forward strand.
ATGATGTAAAAGGTGTTTACACAAGTGTCTGTGCTCAATGCAACAGGTCCGAGTTTTAGCAAAAATCACTGTTTAGCAAAGAAAACAACGGAAACACAACCGGTTGTGTATTGGCTGAGACTATCAGCGTGGTGTCTGTGCTGTTGCTGTAAACAAATAAAGAAAAACACATGCTATTTCGGATTAACATGTATAAAACACACAAAGAAAAGCCTGGGTCATCTCTCTACAAGATATGGCAGATGAGTTTAGTACACAAGTCTCTCTGAACGACTTAAGGGAAGAGTACCGTGTGCGAACCCAACAAGCAGCAAATGGTAAAACCAAACAACATAAAAACAATATGAAAGAAGGAATTACAGGCAAGAGCGCCTACAGTAAAGCAAACCCATAAAAAAATAAAAGAGAAATTCAGTAACACTGAGTTCACAGTATCTTAAAGTAACCAAGAGATCATCTTTCAGAGAAAGAGGGTAAGATGGCTTCTCAAAATGTGAAATGCACACACATTTTGTTGTGTACCAAAGGCCTTTTAAATTACATAGATTTTTTTTAAACTATCAAGTGAAATAAAGCAAGTGTCTGTTACCCAGTTTCAAACTATTCCACATATTTAACGCAACAGGCACTTGGTTGGTCTAACAAACACTGAAATTCAAAGAGGTGGGAATGCTCTATCACGTAACGAGGGGCCAAACGAGAAGAAACTGATGTAAGTTGTTTTCTAGATTTCCTTGGTGTGGAAAAGCATCCCTCCACCTCCCTCCAAGTCACAATTTTGCTGACTGTCAACAGGTGTTAGATTCTACTGTAAAACAGGAGCAAGAAAACCGTGTGACTCTTAAAGGCCAGAATGAGGTCTGATGAAGTTTTACACCATCTCCTCCCAGAACACAAACAGGTCAGGCAAATCATTATGTAAACACCCTGCCGTGAAATACAACTGTGAGGAAAGTGTAGCTTTCAATATAAAACTGCAACTAAGTGTGATAAACTTGATCAATGTTCCAGCACTGATTACGTTTGGCTTGCAATTCGACATACCTAACTTAATAGCCAAATCATTCAAAAGGATCTGGCATGAACATATTGTAGGCGTGTATGTATTTGACTTTTAAAATAAAAACTTCAAATTACTACTGGAGGTTTGCGTGGAGTCATCTGGCTTTACTTTTAATATTTGGGAGCTTTTAGGAAATGTTATTCCCTGAAGTAAGAAAGCGCTTCTCCTTTGGTCACATCATCGCTTAAGGCTTCGTTAAAAAAATAAAATAAAAATGAAACAAGCAAACCAGGTAGTCACTGTGTTGAGTAACAAAAAAGAACATGTAACAAGGCTGAGAGCGATGGTCTGGTAAGCCATTGCTAGTGAGGAACTTGGTTGAATGATTCTTCTAGTTGAATGGCTACTGTGTTTTGGTCCACCTGCAGAGAACATAAAGACAATGACAACAACCCAGGATGTTATAATCACACATACATACATACAAATAAATAAATATATAACAGAAACTGTGTCAGGAAGTAAGAAATGTTGTCAAAAAAGTAAAAAAAAATGTCTCCGTGTGGGAGAGTATATTAATAATGATCAGCTGCCACTTTCAAACACTGGAAATAACACACACACACACACACACACACACACACACACACACACACACACACACACACACACACACAATGATTTTTTTTAAACACAGGAAAAAAAACCCACCTCACTGATTAAGCCCAGTTGCACCAACTCTACGGACAAGTCTTGAAAGTTCTCATCTGAAACACATACCAATGTAGTTTGTAACAGTAATTCACAGTCACAACTTCAGCACACACACCCATGAAGCTAAAGCTAATAAAAGTGTTAAGTACCCCCACACACACACCACATAAGATGAATTAAAAAAACAACAACTACTCTGGTTGCTCTTTGCACCACTAAAACATTTTTTGTGGTATGGCTGTGCAAATTTTAAATGTTATAAGGCAACAAGCATCTAGTATTGAGGGGGCCGGAAGAGATTTATCAAATTAGAAGAAAAGGACAAAAGTGGTTCTGCCAGGTCAAAAACTGTTAAACCAAATTTGTCTCTTTTTGAAGTCTTAGTATCTCCCAACTCTTCTTTCTACAGCCATAAAAAACAAAAACAAATCTAATCTAGTTTTATCTAGTTTGTCAACATCTACTCCCGTTCTTTCTTTTTCACAGCAATATGCGACTATACACACACTGTTTACCTAAAAACTGGCAGAAAATGTCAGATAAAGGTGCTTACATAATTGCTAGGTTGCTCAGAATACATTAAGACATTGGTAAAATGTTCAGAACAAAGTATTATCACAAATTTTGTTGCCTACTTCCTTCCAAGACCACCTGTTTGGTTATAACCTAATGTTTTGAAACTTTTTCCATTATCGCTATAGTGGCTGCACTACTCTGTGCTTTGTGTGGTTTGTCATGGTCTGTCAATTTTTAATAACACAGCTGTCAATTTATAACTATACCAGGAATGTGGCTGGGACAACACAAGCTGCAGGAGGAGATAGAGGATCCAATAACTTTGACATTAACAAACACACCCGTGGGCCCCAGCTACATGAAGAGGGGCTTGATATTCAAGTTCAGGGTGAGGCTTCCTCACTTGTTTGCTCCTTGTGGTCTGGTATTAAGTCATTTAACAAAATTAGCACCCATTTACCTTTAATGTAAACATGCTTTACTTGTATATATGTTGTAGCAGGATTTAACCATGCAAAATGCAAGGTGGTGAAATCTGAGTGGCTCAATGTGAGTTAGAGCTTGCAAGAACAAGGCATGATTAGTAAGTACGGGTGCGCGTGGAGGTAAAGTTTCATCAAGTATTTCAGTGGCATTTGGGTGCAAGTGTCCAAAAGAAGACATATGGTGTGAGAAACAGAAAATGCTAAAGAGATAGAGTAAAGTGAATGCATGCGAGTATGTGACAAACTGAGTCTGTGACAAACTGACTCTGTAAATGAGAGACAGGGGGATGAAAGCCCGGGAAGAAATGAGCAGATCTTGACACAGGAGGTGACAGCTGTCAGCTGCAGCCTTTCACAGGCCTGACATTCTCCACACGCCTGCAACATTACACATGCCTACCATACCTGTTTGTGCATGTGCATTAGATCAGATCACACTGCCAGTTGTATGTTATATTCTCATTTGCCTCCCTTCAAGCTTCTACTTGTCTTTCAAAAACTAGCAAAATTAAAAAAACAAAAACAAAACCCTTTTCTTTTTCCATAATGAAGACTGATCAGATTTCAGCATTTGTAAAGCCAGTAAGGCAACCATCTAATAAAAGCACGTCAAATAAAATTTTAAAATAAGCACAAGATTTTCATGACACACAAGCGACAGCTAGTCTTCCAGCCTAAAATAGTCATGCACACTGTATACATTGTGACGCCATTCAAGCTCTCTCTGGAACTTTACTCTCACTTTCCTACATGCCTCAGTACAAACACGTGGAGACAGATACTTCATGTTAAAAGTAATAAAAATCACACTCAGATATTTACAACCTCATCAACCTTGTTTACCAATACATGCAAATGAAATTCTATCATTAACCCTAAATGCAAACCTATCGACAAAATACTTATTCTTTATAAAAACCTCACTCTGAAGTCTGACATGTTTACAACCTCTACCAGAGGCCATTAAGGTTTAGCTGATGGAAATTTTAAATATTGGGTTTTTTTGTGTGTTTATAAAGCAAGTCTTCCAAATTTTCTATACTTGACCGACAACAGCGTTTAGCTTTTTCAAGCTCACTACACATGTGTCACCGTGTCATATGAACTGATAATAAGATATGAAATATGTTGATCTTACGAGGTAACATGTCACAGCTTAGATGTCTATTCAGTTTATCCTCCATTTTCAGCAGTAATGTAAGCTAAAAGGACAGAAACAGATTGAGAAAAGGTTATTTTCATTTCAAGTCGTTGCAGCAGGGCTGTTGTATTTTGAATTATTTTAAAAATAAAAAGAGAAAACTGCTAATGTTATAACTCTTACATGATACTTTGCTCCCTCTTCGACAGGCTCAAAGCTGCACTGCATCTGAATAATCTGCAGAAAAAGAAGAGCAGTCACAATAGAACTTTATATGATGCGCTGTGTCTTCATTCAGTGGCCAGTTCAATGTCCATTATGCCGGTATACACCTTCCGTGTCTCAAGCTCTGAAGGTTCAGGCGTTGGGGATTTGACTGGAGGGATGACTACAGGAGATTTAATAGTCTCCTTCTGAGTCTGATGTGGACAGGGCAGCCCAAATGCCGTCATTGGATAAATACCATTCCTGATCAAAAGAGAGAAAAAAAGAAAGGAAAATGTGGAGAAAACATAAAAAAGAAACAAAATGAACTGATAAGACAATGGAATAAGAATGGGAATTGGATAAATCAGTGTATTTATTTTCTTTGCAAGCTCCTTTGACAATAAATATGGTTAATAGTTGAAGACAAAGGCCCAAAACACAACATTTTATTTTTTTAACAAATAATAGCCACAAAATCTAAGATACTGAAAATATCAAAAATAGTATCACATCATATAGTACTTTAAAAGATAAGTGGAGGCAGTACAAAAAACAGTCAGATGGCCCACTGCTGCCTCCTTGTGGCCAGACCCATTTTTGAGCACAGGGTTAATAGCAGCAGCTGTGCATTTACCTCACATCCTCCAAAAACTTGTCCAGCTCCAAAGCTGGAAACTGTGAAAGCCTACAGAAAAAAAGGGAACAGTACTTTTTTGAACCATTTGAGAAAATATATAATATATTATAATGATTAATGAAAAATACAAAAAACTTATATATATATATATACACACACATACATATATATGGCGGGGGGTTATTTGACAACCCTTCAGCTATTATATTATATTGCTGAATAAGCAGTAGGTTCTACTACTACACAACCTAGAGAATACTTTATATCACTGATGTTACTGCTATAAGGTGCAAAATAAAAACATAATTTTAGATGTTCAGTTAAACTACAACACGAATATCAGCCTTTGGCACTTACTTGAGCTGAACATCCTCTTTGGTCTCGGCAACAACCAGGTTTGGGTCCAGTTTCTTAGTGATCTCCTCGAGGGCATTCTCAGGAATCATGTCTGGGCAATTAAATTAACATAAAAGTAAATATCTTTAAATTTACACTTGCATACATGCTTGTTGCTGCATCTGTTCAAGAGGCAGGAAATGACACCATTAGTCACACTAGCTTGCGACCTGTTTTGCTCAGTACCACACCACAAAAAGATGATAATGAATTAGCAGAAAAAAAGCTTATGAAACTTGCAGTCTAATATGTTTATCACACTGTTAACAATGCAGTTTAAAGTTATGTTTCTAAATTTGCTTGATCAGTTTAAAAAAAAAAAGTCTTCTTCATGAGAGGTTTGCAAGTTTTAAGCCTGATAAAACTTTGTTTTTGCTGGGGGGGAAGGGACTTACGTTGATGGCTGACAATACAGTGTGCAGCCAGCAGTTTTAAGAGCGGTACTTCAAAGAGAGCCTGGTTAAAAAGAAGCTCCCGGGCTGTAGGTCTGGCAAGAGGGTCACATTCCAGGCACTTCTGGATTAATTCCTATATAACATAAGAAAAAACCCAACAATTAGGTGATCTCCTGTGTGCAAGCACTTGGCAACAGTGGGAAGGAAAAACTCCCTTTTAACAGGTAGAAAACATTTGGCAGAACCAGGAGAGGGAGGGGCATACATCTGCCGCAACCGGTTGAGGGTGAGGGAGGGAGGCAGGAAAAGGAAACAAAAACTATAATATACAGAAGAAATGGGAATGAGACAAAGCATTTTTTGAGCATGCAATTTAATGAAAGTAATGCTTAAACTGAAACACCTCATCAAAAGTTTAGGACCAAATGTTTAGGACCACGAGGCCAAATCTGTGCAAAAATGTGGATTCAATGTCATTTTCTGTCAGAAACTCACACTGTCATGACGTTCTGATGGCAAAGGCAAAAAAAAAACAAAAAACGTTCCCTTTTTGAACACGGTGAGGTTGTTGAACTGCATAAACAGGGCCTCTCGCAGCACGCCATCGCTGCTGAGGTGGGACGCAGTAAGACAGTCATTTGGAATTTCTTAAATGATCCTGAGGGTTGTGGTTAATTGGAAGAACCAAAAAAAAAAAAAAAATTCACCAGCACTGAGCCGGAGGATCTAATTGGCTGTCGTTCAAGACACTGGATGGTCCTCAACCCAAATTAAGGCTGTTACTGGTGCAGACTGCAGCCCCATAAACATCAGACAGCATCTGAGACTGAAGGCCTTCAAAAAAATGGTGTGAGGTGCTTTTTCCTTCAGTGGAACAATGGAGCTTCAAGACGGCCACTGGTTATGTCCAGAAAAATGTTTTGTCTTACTCCCATTTCTTGTTGCAGTATGTTGAAGCTCTACTTGGAACCTTGTTAAGATCCAACCATGCAAAATATGATTTTTGGCTATTTTTTTAAGTGGTGTTAAACTTTTGATCATGACTGAATAAAGATGCTGACGCCTACAAACACACAATATACTGAATCTCACCCTCTGCAGTGGGTCCTCCAGTAACTGTATGGCATTGTTGATGGCCTCCTGAGAAACATGAGAAGAGTCTCCATTCCCCTGAATCTCCAACAGTGCCATCTGCAACACATCAGCACTCATTAACAGACAGCTCTGGGAAACAGTTTAAGCTCTTATATATCATATACTACGGGTCCCATCTCACCTCTAAGGCACACATGCCAAAGGAGTAGATGTCTGCGGCTGTAGTAACATCAACATCTACAATGGGAAAAGACAGCATGTACATATATTACATCGTAATCTAGACTAAGACCTATGATCCAATAATCAAAAGTGCGTCTTTGACAGCTGACCAAAAAACCCCCAAAAAACCCCCAAAAAACAAAAAAAAAAACCCCAACCCAAAAAGAGATATTAATAAGAGCATACATGATCCTGTTGCATGAAGTACTTTGTGCCTGCAATTTCAATGGAAAAATAACTGTGCAATAAGCAAAAATATTAGAATAGGGCATAAGAATTTAGTATGCCTCCAAGGACCTCTTCCTTACATTTTATATTGTTCTAATACTTTGATGTTATATACATTTACATAAAATACTGTTTGTATAAAAATACAAGCTTGCCATATTTTATTTAACAGAAAGGGTTTTGAAGAGAAAAACGTGTACTCTCTTAAACTAAAGCAAAGAAAATGAAATATGGAACACCCTGACTTTTCAATCATGTTACTATAATAAAAATATTTTTGTGAGAAAGCTGAAGTTCATGTGTTTAAACATGTTTTCCAACAGAGCTGTATCATAGGTATAAATTGCTAATATCAGTAATAAGAGAAAATCTACCTCCATATTCCGGAGCAAAGAAGTGCAAATTTTTCTGTTCCTCGGTACAAGTCTTTACGTGGTTGTTAATGGTGTCTGGAGCAACTGCAAATGAGATAAGGACAATTATTTTCAGAATACACAGAAGGATGAGAGAAAAAGTAAGAAAAGTCTGAAAAGTAAGCATAGGATAGGAAGAAGCAAAACTGCAAACTGAAAAAAAAGTAATGAAACAAAAAAACAAAAACAAGAAAGATAAGCGATGAAAAGATGAACCAAATTCAGAAACTAGCGATGTAAATATTACCTTCTGTTGTTTAAACTTTAGTGTGGGATTGTCTGGAGGCTTTGTGGTTACACTTGAGTCACTGTAGCCATATTTACACTCAGAAAATTGGTTTTCTAAACCACATTATGCACAACTTTTGTTCCCTCATATGTACAAGAACAAGGCAAAGATTTGACCATTATATAAGAAGTCTGAACTCCTCAAAGTCTATTTCCTGCTCAGCTTGCAAACTAAAAGCAATAATAGGGGCTGTGTATTAAATATACATTTAACACTGGCAAGACTTGAACACTTGAACATTGTTTCTTGTTCTTTTGTACATAAAATCACATAAATTTCCTGTTTAATTCTACGAAAATTTTGGTTCTTATTCCATAATTTATTATAATTTGACTCCTTTACTGTTGCTTTGCCTTCACTACCTAAAACGCAGGGGATGAAACCTGTGTAATTTTATACCTGATCCAATCTTGATGAGGCCGTTGTGCTGAATGAAGACAGTGTCACAGGTCAGGTTGCCATGGATGATGGGAGGATCACAGGAGTGAAGATAACTGCATATCAGGAAAAAAAGAAAAAGAAATTACAATTACATACAATGTACTGGATTTCTATCAATGTGAGTGTATATTAAAATAAAAGAACATTTTTAAAAATGACCTTAGAGCTGAAAGAATCTGCGTGCACCATCTCTTCCAAGCCTATAGGATCATACAATTTATCAGAGCAATTTCTAGTTGGTTTCCAAAATGGCTTGACATTTAACCAAATAATAAGAAGCACATATTTGTTACTATAATATGAAAACTACGCTTTGCTCCAGAAAGACAGTCCCACATTCTGGCTTTAAACACAGTTACTTTTTACCTTTAGAGAAGACTTTTCATATATTCTAGTACATATGCAGTATTATAAAGTCTTTTTTTTTTACCTTTTCATTCATGGTCTTGTGATTCTTCTTTGTCTTTTTCAGAAACTGCTTCAAGCTTCCAGATGACATATATTCAGTAATAAAAATCACCTTAGGGAGATAAAGAAGTGTGTAGAAAACACAAAGAGAGACATTGTTCAAATGTAAACTGTGATTATTTCAGGGCAATAGTAATAATTCTTATGGAGTTGACAGAATATGAAACAATGTCTCCAAAAGCCTGAGACTCACCCTGGCCCCGTTGTCCTTTTTGTCAGCCCAGTATTTGTGAAACTTGACAATGTTGGCATGCTCCAAATGGATCAGGTTATCAAATACAGCCTCTACCTTCTCCTAAATCCAAGAAAAAAGGACAGAAAGCATAGCAGTTATAATAAAATAGTACAAAATGTTGCTTTTCCACTTGCTCATAGAGAGTTCCTGTAAAGTAGCTCCCAATGACATCACTCATACAATTCAAAAAATGCCACAGCGTCACTATGAACTTTGTACCAATGTGCCTGATCACTTTGTAACAATGTGCCTGATCACTTTGTAACAATGTGCCTGATCACTTTGTAACAATGTGCCTGATCACTTTGTAACAA
>NW_024582372.1:3835520-3938832 GCF_018398535.1 Haplochromis burtoni
CCTGATCACTTTGTAACAATGTGCCTGATCACTTTGTAACAATGTGCCTGATCACTTTGTAACAATGTGCCTGATCACTTTGTAACAATGTGCCTCACCTCCAGCATTTTGAAATTTTTCCTCTCTGAGATCTTAACTTCATTCCAAACTACTTCCACTCCTTCTTCTGTGTCCATAGCCAAGTATGCAGCATCAATCCCTGGGACGTTACGCTGATTCACCTACATTTAAAGGGAAGAGCGGCTCGTGAGGTCAGATGTTTTACTACCAAAATGAAGCAGATATCAAAAACACCTTCCTCAAGTTTTGTGTTTTCGTCATCTTTTTTTATTCTCTCCAGCATTTTGTTTTCATCTATGCCTCATTTTATAGTTTACCTCAATGATCCACCCTTACCTCTTCTTTACGTTTCTGCCAGCGGCCACAAGGGCTCTCTTCCAGAATATATGATTCATCTTCACTTTCGTCCTCATCCTCTGTCGCTGAGATAGTACTAGGCTGGACAGAGGACACAGATGGAGACACAGAGGGTCCACTTTGTACCTGGTGGGTAGTACTGGACATGTTTCCTGATGTGAGCTCTGGCTTTCCCTCAGTACAGGGAGTTCCCCTCTCCTCTGACTCAGACATCATAACACACAGGTTCTGAGTTGAAACAAGTGACACAATGTCTCTTTCTTGTTTCTCCTATCTCTGTTTGAACGAGTCACACATCCATCTTCTTCTCAGGCAGGCTTTTCAACTACGTAGCGATCAGAAGGGAGGACTGTAAACAATAACACATATGTATAGAACGTGAGAGGGCTTCTATGTTTTTTTTTATATAACAAGGACAACGTGTTCTAAGAGGTAGAAGAGTTGAGAATCATTCACATTTATGTCCATATCGTGTGTTAATAACATCTGAATTGATTAAAAATGGCTGTTCAACATCCAAAGGTGTTTTCACGAAGAATGGATGAGTCGTTAGTGCTAATAAATTAGCTACAATTCTTTCCAAGTAGTAAGAAGTTAAGATGCATTCAGGATGCATTAGCAAAATTTGTAATTCACGTTTCCTCTCCGACTCTAGTTTCTTTACCTATAATTGTGTGTTTAAGTTACTGAGAGAGGAAGCCCTGCGCTTTACTGATAGCTTAGACGCAAAATGACATTACTGTTACAGGACACTAAATAACTCGTGTAAGTGAACTTATTTGGTTAGGTTCCTGCTAGTGTTCAATGTTAGCTTAAAGTTCAACCACCCACTCCTTGGCTAACTTTCCCCAGGCTAACAAGCTAATGAAAGGTAAATAAACAGATTGCCAACATAAAAAGTTGAACAGCAACATACTAACGTCTTACCGTGGATCACGAGAGCACCGCAAAGTTAACAAACAGCCCAGGGTTACATACTGATGGAAAAGCTGCAAAGAGACGGCAATATAAAAAATGTTAGTTCGCCATAAAAAAATGTTGCAGGGTTTCAAGTCCCTTTCGCACAGCATAAGTGGGAGGGGCGGGGCAACACTTGAGGAGCGCTTGCTTGCGCACAGAAAACGCAGAGCGGTGAGTACGTCGAATAACGCTATTTAAAAATGTTACACAAAAAGGCTACATTATTTTTGTCCAAAGCACTAGGCCGGAGTTCGAAATTTAGCTGTGTCTGGGTCCATAATTCCCCTCGATGTTGTGTGGGAGTGGTTAATATTTTTATCCGAACTTAACAACGCATGATCTAACAGACACACACAAAGAAAGAAACAAAATGTTGTGTCTGATAAAACAAATTAAATAATAACAAAAAAAGAACAATATATAGATTTTTAATATTTTAGAAAAAATAAATTATATATATATATATATATATATACATAATAGATGAATGGATGGTTGCATATAGATGGATATATACTTTGATTTTGTTTTTACTCCATCACACGATCGTTGAGGCTAAACACCATTAAAACTGTGTGATTATTTGAATTTGAGCTATTTCATATTCATATTTCCGCAACTGAAAAAAAAAATCGAGTAATCGGAAAATTCCGGTTAGGTATCTCAAATTTTCAACCTACCAAGTATATAGTTTTGTGTTTATTTTTATGCTGCACTTTTTTTTTTACCGTGCAAAATAAAATGCATTTTGCTCTGGCGACTTGTGTTGAACAACAATCCAGATAGATCCCTTAATATGAGATTGAATATAAGTTCAAAAGTTCTCACTGGGCATTGCAATTTCATAAATATGTGCTTGTATGTCATACGACTATTTTAGTAATTAATTAAACGTACGTATCTCGTGCCGTTTAGCAATACTAAATTAATTATAAATTAAAAATAATTTTCCCCTTAAAACATTGTTTTAGCGATTGGCACCACGTGGTTTCATCGAAAGCGGAAGTTGCTAGAGGGGAACTCTCTTGCCTTTTTTTTTTTTTTTTTTTAGCTGGCTCGTACAGCTGTTTCACGTTGCTAAAATCCTGCGCAACCTAGTATCCACGATTTACATCTATGCAGTGATGCAAACAAGCGCGCAGGGAAATAAAGGAATTATTGTGTGGCTGCCTTTTTGATTAAAAAACACTCCCAGCCCGTCTTCGCTCACTATGCGGAGGCTTCATGATAGCAACGCGATTCACATAGGTCGTGTATAACGGATATTTTATGGAAGGTGGAAGCAGGAGAGGCTGTGAGGCTGAGGAGTCGGGGCATCAGCTGAGCTGGGGACTGGAGCGTTAGCAAGCTAGCCTTCGTGACAGAAACGTTCATAACGGAGCAGCGACTGTTCGCTGGTTCACTTCATCATGGCCACAAATGGTAACAGTTTAACGCCTGCGATGGGAGAGATCATTCAGTTAAACGTCGGTGGGACGAGGTAAGCTTCGTCAGTGGGACACCTCAAAAGATGATGGCAATTATTTGTGAAATTTGAGCTCCTGTGGGTAATGATGTTTACATGGACAAACAGCCACGGATGTAGCTCGAGTAGACACACCACACAAGCTTGTTTACTTGATCGTTACTCCTACTTTCTTACACACGAGGGATAATGTACACACTGAAAATACACAATATATTAGTTTCATAATAAAGACATTTTTTTCTTCTTTTAGCCACACCAGTCATTGTTGTGACCACTAATTATACCTCTTGGTCGACAGATTGCCCAGTCACGATTTTAATGATGCAACTTTCTATTTTTTCACAATACTGTGTTTTGTTATAATTCATACTGCAGGTTCAGCACCTCCAGACAGACTCTGATGTGGATCCCAGACTCTTTCTTTTCAAGGTTTGTAAATGCTGCCAGACTCTTGTAAAGCACATGGGATATATTTGGTTAATACACGGAGCTGATTGCGTTACTGCTCTTCCCTTACTGCTGCTACCAAATAAGAAGCTCCACTTTAGTTGTAAATTGTGTGACTTCTCTGTATTGTCTACAGCTGCTGTGTAGAAAATGATCTAAATACATATAGCAGTCAGACTCAGTGAGCATATTACTATGCACTCATTCATATTACATAATTAATGTTAAGTATGGATGTTACATTATGTCATTTCTGCCCTACTTCATCCCGCTACAATCCCAGTGATGGTAAATATCAGGGGATTAGAATTACTATTCACTATTACCGGAAAAAGGTTCATAATAAAGTAGTCCTCAGTGCAAAAGTGTTCAATGTAAATGTTATAATAAAGGTATTGGAATGTGTGGCTTTTTTAAAATCAGATTTTAGCCTTAGAAGGAATCCTACCCTCTAAGGCTAAACAGCTGATTGGGGCTAGGCAGATACCAGAGTCGTAACAAACTCAAAACACTGGACTGGCTCACAGTTTGACAACAGCTGACCAAGTAGTGTAAATGCCTGCCAAGGCACCTGTCTGTCTGCCTGTCTATCTGCTCTGCTGCCAGCTGTCTGAAGTTTTTTGTTTTTTTTCTCATGCAGACTCTTTCAGCTTAATAGTCATAGTTAATAACAGCACACACTGACATGGTAATAATTTGTATTTCAGTGTCAACAGGCTAGCCAAGTGTTTGTTATTGTAAAATAATTGCTTGTAGTGGTGACACTGGTGGTAAGTGGAAATAGAGATGTGCTTTAGCTAACTGGAGAACTCTTGTGTGTGTCTCTTTTCCAGTTTACTGAGTGGAAGGATCTCCACTCTTCGGGATGAAACTGGAGCTGTGAGTAGCCGTTGCTTCCAAACTGGGGCAGCATCTGCAGGCACCATCCAACATCAGGGGGAAAAAAGGACATGACATTTTGTCTGTTACACATTACTGTTCTGAAGTACGATACATGATGCTGAGATGAGCAGATGAGCTGACATCCACTTCTCTGCTGTTGGATGACGCGCTGTTTTTGCAAGGCCACTTCTGACTTCATAACTTTAGTTGCAGAATTTGTTGTGGATTCTGAAAAGTGTTAGAAAATAAACAGAAATGTTCACTGTAACTCTCCAGAGCCGTGACATTTTCATTAACTCTCCAATCAAGTGACTTAATAGTTAGTCAGCTTTTGTTTGCGACAAACTACTGGATCTTCGGTCCTCACCAACTGATTTTCTGCCTTTCAGATATTTATTGACAGAGACCCGACAGCTTTTGCACCAATATTGAATTTCCTCCGAACCAAAGAACTGGACCTGCGGTGAGCAGTCTTAATGATGTTCAGAAAATATCTATTTTTTGTTGTAATTCTGTCGCTTTGTTCCTCGTAACTTACAGAACAAATATGCTGTTTGTTTCTCTCTGCAGGGGTGTCAACATCAGCGTCCTGAGACATGAAGCAGAGTTTTATGGGATTACTCCTCTGGGTATGTTGTGGAACAAAGTTTTAACAGGAAACAGAGTCAGCCAAGTATGAGTACAAACATTGTGGAAAGCTTATAATAAACCTGTTTTGCAGCCAATACATTTTGCCAGTGTTCACTCCATGTCTCCAATATCAGCAGGTATTGCATAATAGTTGAGTAGGTTGGGGTTTATTTTGGAACGAGTATAGTGCAAAGAGCTGCTGTCGTTAATGTGAAATGTTGCTCTTTAGTGAATGTTTTTTTTGAGGCTCAATTTAACCAACCTCGCAGCTGTAATAGTGTTAGTTCCACGTACTCTAATGTTGTTTTACATCCTGTTTCAGTGTTTGTAACTTCCCTGCATTGTCTCTGTACTCAAATGGGAAGCTTACCTCAGTGAAAGCTGATCACCTTGTTATATACAGAACAAAGTACTTGGATCTAATTTGAATCAAAGTGGACATGAACTTTGGCAAAACAAACTAAAGAACGAGATCCTGAGGAAAATTTCCATCAGTAAAGAAAAAGAAAATCAGCATCAGTAACTATATTAAGTAACCCATATTAATGTTATTATGATAATGACCTAATACTAATTTGCATATTGTTGCTTTTTGCTTTGTTTTTTTGTCTGCCCCTCTGTCTTTGTGTGCGTGCATACATGTGCAGTGCGTCGCCTGCTGTTGTGTGAGGAACTGGACCGCTCATCATGTGGTAGTGTTCTCTTCCATGGTTACCTGCCACCCCCAGGTAAAGACGTGAAACTGAGCGACACTGAAACTGAACTGAAAGATCATCCTTCTGAGGTTTTATTTAAAAATATCTTAAAAATGGAAAATGGAAATAACCTGCTTTTAAGTTCTAGAACAGCACAAAAGTGAAAGTCAGCAGGAATTTTTATTTATAAATTTCTGTTAATCTTGACAGCCATCCCTGCCCGAAAATCAAGCCCCGCATCAGCAGCCATTGGCTCTGCTTCAGATGAACGGCCAGGCCCTAGTGGAGCAGAGGGCTTCACCCGCGTTGGCCCCCTTTCTCACCCATCCTTCTCTGCCTCGCCTGGAACAGATGACGGCCACAAACTGGGCAAGTAGCCTGCGACATCTCTCTGAATACAGAAGATGAATAATAGTCATAATCTGAAGATTTTGCATGTGCTTACATCTATTATAGCAAATTGTGAAAACTCAGTTGTGGAATATACTGTAGGTGTAATCTCAGAATAAAAAACAAGCAGGAACTGTAGTAAGTGACTTGTCAGTAGAAACAGGAATTTGCCTTCTGCCTTCCCCAACAACTGTGCATCTACTGCATGTGAAGGAGCAAGGACAGTTATGATACAGTCGTATGTGTGGCACATCAGTATCTATATGCCAGTAAGAGAGTTCAGTTCATGTACAGTGTGTTTGTGTGTGTGTGTGCATCACTGCTGGAGCTAATATGACCTGACATCCTTTTAGCGCGTTAGTAGCACTCACTGAAGTAGCCTAGTTTCAAATTGGTCTGCTCCTTGCTAATGATGGTATCATGTGATGTACATATTAGAGGTAATAAACAGAGAGTAGAGTGTCTGGCTGCTTTTAGAGATCTGAATCACATTTTAGGTAATTTAGAAACCAATAAATGAGTAATTAGGCAGGAAAAAAAAGTCTTGCTAAGCATGCTGTGAAAGACATGAGGTTAATGGTGTTTTGTTTGTGTGTGCAGGTCCCATGGTTGACCCTAGGAAGGTGCTGATTATAGCAGGACACCACAACTGGATTGTAGCAGCCTATGCGCACTTTGTAATCTGCTACAGGTAATATTACAACATTTCTCATACAGCTCTAGCTCAAAAGTGGGACACATTAAATAATTTATAATGCACACATGCATTCATTGTCTTTTATGTCTCGTGTTTCTGAGTGCCAGCATTCAAGCTGTCATCTTTGGTTTTATTCGAGTTAAATTGATTCAAATATTAATTATAGCTGAAGCAAACAGTCCACACTGAGAGTAAAATATTATTTCTTTTTGCGAATATCCATTTTTTACAACATGGACAACCTGGTAAAAATGTTATTAGGTGTAATAAGAGTGGGTATGTACTCTCACATTTATGAAAGCTCATATATCAGACTTCTTTAATCATAACCAAATCCAACTGTTCCAGTGCAGAGGTGCATGTTTGTCACTCTCGATTTAAAAACTTAACGAGAAAGGCATAAAAATAATCAGAGGGTAAAAAGTATTTCTGTGTTCTTTTCTCTGCAGGATAAAGGAATCCTCTGGATGGCAGCAGGTGTTTTCCTCTCCCTACCTTGACTGGACCATTGAACGTATTGCACTGAATGCAAAGGTGGTGGGCGGCCCACACGGAGATAAAGACAAGATGGTGGCTGCCGCCTCTGAAAGCAGTATCATCCTCTGGAGTATCCAAGATGGAGGCAGCGGTAATGAGATAGGTAGGCTAACAAAAAACAAATAAACACAACCCCCCCCCCATTTTAAAGCTTCAGGCTAGATTTTTTTAATAGGTATACATACATACCATTTTGTATCACCCGTAACTTCCTTCAATCTCTGACTCCACCTTTAGTCTACATTCACGTTTTCCAGCTTTCTACAACTTTGTTAAAGTTCATTCTCTCCACGCGCTGCCCCAGGGGTTTTCAGTCTCGGCGTACCTGTTGACGATCTCTTCTTTATCGGGAACCAGCTGGTGGCTACCAGTCATACAGGAAAGGTTGGAGTGTGGAACGCTGTTACACAACACTGGCAGGTAGGAGAGCGTATGTGAGTAAAACACAGAGCGGGCTGAGTGCTTGTGATTTTCCTTGTTTGTGTTTATTAAAAATGATATACTGAATAATTGAATTGTGCATTTGTTTAACTTAGATTTGCTTCCCAGTGAGAGGCACTAGTACTGAACTGACTTTTAGTTCCCTTTTTTTCCTTGTTAGGTTCAAGATGTGGTTCCCATCACCAGTTGTGACACTGCAGGATCCTTCCTGCTACTGGGCTGTAACAATGGCTCTATCTACTACATAGGTACACACAGACAGGTTTATGTTTTCTCTGTCTGTCACACAGTTTATGGATTTTTTTTTATTCCATTATTCCATTTAAACCTCTTGTCAAATGCCACAGACAGAGGTGTTCCTCTCTGTGTGAGCCAAGCAGTACTGCCCTTGCTTTTTCTCTTCAAACCAGGAGCAACTTGGTAACTTTGATCCATGATGATCACTGTTGTGCCTATCAAACATTTCAGGCACTGAAGCAGATTAAAAATGAATACCTAAAAAAACCCAAAATAGTAAAATATTCTGGAACAGTTCTAATAAACACAGATGTCTTTTTGCTTCATGCATTCATCATTCTCTATGAAATGCTTATAAAACAACCATGGCCTCCCCCCCCCATCTAAAAGATAGAAATTTACTAAGAGGATTCATTCCAGGATCTGAGTCAGTGAATGATTCAGTGAAGGACTTATAAAACCCCAACAAAGACACGCTAACATGTAACCTTCTTCATCTTTTCAGACATGCAAAAATTTCCTCTGAGGATGAAAGACAACGATCTTTTGGTGACCGAGCTTTATCACGACCCATCCAATGACGCCATCACTGCACTGTCTGTCTACCTCACACCTAAAACCAGTGAGTGGGCAAGTTTTTCTTCCCACAGAAAATCTACCGTTACTTAGTTGTACATATTTATATTGTGCTTTTTGTTTTTCCACTGCTCCTACTCTCAGGTGTGAGTGGGAACTGGATCGAGATAGCCTATGGGACTAGTAGTGGAGCAGTGAGAGTGATCGTGCAACACCCAGAGACAGTAGGATCAGGCCCCCAGCTCTTTCAGACCTTCACTGTGCACAGGAGCCCAGTGACAAAGATCATGCTGTCTGAGAAACATTTGGTATCAGGTGAGGAAGGTGTTGCAGGCAGTATCCCTGTCTATGCGTGGGCTATAGAGGATTTTATAGGATAACAGCTGCCTGCATCTTATGTGGTTGTGTATTTGTGTCTGTCAGTGTGTGCAGATAACAACCACGTTCGGACGTGGACAGTAACCCGTTTCAGAGGGATGATCTCCACACAGCCAGGCTCCACCCCTCTAGCTTCCTTCAAGATTCTGTCTCTGGAGGAAGCAGAGAGTCACGGGAGCTACGGCTCTGGGAATGATATAGGTGAGAGTTAAAAAGTGTGTTTGCACTGTAATACACATGAATTTCTTTAATCCACCACTGATAAGATAAACAACAAATCCCACCCTGTGCAAAATAGGGTTAGAGTTACCGGTCATCATCATCATCGTTATTAACCTTAACTGAAAATGTATCTACCGTATACGTTGGTGAAGCTCCGTGGAGTGACACTGAAATAAACGAAACTTTAATTGTGATTAACCACCTTACGTAGTGGCTTTTGCAGTATTTGTGCAGTATCTTAACATCACTGAGGTGGCTTTTTATTCTCAGGTCCTTTTGGAGAGAGAGATGATCAGCAAGTTTTTATCCAGAAGGTGATCCCCATCACCAACAAACTGTTTGTGAGGCTCTCGTCAACTGGGAAAAGGTACAGTGCCCTGCCTCTCTGCTCCCCTGACCTTTATCTGACTTTGTTTCCTATTATCTGACATACATGATATTTTTTTTTCTTTCATTAAATGTCCCTTTAGGATCTTGGCACTTCTTTTTAAAATTTACTACCGGTAAATGACATATTTGTGTCTCAGGATCTGCGAAGTGCAGTCAGTGGATGGGACCACCATTACTTCCTTCATGGTACGGGAGTGTGAGGGCTCCAGTCGAATGGGGTCCCGACCTCGCCGTTATCTGTTCACAGGTCACGGCAATGGCAGCATCCAAATGTGGGACCTGACCACTGCGATGGACACTGCCAATAAAGGAGAAGAGAGGAAGAAAGAGGGTGAGGAAGGAGAGAGATTAGTGAAAAGCCAGAAATGTGAAGGCGAATGTTGTGTTTGTTTTAATGAAACAGTAAGTTTTTAATGAGGCTCCTCTTGTTTCTGATAGATATAGGTGGGCCTACAGAGGAGGAGCTGCTACAGCTGTTGGACCAGTGCGACCTGAGCACCTCCCGCTGTGCGACACCTAACATTAGCCCCGCCCCCTCTCTGCTACACCACACACGCCTCCGAGAGTCCTGTTCGAGGTTAGAAAGGCAGCACTCATTTATTGAGGTTACAAGCCTATATATGCCGTCTGAATTATCAGAAGATGTGTTTGAAGGAACATAAAAGACTTCTTCTTTTTCTGTCATCAGTCTGCAGTTACAGGCACCGGAGCCCATTCCCGAGACCCAGGCTACATATGGAGCTGTGCGACCCTACAGAGAGAGCCCCCTGCTGGCCCGTGCTCGTCGAACTGAGTCCTTCCACAGCTACCGGTGAAATATCATTTATCAAACACTTATACTAGAAGGGTTCAAATAAGAGTATACTAAGGTGATAACTTTAGGATTTCAAAACTTAAACCCCCCCCAAAAAAACAAAACCCAATATTGAGACTAGTAAGCAAGATTGAGTGTTTTTCTTGTGCGATTTAACCACTTTCTAAATCAGTTGTTCTTCACCCACAATGCTGTGTTTCGCCAAAGAAGAGCTCTGGCTGATGACAGAGCAGGGAGAGATGGAAACTTTGTGGTGCCTTACAATAACAGAAGCACTTGGCTTTATAGTCGCTTTGCTTCAATAACATAGTAATTTGATTATGCTCTACTAATGTAAGTTCAGGAAATGCTGAGTTGTCCCTGTTTGCATTATGTTCCATTATCTATCTAGCGGTGACTGTCTATATTATCATGCTTTCATAGAGACTTCCAGAACTTCAGCCTGACTCGAGGTGTCCTGGACAGCACAGGGCAGACCCCTGATGCCCGCCGCTCTCTTTGTGACTTTGGGCCTGAAGACAGTGAGAGGAGAGCCTCAGTCTTGGAGCTGTGGGCTTCCCGTACCACAAGTGCAAGCTGTAACACAACAGCTGGAGCGTCTGGAGTATCTGCCACAAAAGCTGAATCCAGTCAGGAATCTGCACGGCAGCCTCCAGACAGCCCAATTCCAGGAGGTGACGTCAGGAGAAAGGTACATGCTCAGTCAGAAGAAGGAGAGGCTCCTGCATTGGGAGGAGACGCGGTGAAGGTTGATGGAGGTGTGAGGAAAAGGGGAGTACTGGAAGGAAGCTTTCTTGGGAGAAAGAGGGCTCCTCCAGTTCCACACCTTGCCTCTGTCCCCTCTGGATCAGAAGGCGGTGGGAGCGACTCTTCTTCAAATGCCTCTCCTTCCCCCACCAAACTGTCCACCTCACCACGACACAGGAAGCTGGTACCTGAGCCATCCAGCCAGGACAGCAGCCTGTGAGGGCGCCTTTTCTCTTGCTCTCGGTGGAAGTTATCTCGTAGAGGTACACCCTCTAGGTGATCATGATAACAGAATTTAAGAGCAAAAGAGGAACACGAAGCAAAAAAGTAGCGACGGCCCTTTCCGCCTCCACAACAGCCTTGTTAAAGTATGGTTCAGGATGTTTGTTTCTCTTCAAATCCCACACAACAGGAGTGCTGCCATGTTATACTGAGCGCAACATAAATATACAACATCCCAACGCTAACATCACTGTCATGGCAGGAATGCTTTTCTTTCTTTTTCTTAGATTACTCACCCTCGTAAAAATCTGCCAGGTGCCAGTGATGCTCCTCCTGTCTCTGTTTGTGTTTATTTTAGGCTGTCTTACCAGATTGCTGATAATCTTTTTAGCACTTTAAGTTTTAGGCATGAATCAGATCGTTTGCTGGCTCAGTCCTGGAAAGAAAAATGCGTTTTTTCTTCCTTTTATGATGTTGCTCACGCAACATCTTAAGGAACACACAGCCACTACAAGAACAGGACAAAAGTCTGTTTGACGAGGTACGGTTAAAGGAGTGGTCGGTCACTTCTAAATGTGAAAACATGAACTAATTAACATTAATAACATACCACAGCACTAACAGTAACCATTTACCAAGATATTTCAAAGTGTTTCTAATAACCTATATCAGGTGTGCATTACTTTGTTCAGAACCTGATCTTCATATCTGTAACTAACAGTTACTTCTATTATCATATAAGTCATTTTAGATGTTTTAGTCTAAAACAGTGTCATAACATGTTACCTATCACAAACGATTTCACTTATAATGGTATAAAAAGGGAACAAATCAGTAAAACTAGACCCCGTTTGGTGATTGATCACCTGATTGGCTGACTGATCCGTTCAGCACTAGAGCAGTGGAATTGATCAGACCCCGAACCAGAGGCCACGATTATATCAAGCATCTCTGACACTATGTGCAATTTGTCGTGCAATCGATTTTTACTTACCTTAAATGTGTTACCTTCACTAGAATTCTAGCCAGATACTTGGATCCTAGAATACTTTGGGACACAGTAGTTATTGTTGTTAAAGCAACAACACTAAAAAGCCAATAGAGAGCGAGCAGTTCAAGCAGGCGATACAACTTTACAGAGTTGTATGACAGCTCAGTACTATGCAACAGTGGATTTATCATGCACACCAGAAATGAATAACTCTGGTTCCCGGGCGATTCAAACTGAAATCTACGTGGATAACGGCCTGCAAAAACGTCGAACCCCCGTGTGGATGAGTGCCTGCTTTTCACTTCAGCTGGCACAGTTTTACCCGTTAGTTCCAGTCAAGTTACGCTGTTAATCTCCTTTTATGCTAATTGCAGTTCAACAGGCTCTTTGATCCTCAAACAAGACAAAAATTGAAACAGTTGTGTGAAGCGTTGGACTGCAATGTTAAAAAATGTGAGGTATTTTATTAGACGATCTATATGTGGGATTCAAAGAAGATAATTCAGTGCTCGAAGCTAAAAAAAATTATATTTACACAAAATAGTAAAAGCAAATGTCTTTTTAGTATTTTGTGGTATAGATAGTCAAGTTCTTCTTGTCTCAACAGAGAGAAAGAACACATTTTATTGTCAGCTTGTTGTTATAGTTCACAAGTAAGAGGAACCGTTTGTGTTCCTGCTTTATCATTATTATTATTTTCACAGTGGTGCCTGTGCGAGATCACTCTAATTATTTATTTTTTTATTTTCACACTACACTCATGCTAAAACAAGGACCTACACTACATCACTTTACTCCCTTTGAAACAGGTATAAAATGTGTGTTGTGTTGAATGACTGTTGCAGTGCCTTATGTAACTTGTTTGGCGGTTATCAGTCCGTTAATGTGTTTTAGTTGAAAAAAAATTGTGACCAAATGCTTGTGAAGACGGAGTTCATTGTGGAGGCACGTTACAGACCTGCCCACGTCGCTGTTGGCTAGAATTGTGTTATGATTTTACAGCGGGATAAAATAGATGTAAAGAGTGGCATTAAATATTAAGTAATTAGGGATTTACCGATGAGTGTACTGTGAAATTCTGGATCGACAGTGATACTGATGTTTATTATGTTGTAGTTGCTTTTTTTTTTTTTTTTTAATTCCCCAATTTGTTCCAGGGAAACAAAGAAATCTTGAATATGAAAAAAGTAAGTGAACTGTTTTAAAGTCTTTCAGCTCTTCATCACACTGTCTTTAGCCAGCACTGGCAACATATAAACATTACAACACTGAGAACAGTAAATGTCCGATACGGATGTTGTGGCTGATACATGGGCACTTAACATTACATTAGCAGACTACATTGCACATAACCCTCACATGCATTAAGATCGGAAAGTCGAAACTTCCTCCCAAGATGGGGGATTTTATATATTTTTTTAAAATGTAACTTGTACTTTTAGTTTTAAGCATACCATATAGGGTTGGAAACAAAAAAATATCTGTGAGTGACAACCTTAATTAGCATAGCCATGTCCTGAAATATTAATCACACTTTTCCAAAAGCAGCAGCAATGTAACATGTTTCATTGGTAATCATTTCTGAATGACGACAGAACTGACCGTGTGCTAACGGCTTGTACAAAGATGTAACATTTTGATACATTAAGTGTGTGCAATGTGGACGTGTAATCAGAACAAAATCCTGATGCGGATGCATTGATTTGTCTAATGGTGTGTTGATGTATACGCTGTTCATACAAACATAAGGCCTATATTAATATAATCATGCTATCGGACCTAACCTGCTAATGTTTATTTTCTATAGGAACATGGAGTTAAATGAGTATTTCTGCACATAGTTATTTGTTTATCTTCTGCAGTGTCTCTTATCTGTTGCTCCTTAACCTCCCCTGGCTATGTTTACATTATATGGCAGCCAGATGCTAATGAGCTCAAAGAAATACATATCTGTTTATTTAAAAAGGCCTGTGCATTCTTGTTTTCTACATTGTGTATGCATTACGCGATATTATTTACCACTGCATTGAGTAATGATCGAATATTAACTTGCTATAGAGTCACATTGTTCGTGCAATTGAAACTACCACTGTGTTCACTAAAACGTCTGATTATACTCAGCATGTTTCGCTTCTTTCTTAAAATTACAGATTTTTTTTCATTTTTATAAGTTCACATTGTTATTCTTAAAAAATATTCAACTATTTACATAATTTACATTTATATTTAGATAGAAACATACCTTTTTATTCCAATTTACTTTATTTATCAGTGCATACGAATCATGTTTCATCGGTCTTGAACCATTTCAGTCGAGATTTCTGGGCAGATATCATCAAAGCGATATCAGGATTAATCTTATAACAAATGCTGTTTGGGTGTTTTTTAGGATTTGATATTCCTAAATGTACAAAAATTATGAGATCCTTGAAAGGAAAGTGAATTTCTGATAGTTTTACCACTTAAAATTTTGACACTATTTTTTTTAATACTATACATCGTAAGTCAGTCATGTCTGGGTAAGGTTTGCATGGATAACTAAGAGTGCGCAATTGTTGTTTTGTCTGAGTGTCACAAAGGTGTGTATGTGTGTCTCCCCAGCGCGCTCATTTCACTAACCTTCCCGTTCAGACAGTCTCCTCTCTGCGATGGCGTCTGTCGTCATTGTGATTTATGAGTTTAATAAAACCCTGAGTGCGTGTGTGTGTGTGTGTGTGTGTGTGTGTAGCTCAGGGCCATACTGTCCCTTACAATCACTCCACAAGCTCTCTTTTCACAGCCTCTCCCCCCTACTCTGTGGCTGACAATAGCTGTGAATGTGGCTGTGAATGTTTTAGAAGTGCCCTTGTCAGATTGGTGTCCTTGAGCGAGGGCATGCTTGTTACTGCCACTTTGTTAATTTCAAACTTGCCTTGATGTCCCCTCAAGGGACGCAGGAGCAAAACTAAATTACTGCTGCATAGTTTTGATGGAGACACCGGCCCTGTGTGTATTTGTGCTTGTGTTTTTGACTCTGTGTGTGTGGTAACTGAGTCCCTGTGCAGCTGGTGGCACAATTCTGTGTTATACTAACTCAGCAGAAAAGAGGATTCCTAAATCTACATTTCAGCTAGATCACCATGGAGCCCCTTTTAATAGAGTGACTTCATTCATTATGTAACATCCAGTAGCATTTAACCATTGTTAATACTGTGTGTAAACAGCAACTGAGGCACATTTAAAGTGCTACATACATTTTAAGGATTATTTCTAAGCAAGCTATTTTGCTTTTTGGAACTGTATTTCTACATTATTTTATTAATATTTAAACCTCATTAGCTTGAAGATTAATCTGGTACATTTGTGGATCTTTTAAATGCTACAAGAGGTCTGATTCTTTAAAAATTTGGTTCATAATTTGCTTGACACAAGAATACTGCATTTATTTATGGTAAAAAAAAAAACCTTAAAGAAAATGAGAGGCAAGAACACTAGAAGAATATTGTTTAGATAGTCAAATTTATCATTTACCAGATAAAAACACAACCACAGACAAATGAATCCTCTATAAATAAGACTTTTGTAAATACAACAATCATAAATAATACTGTCATCATGTAAAAAAAGAAGAAAAATAATTTTGTAATAATACAATAGGCTTCAATATTGTACACAAAACATCAAACTCATCAATATTACACAGAAAGCCAACACCTCTTATTAATAAATACTGTCTCTATGTTCAATCTAATATAAGCGATGTTTCATTTCTGCATTAAAAAAAACCCAACTGAACAATTAAATTGCCACTTTTATTTTGATCTTCTTAATAGCAGGATGAAAATTACCAAAAGCCACAAATAACACAGAATCCAGACGAATGCACTTTAAAACCCAAAAGTGTATCTTGACTTACAGCTAAGAAAGACTTGACTACATTACTGCCACTTCCTCAAAACTGAAATTGCACTGAACGGCACACACACAACTGACCGAATTTCAGACTGAGCTTTCAAGTTCACATAATCGCAACAATCAGACGGCACATCTGTGATTCCCAGCCACATTCAACACATTAAAAAAAAAAAAAACAGTTGGCATTTTTTTTTTATAATAAAACTACATCAAGCCCATGTTTCTCATTACAACTACAGCTCCTATACTGGGAAAGCTTACTAGGCATAATTACTGGTTGACGAAGAATAGACTCAGATTAATTAACATTCATTTCTATGGTGGTCTCAGGTGGTAAACCTGCTAAAGTAAATCTGCACTTTTCAAAAACGACTAAACCTCTAACAGTTGGCAAACAGTGTATCATAATACAATCAGAACAGTCCTTTAAGGGCTCTTCTGGACCGTAATATAAGCACGGTCTGATACTACACACTGGATAACAATCACGAACAGACTCGGAATAATGACCGATTTTATGTCACTGCTGACTGTGTCCACATGTGAACTGTATTCAAGTCATACACAAAGTGGGCTAAAATTATACTTATTATACTTGTATTATACTTCTATTATATTCTCTTTCCCACATTATGTTTGGTTCTGTACAACTCTGAACCTGAAATTTGTCAAAATATTAATATATATTACTTATATCCACTCACTGGCTGCTTCATTAGGTACACCTTACGAGTAATGAGTGAAACCCTCTTTTGCTTTTAGAACTACATTAACTCTTCATGGCATAGATTCAACAAGGTGCTGGAATCATTCCTAAGAGATTTTGGTCCATATTGACATGATAGCAAAACACAATGTTGTTGCACAGCCTTGATGTGCAGCAGACAATTTTTTACCACATCCCAAAGATGATCTACTGGACTGAGATCAGTGACTGTGGAGGCCATTTGAGTACAGTGAACTCCCTCTGATGTTCAAGAAAACAGTTTGAAATGATTTGAGCTTTGTGACTTGCTGAGTCAGCAACAATACTCAGGTAGGCTGTCATTTACGTTATGCTAAATTGGTAAACGGGCCCAGAAAATATCCCAAGAAAATAGGTGTCAAGAAAATTCCCCCCACATTATTACACCAGCACCACCTGCAGTCTGAACCACTGTTACAATGCAGGATGGATCTATACTTTAATGTTATTTACACTTAATTCTCACCCTACCATTGCAACAGGAATCCAAACTCTTCAGATCAGGCAACACTTGCCAATCTTCAATTAACCAACTGTGATGAGTAGCCTCAGTTTCCTATTCTTAGCTGACAGGAGAGGCACCAGAGATGTTCAGAGATGATGAGAGATGTTCTTCTACATACACTGACTGTAATGAGAAGTTATTTGAGTATCTCTCGTCTTCCTATCAGTTCAAAACAGCCTGGCCATTCTCCTCTGATCTCTACGATCAACAAGGAATTTTTGCCCAGACAACTGACACTGGTCTGAAAAACAGAAAATATAAATTTTTCACAGTTTTTCACTCTTTTTTTTTTTTTAGACCATTCTCTGGAAACCCTAAAGATGATTTTGTGAAAAAAATCCAAGTAAATCAGCAGTTTTTGCAACACTCAGACCAGCTGGTCTGGCACTAACAACCATTCATTCTCACCTAAATCCCCTTTCTTCCACATTCTGATGCCAGTTTGAACTTCAGCAGCTCATCTTGTCTGTGTCTATGTGTCTAAATGCATTGACTGCTGCCATATGATTGCCTGATTAAATATTTAGTGAGTTAATGAGAAGTTGAAAAGGTATACCTAATGAAGTGACAGAAAGTTTATGATGATGCTTTAATTAATACCTCATAACACGTGTTGTTTAACTTATAGCTTAAATTGAGTAGACCGTATTTAGCACCGCCTGTGCAAATAGCATGTAACAGTGTTTTACTAGTTTGTTTTACAACTAGGTCTGAATGGCAACTGTGAAACCTGACAGGTCTTAAAGATGAGTGTCAGTGAACATGGTGTGCTCCTTTTTCACAGAACTTAAGGCCTTGATGGCATCCACAAGCTCATCTTCCTCCACATACTGAAAAAAAAACACACAAGATCGCAAAATTTAGGTCTGAATCAAAGAAGAGGGGAAAACAATCAGAGAAACAATAAAGTAAGCATGAAAACAGCAATTTTCAGCTGCCCATATTTCTGTTTTCTGGTACAATTTCACTGATTCTGCATCCATCTAGGAATTGAGCAAGTCAAACCCACAATCCCAAAGCAACTTTATTAAAGTCTTATCATATATTTTCTAGGTAATGATACTAATGAAAACTTTAAACACATAATATTGTAAATTCTTATGACTTTATAGTAAAAGAGGAGGAGGCTGGTGAATAATTAGCATAAAATGTTTGTACTGTCATCACTACTCTCTTCTGTACTTGTAGTTAACAAATGAAATTCATAATAAACATAACTCCATACTCACCAGTCCAGAATCGTGTGCCAGTGGGTTGTCCCAGCTTCCTTCCTCCATCATCATTGACTTCCTGTCAATTAGCTGACTTACACTGCGGTGCAAGGAATGCTGGGAGTAGGCCTGGCTGAGGTCTGCTTGGCTGGGAACCCGCAGGACAGAGATGGGGCTGAACTGTGAGTTGCTGCTCACTATCTTTGTGTCTGTCAGACCCTGAGGAGTAGAGTTTTATTCAGAGGCTGATTTGGGGGTTTAAAGCCTTTTATACAAATCACATACTTAGAGAACACTTCTAGATCTAATATTCAATGGTATGGATTTCTTTTTGATTAGGAGCCACATCAGCAAAAACAAGGAGTGAAATTAAGTCAGCTGAATATGTTTATTGTGGGAGGAATAAACACATGGGAGTTTGTTGGTATTACACCATATAGCCAAAAATATTGTGCCAGACCTCTTAATTTTTGAATTAGGTTGCTTTCAGTCCCATTTTCAGAAGTGTATAAAATCAGGCACCTAACCTTGCAATCTGCCTTTATAAAGATTTTTGAGATAATTTGTTATTCTAAGAGTTTTCTCAATTTCAGCATCTTACTGTAACAGGATGCCACCATTGCAACAAGTCAGTTTGTGAAATGTCTTCCCTCTTAGACATTAGAAGCTGTCAGCGCTATTATTGCAGTGGAAGTGTTAAAGAACTGGAGCAACTCAGTGATAGAGTACGCAAAGTTCCCCACCTCCTCTGGCATTAACATCAGCAGAAAGAATTGGCATAAGCTTCATGGCATGGGTGGGTTTCCATGGCTGAATAATTGCCGTAAGTGTAATTTTGCTGGAGCCATAAAACCCTTAAGAGACACTATGACACAATATTCAGTTGCTGATTTACCTTCTTTGCTGAAATTTTTTTTTCAATGATCATTGTATTCATTACATGTAAGAAAGTCAACATTGTACTGAGGACAGACGAAGAGACCTTCACACACCACAACAAGCCAACCACTGTCATATGACAGTGTGTAACATGCACGCACGCACACGCACGCACGCACACACACACACACACACACACACACACACACACAAAGCATGCTTACACAAGCAAGGCGGACGTACGCAAACAGGCATCCCTTTTAAATCAAGCATCCCATACCTCAGTGTACACAGTGTAGCTTTTAAGTATAACGCTGCTGATCTCAACACAGTCTGCTACAGTGTCAAACTGCAGGGGGACAGTAAGATAAACATTTAAGGCTTTGAGAGCAAGAACAGAAAATAATCTTACTGTGGGAAGATCAGGGAGGAGCACAGAGCCGGAGTGATGCTTAGAGCACAGCTCAGGACAGGGTCTCTGAGAGGGAGATACATAGAGAGACAGTGGGAGGCAGGGAAACAGAGCGTATACGCAGAGAAGTGCAGAAAGAAGTGGAAGCAGAGAAGATAAATATCAAAAATTAAAGGAAGAAAGGTTGACAGAGAATGGAGAAAGAAATTAAAGTATTATGATGGAAAACATTAAGGTGTAAAAAATAATTACAACGAATAACCAAAATAACAGAGCAGTGGATAAAAATTGTTAGTCGTCTTTATGAAACAGATGTTGTTTGGATCTAAAGTCACAACCAATGAAACGTGAGTTGCATGTATGTAAAAAAAGAAACCCAAAACCATTTTCAGAGTGGTCAGCACTTTTACTTTTAAAAGTGCAATTATACGGTATTGTGCTTATCTGTTCTTTGTTGTCTGTATTTCTTTACAAAATGTGCATGTTGATGGATGAATCACCTACTGTGGACCAAATTTACCGGTATACAGGCATGTTTGTTAGTCATTCAAATTTAGCTGTGAGAGTCTGTGGTTCTATTTCTTTGCTGGCCCTGTGATCCACTGGTGACCTGTTCAGGTGAGGACCCCGCCTCTTGCCCTGTGACAACTGGGATACACTCCAGACCCAGATAACCATAAGTTGGATAACCTGTTAAGAAACTGAATTTATAGTTCCTGGGTTTTTAACCCTTTTAACCTATTTTTTTTTTAAATCTTTCATTTACTTCTTTGCTTTTTCCTCTTACGTATTCCAAACTTTAGGTCATTTTTTCTTTCTCAATTGCGTTTTATGTTTTTGTGCTGCATCTTCTGTCCTTTTCTCACCATGTAAGTCTCTCCCCCAGCTTTTCTTGTCTTCTGAAGCATAACCAGCGGAGGGCGCTCTCTGGCTGATGGATTCTTCCTCAAGGCTCTGTAAGGGAGTTTCAGAAAATACATTCTGTTTGCAGGAAGCGTGCTGTGTTTTATTTGCACAAGTTATGCTAACTTGTACATTTTAGTGCACTTTGAATTTCACAAGAGAGAAGAATAAATTCTGTGCTATGGCTGCCCTAAACCTTTTACAAGAATCACATTTACCTTTGTAGCACTAAGCCCAGCAGTATGGCTAGCAAAAATAGACCCAGTAGGGCTAACAGCAGGATGAACCACAGTTCAGAGTAGACTGGCGTGGCTGACATGCTCACACCCTGTTTACCACTGTCTACAGGGTCAAGAGGAGCTGCACAAAGAAAACAACATGAATAAGTTATTAATAAATTAGCTTTCTAGATTTATTTGTATTTTTAATATATATATTTTCTTCACAACATCAGAATCTGAGAGACAACAAGATTCTGAATCATTGAAGAATGTGTGTGTGTGTGTGTGTGTGTGTGTGTGTGTGTGTGTGTGTGTGTGTGTGTGTGCGCGCGCGCGCATGTGTGTGTTACCAAGGCCTGTGGCTGGGCTATATCTGATGGTGGGAGTGCTGGCACTGCCACTGTTTGTGGTACAAGTCACCTGAAATGACAGAGCTTAGAGGAACAGAGAGGGAAAGACAGAAAAGAAAACAACTCTGGGTTACAATAAAATAAGCATGTATAGATGATGGTAACCAGGCTCTCTGTCCCCTGCAGGGCTAATTACAATATGCAACTCAAATAAAATCAGAGTGGGTGAGAAACATTCATACAAAGGACCAAACTGAAACAGAAAGAGATTTAAAATTGAAGCTTATTCAGTTCTCAAAGCTTTTTCAGCATACCTACTCTAATCAAAAAGCTGTTCATTCTGTATTCAAATTTTTTTTTACAAGATTTATAGTTTACTGCTTGCTTTAGTTCTTTTTTCTCTAAGTGCACATGTTGTGTTATGTATGCTGTATGTTGCTCTTACTTTTCTGTGAGATGCGTGGAACATGGAGATAGCTGTAGAAGCCAGTATAGATCCTCAGCTGGCTCTCAGTCACACTGTACTCCTTCAGGTATCCGTTCAGGGAGAAAGACCCAGTCCAGTCCAGCCAAATAACAGTCAGGTTACTGTCTACTGAGAAGGGGGATACATACTGGGGGGCTGAAGGGAGAAAGAATGATGGTAAGAGAAAATCTGAATGTAGCTTTTATCATTCTTAAAACTAGATATTACTGACTGCTTAAGCAGTAATAAATGTGTTACCTTCACTGAGAGTGTGGACAGTAGTCCAGTTGGAGGCAGTGCTGCCCATGTTATTAAAGCAGGCAGCTCTGAGCTCATATGTGGAGTACGGCTCGAGACCTGCGCAGTTTGTTAGTCACAGAAAACTCATAAAGCAGAAAAACGTTTCAAAACAGTTATCCCAGCATAATCAAGACTTACAGAATAAAAACTATTATTTTAAATCACCTAACATTGATTTTACGATTCTTTCTTACTGTATGTGTTACTTTTCAGTGGCACTGGTGCATGATATTTCTTTATATTCACCTGTAACATTGTAGCTCCGCTTTTTACCAAAAAAACTGATTTCTGTTGGTCCTTCAATACAAGGTAGGGGTATAGGCTGGGAGGGCTGAGGGCAAGGCGATCTGAGGTGAAGCTCACAGCTGGGTACAAAGAGTAAAGGAGTGTAAGTGAAAGCAAGATGATAGGGTTTCTTTCTTTTAGTTTGTATGTGCACTTTTCAAATAAGTAAGGAAGTACAGGTTTATTTAAGTCAAATCCATTTGGTTAATTTTTATTTATATAGTGCTACATCACAACTTCAGTTGCCTCACGCCACTTTTCAAGAACAAAATGTAATTCAAGATTTCGTCCTACCTTTCGATGAGTCCATTGGGCGACAAAGGCTCATCCCATTCCATCTGAAGAGAGCGGGAGGTCACGGTGACAAGGCGAGGAGGAGGCTGGTGGGCTGGGGCAGCAGCAAGAGTGTGGAGCTCACTCAGCGGACCACGGCTACAGCACTGATGATGGTTCACAAAGAAGAGATTTTAAAAGTGTTAAAAAATATGGCCTCACTTGCAACTACAATACTCGGGAATGACTTGCAATCAGCAAAAGAGATGTAAGTATTTGAATCTGTATTTGAAATTTGACCAATAGGTGAGGTAATCATAAATATTTCCCATCCATTTTCTTCCAGTTGTCTAAATCAGATTGGCAACAGGGCCTTGTACCTATCCCAGCTGTCACAGGGCAAGAGGCAGGGTACACCCTGGACAGGTCGCCAATCTGTTGCAGGGCTAACACAATGAGACAGACAAACACTCAAGCCTACACCCAATTTAGAATCCCTTATTAACCAAACCCCAAGCATGTCTTTGGTCTGCAGCTGAAGCTGAAGGACCTGAAGATAACCCACACAGACCGAGAGAGAACATCCAAACTCTGCACAGACTATCAACAAAGATACCACATATTACCAGATAGTATTCAACTTTAATGACCGAGTATAGTTGTATAGACCCTGAGTATAATGCCTAACCTACATTTAGTATTATTACCTGATAGCAAGTACAGGCCTCCACTCCTACCCAGTACTGGGTATAGGGACGTAAATCGTGGAGTGTCTGCGGATGCGATGTACCCTCTGAGAGCTACAGGGAGAGGACAGAGAGGGGTAAAATGTGTTTAAGTTAACATAACAAGGACAAGTTATTATTAAGTGTATTACTGAATATAGTAGAAGACTCTTTACCAGAGTGTGGTTGTTGTGGTCCAGTGAGAACACTCTGTAAAGACTAATAATCCCATTGGGTTGGGCAGGAGCGTGGATGTCCACTACAGCTGACGTTGCTGAAACGTGCAGAAAAATAGGGGGTCCTACACCCTGAGGTGGGGCAGGCCCTGTTCTTCCACTCACCCATGGACTGGCTGAATGACCAGCTGAATTAACTGCCCACACCTGTCAGATAAGACCGCACATTTATCAGTTATGTGGTAACTTTTCAGTTTGCACATTATGCAAGCACAAGTCAATAACTGATGTATAAAAGCAAATGAGAACATGTGATACAGACTATGTACCCCAAACATTAGGATTTCAGATGCATTTTATGAACTCTTCATGATGAAGACGACTTTTCTTAATTACCCAGTATTCGCCAGACCAACAGAAAGTTATGCATCAATTCACTGGACCATCCATCAAAACTACCATCAGCAGTCAGAGCAAAACCTTTTCGCCATGCAACTCACCACTAACATATCTGCATGACAATTACTTTTCACCTTCATCAAGGAGTCACACACACACACACACACACACACACACACACACACACACACACACACACACACACACACACACACACCATAGGGTAATCTTATTTGTGTGGTTGTTTTGGGTATAATTAGAAGGTGTACACAGCACAGGGTCAGGCAGGGTGGAGATTTGCATGTGTAAGTCATCTGTAGCCTGTCAGAAGTAGTGCAGAAGGCAGATGGATGGGTCTGAGCTTTAGTGTTGAAAGTGTGTGTCTGTGCGTGTGGGTTTTTTGTTTGTGGGTATGATTGCAAGATTTCTGCGTGCATGCATGTGCATGCAGGGGTGTTACGAGTTGAATTAACCTCAATAATAGTCAATTAGGCCGTGATCAATCAGACTGATTGATCTAAGTGACAGCACAGATGGACCAAGATGGAGAGAGGAAGGAAGAATGGAGGATGGAGCGACTGGGGATCGGGGGGGAAGGAAGATAGGATGAAAGGTGGGCAAGATGCAGGGTAGCAAACAGAGGAATCAGGAGAAATTTAAACTTGGTGTCCTTTTGTATATAGATACAGATATGTTTAGTTCTACAGATAAGATTATGTTTAGATTGTAGTTATTTCCCACGACACACAATATATGTTAGAGCAAACTTCTGGGCTTTCATCACCTGCTCTGCTAACAGATTTCTCAAGAATATCAAAACTTTTCATGTGAAATTAACACTTTACTGATAGTGTTTTCAGACTGGCAGCTGCTCTCCTCTTGCAATTAAACTGCATGTTTTTAGATAAAACATGGTTATTATAAGTGACACAAAAGGTGTAGCTCAGTGGTTATATTTCTGAATCAACAAACTCATTAGAAAATGCAGCCATATGTAAACTTCATTTTCAAAAAACATATTTAGATATATGTTCTCCGAATTTGAAAACAATACACTAAATATGTAGAAAAATGCAATGAAAGTCCAAATATCTTTTAAAAAGATAGAAACACACTAGTAGATCATGTTTATTTAGGTTATTGACATCATACTGATACTTTATGTGTTTATGTGTTACAAATCCTTTGATACTGATGAAAAAAGAGAAACTGCTGGAGAACTGAAAGATAAAGAAACTTTAATTGGATAAATGTTGCATATACAAATCCTAAAGCATATATGTATGTATCTATATATGTAAATATGAATGGTTCCTAAGTATTATTACTGTAAATGAACAAATGTATGTGCTGTTGTAAAATTTTAGTAGCGTACAGAGGGGAACTGAGAAGTAATTAGCTCTCTACTGTACATTAATTATGGCCTTGATTGCATGTTCTCCTGCAACGGTGTTACCTGTGGCCAGTCACATTTACTCTTACTGTTATAAAAATTTGGATTTGGAACAAAGAAAGCACACTTAAACAGGCTGAAAAAAGAGCAATAGCATCAGCTAAATGGATTTTCTTAGCAGCATTTTTAGATCCTGCGCAGGAACTGTCACATGACTTGTTGCTTGAGATGGTATAAATCAAATTTGCTACTGCTGCCATAAGAAATTATGAACTGCAGCAATAAAATACTTCTACCCAGCAACAACCATCTTTTCCCTACCCTGGTAGCAACACAGTGTACGCTTCAATGAGATGCATGGTTTTTGTGGTTTGATTAAAAAGTTTGTGCCACATAGACAGAATGGAGGAAAAAGTTCACAGCTAAAGTCAGCCCAGATCACCTTGCACTTGATCCACTGCTAAAAGACAGAACTAATCTCCTTGTCCCTATATCATCTACAGACTTTTTACTGCTTCCTCTCCTCTCTTGTCCTCCCCTCGTCCATTGGGCCATGATTTGGTTTATTACACAAAAAATAAAAATATACCCTGTTAGTTTCCGTGGCAGCAAATGAGCCACCATGGCAACAAACGACTTCAGGAAACTTCCAGATAGTATTCCAGCCTTTTTATTGGAAGGCTGGACTGCGGAATCAAACTTTGTGCTCTGATAGGCTGACGGTACTACTTGGCGGGTGCATCTAGTTGAGGTGAAGGGGCTAAGTTGTGTGAAAGCGGGCAGTAATTAAAACCAAGCATAAAGCTGTCAATAGAAGCTTATGACCCAGTGTAATTAGCCTAATATGATTTCTCTCTCTGTGCTGTGGTGTGCTAAACTGAACTGACTTGTCCTTGTGTACGCCTGAAACACAGAGAGAGAAAGGATGAGGTCCCGGTAACAGACACAACATAACAGCTAAATAAAGTCGGGCAGACAGAGAGTAAAACAACCAAGCAGGTAAGTGGTACAGTGTGTACAGAAAGACAGATCAATACACTGACTAAGAAAACATCACTTAGTGCTTAGAAAAACAGAGAAACGCATGGTGAGATGAAATATCTATAAATGTTTACAGTTTCTATGCACTCTGAGACACTCACTTATGTTTACGTGGACAGAAAAAACCCCAAACAAAAAACACATGACTTCACCAATACTCAACACCGCATTGTTCATAGATCCCAATTCCCCAGAGGAAAATCCTCAGGGGACGTGTAGCGGTCACCATTAAAAGGTCTTTCCAGTACAAGCTCTGTTACCAAGGAGGCTAACAGTTAATTCGATTGGCTGGCTGGTAATCAGGAAGTGGGGTGCTCAGAGGGCCCAGTGATTAATGGCTCTGTTGCCCGCTCGTCATCTCCCAAAGCTCCTCCTTCCCTCCCTCCTCATGTCATAAATTAGGACCCTCATAAATAAAGACGGTGCTACAATCAGGCAAACTCAATCAATTACACCGGTTCTCTGGCCTCAGCTCATATGTCTGACAGGCAGGAATGCTAATGTTATTGTTGCTTCCAAAGGGCTAACCTGTCAATTAGTGTACCAATGCACGAGCACAACAGCATGAATATGGACCACTCCATTTAACACCTGTCTGATTACTCGTGTGTTTGTGTGTCTGCGATTGTTCGAGTATATGGATGTCATACCAGTTGATGCATGAGAGTGGTCTTTTTGCTTTATGTGTGCGTGTGTGTGTTCTGACTTGTGCAGAAGACAAAAAGCAGGGCACTCATGCTCTGCAGAATCAAGCCTTCAACCTCTATATTTAAAAAAAATCATTTGAAAATGTTAAAAGATACTTTATGTTTGTGATTCTAGTGGCTACTAATGTCTACTGTCAACACTTTCAAACCTTTTCTACCCAAAACAAATAACATACCTGGTACTGGTATACAGTGTATGGGTGGAGTCCATTATCTTTCCACGTAGTAGAGGAATTCCTGTAAACAGCTGTTACTGCATCACTGTTGTGGGTGGCCGTGGGACTATCCAGTCTGCGGTGCACCTCATAATACAGGATTCTACCATTTGGCTGAGCTGGAGGGGACCAGGTGAGTAGAAAGCTGGTCTGTAGTTTGGTATCTTTGTCAGGTTGGAGGTCTAACAGTGGTGCTGTCTGTCCAGTAGGGGGAGCCTCCAGCGTGAGTATAGATGACCAGTCACTGGAGGAACAACCTAGTTCTGTGCAAGCTTCCACCCTCACCTCATACCTGCCCACAAATAGAAAACAGAAACAGGGGACAAACAGAACATTAACATGGAGACGTCATATAGAAAAGGCTGATGAGCTCACATGTTTTGAGTCCTGTGGGTTCACACACATTATGTGTACACAGAAATAGCCAGCCAACTGCAGATGCACCCTTAATCAGAAATACATAGTACAATGGTAGGTCCACACTGTTGTCAAAATGTTAAAAGTTGACTTTCTTTCTTTTCTTTTCTTTTTGATTTCCTGCTTTGAAAAGCCACCATCACTGATTCTGTCCATTTCACATTACACTGTAACGTTTTTTGTTTTGTGGTTTGTACGCTTAATTGTCCATGTGAACGTAAATAATAATATAGAGACTTAAATAAACATAATAGATTCTTAGAATTTTAAATTATTATTATTTTTTTAAAGTAAAACCAAGTGAAACTGTTCCTTGTAGCGACTAATCGCTTGTACATAATTCCCTCAGTTTCGGAAATTTTTGAAGTTTTACTGTTAGCATTGTCCATTGAAATGTCAAACTGAGTTGCGAAACATTTCTGCAACCAGTTTGGGGAACAAAGAACTATAACACCAGCAAAAGCTACACTGAGCATATATAGCTACCTGTCAAACTTGATCTAAAAACACACAGTTATAATAATAAATA
The DNA here is from genome assembly GCF_018398535.1 of Haplochromis burtoni. Classification (NCBI taxonomy): domain Eukaryota; kingdom Metazoa; phylum Chordata; class Actinopteri; order Cichliformes; family Cichlidae; genus Haplochromis; species Haplochromis burtoni. Next base: position 3,863,708 of record NW_024582372.1, read on the forward strand.
AATGTGTTTTACTGCCTAAAGGTTGGAGAGTCGTGGAGACTGACTGACCTGTGGTAAGGAGCCAGCCCATGAAGAATAGTGTGTCTTTCTGAGAAGGCACTATCTTGTGGAGTGAAATCACTGCTGATGATGCTGAGCTGGACTGGATCTCTTTGATAAACAGTGTAACTCACTAGGTCTCCATTAGGACGGGCTGGAGGTTGCCACTCTACTCTCACCTAGTAAGATAAAGAACAGCATAAAAAACTTTCATTAACAAGATCTTGATTCAGCTTCACTCACAATGACTAAATAAACGACGACTTGCCTGGTTTGGTCCTACAGGTGTTAATGTTGGGAGACCCACACCAGACGGAGCTGATGGATGCGTCTTTGCAGTGGCTACTGTGCTGCTCACAGCGCCTCTGCTGTTGTTGGCCCTGACAACATAATTGTATTCCACGCTTGGCAAAAGTATGAAGTCGTGGTAATGCGTCTCCGTGCCAACATAGATAACTTCTCCATCTCGGCGGAGTTCGTACCCTGTGATGATGCCATTAGGGTGCTCTGGTGGTCTCCAGCTAATCTCCACTGACTCTGGGCCAGTAACCTTCAAATGAAACATAAAAGCACATCAAGCAGATTCCCCAGTTGTGTTTAATATTTGGTAAATAATTCAATTTATAAAATAGAAAATAACCAACGCTAGCAGAAAATAAACGCTGGCAATAAAGGTTTTAAATACAAGTCAAAGATAAACACACAACCTTAAGTGTCGGGGCAGACAGGCCAGTGGGAGGAGCTTCCTCTGTTGAAGTGGACATTGTGAGACTGGCAGTACATCCACCACTAGTACAAGCCAGCAGAACCAGTGTATATGATGTATGTGGCTGCAGGCCTGATAACACTGTATTTAGGTCTCTTCCACGATAAACCTGTTCGTTGTTAAGTTTCAGCACATATTGAGTCACCTCTCCATTCTGTGTCAGTGGTTTACTCCAGGAAACATGCATACTATTGAATGTGATTTTGTCCACTCTGGGAGCTTCCACTATGGCAGGAGGAGCCTCTAGAGTTGTGATGTTTGTATGAGGACTGGTGATACATCCCTCAGACGTGCAAGCTATGACTGAGTAGCTGTGGACAAAAGCAAAATAAAATGAAGTTTGGTCTTCACATTTATAAAGTTGTTAACCAGAAACTACAAAATAGTATGGCTACAAAAAACAAACAAAAAAAGCAATACCTGTATGCTGAAAAAGGCAGGAGGTCTTCATCTGTATAGCTGAGAACAGTGGGGTCAAAACTGAAAGAGAAACTGACGTTGTTTCTCTTAATCCTGTAAGACTGAAGTACTCCATTAGGCTCCAAAGGAGGAGTCCAGGACACCACTACCTCACTAGGCCGGCCCGGGAGATGACTCACTGTTGGGGGGGCTAAGCCACGAGGGGGGGCTTGTCTGGTCATTACTGTTACCCAAGGGCTGCAAGTGTGCCCAGCTGGGTTATAAGTACAGACACTGAACTCATACTGTGTCCATGGACGCAAACCATATACTGTATAGGAGTAGGTTTCAGCCTGTCGTGGGGACGCTTCTCTGAAGAGGATCTGTTGGTAGCACAATATTAATGCAATTTTAATTGTTAACCTCGTAAACTGTGATATTTTTTAAATATATATATCAATAAAAAAACAGGACATAAAACAATATTTTATAAACTGGGAGCTCTAGTATATTCTACCAAGCCCTCCTACAACTGGTCAGATTGACTCTAAATTTAGACATTTTAAGAGTTTCACCTACTTTCCCCCTTTCAATATCCTCTTCTTTACTTCTCCCACTCCCTTCTTCTTCCAAACGCCTCCCAAGTAAGAAATATTCTTTAATTGGCCCGTTGGGTTGAGAAGGAGGGCCCCAGGTAAGTGACACCTGGTCTGAGCCAACAAAGAGAGGCCTAGGGGGAGACTGGGAAGCAGGTGGTGCTGCTGCTGTGGCAATGCGCTGAGGAGGGGTGTGTGTGCAGCCTGCTGAGGTACAAGCTTCAAGAGTCAGCGTATAAACGGTCCATGGCTCCAAACGCCGAAAAAGGAAACTACGTGACAAACCACTGAACTCTAGGTTCCCCTCACTGTACAAGTTATACATCTGCAAAAGGAGACAAGAGAAAGAAGAGAAATTTCAAGACAAATATGAAACATATGGGTTTAAGTAGGACATGCGAACAGCACTGACTTTAGTTGCAGGTTGCACATGTAGCATACACCAAAAAAATATGTGAAGTTGTGCACATATAAACTACACTGAGATATTGTGCTTCATGTTTCTGGGGGTCTTGTGGACTTTCACATGTGGGTCTATGTATGCTATATTGCTGTAACTACCTTGTTACTATTGCATCTTATCTTAGGTGGACCGCACTATTTGGTATATGCTCAGTGATTTTCTTATGTGTATCGATGTACCGTGATGACTCCATTTGGAGACTGTGGTGGATCCCAGCTGAGCAGTAACGCCCTGCCCTGCTCTCTCTGCTCTCTCTGCTCCACTGTGAAGTTAGGCACGCCGGCTGGAGAAGCCTCCAGGGTCCTAATGTCCACCCACGGACTGGACACGCTGCCTGAAAAGTTACAGGACAGATTCATTGGGGGTGTTCAGTAGCTGGTCTAAATCATCTTTTAAATTAGTTTCTCAACAAATTCAACCTACCTGCCCGATTCAAAGCTTCTATTCGTAGACTGTACTGACTGTATGGTTCAAGACCATAGACTATTGCCTCTAGCTGTGAATCCTGAGAGAGACAAAAAGAGCAGTGTGTGATATAAAAAGATAGGAGATAAAAAGGTAACATCATGAGAGAAATGGTTGGAGAAAGAGATAACAGGGAGGAAGAATAGTGGGGTCAAGACATGGTTGGGTGAAGACAACAGAATAATTGGTCAGGCGTTAAGAAGGAAAAAAATGGCAGATACATAAAGGCTAACATGAAAGCGGGTAGAGAGCCAAAGCAAGAGACGGGAGAGACAAAATTAGTTACACAAACAAATCCTGCATGAATAAAAACCAGAGCATTACTCATTAAAACATGGAATGAAAAGGAGCATTGAAACAATGGCAAGCTAAGATGACATAACTTGGGATTTGCCATATCAACATACATCCTCTGCAGTGGTAAGCAGACACCAGAAAAGTGGCAGAGACTGAGAGAGAGAGAGAGAGACTGGCAGGCAGACAGCTGTCCCTTATGGGTGAATTCAAAGCTTCCAGATTGTGTGTTTATGTCACACATGCACCCTTTCATATCACATACACAAACAGACACAGGCACAGGATGTCTGCCAGTAGCTTTAGGCAGTGGGACCTAGCCCAACACCCTGGCAGACACAGGGGCAGTGTGTATGCGTGTGTGTGATACAGAGGGAACACCATTTACTAATTGATAAGAGACACACTGTTGTTTCAAAAGGCCCTAGCGTGCGATGACATGGTAGTCTGGGAGCACCAGGCTCCAGGATGTAGCATTGCCTATTTGATTTTGTGTTTGTTTATGACTGTGCGCTTTGAAGCAGGTATGAGAGTGATGTTTTTCAGTGTGTGTGTGAACATATTTGTGTGGATATACAACACAGGAGATTACACTTCTTTCAAGAGTTGAGTCTGCAGTTAAAATTGTCTGTTCAGGACTGTATGCTTTCACATAACCGAGCATATGTAAAGAGATTAACTGGTAACCCACTTCAATGCAGCGTCAAAGGGATCAAAAAGACTCAGATTCAAACTGAGTCAAATGAAAACCCAGACAAATCACCGTAGCTTGGCACCAAGGATGAACCAGAATGCATGTATTCACTGTTTTCATGTCTGGAAGCCAACATATTTTTCATCCACAGCAAAATAGGATTAATAAGCCCCTAGACACCTAGACACAAGCTAAATCCTCCTGCAAATCACAGCACTTCTCAGTAGACAGAGGGAGGGAGGGACAGAGCGAGAAAGGGTGGGGAAAGGATGGGAAGAGATAGAAAGAGAAACGGGTGGTGGGAGAGAGAAATGGAGACAAAGGAAAAAAAGACAGTGGAATTTAAAAAAAAGTATGTGTCAGTAGAGTAATGTAGGGCAGAGAGTTAAAAGAGAAAAAGTAAGAGGTGAGTAAGTTAATAACTGATGAAGCAAATAAAAGAAGGTGAGACAGAGGAAGGGGGGTGAGAGAAAGAGTAAGACATGGAGAGATTGAGTGAAGTGGAAAAAGAGGGGAGAAAGCTAAAGCGGGTGAGAAAAAAAAAGATAGATGTGGCAAAAGGGAGAGACAGATTAAGTGAGCAGGAATGAGAGATCTCTCTACCTTAAAAGCCAGTGAAATATGTGAGGCATGTGGCCTATAAAGCGGTTAACATATGCACATTGTCAATAGCAGCATCTGGCGCTGGCAGATTTTATAGGAGCGTGGAGACTCTGCTACATGCCTCTAGATGGCAATACATTCAAACACTTTATCACTGAAACACACCACATTAACGGCCTGCTCGCTACATCACACGCACACACTCAACAATCAAGCACTGTGAAATTCACACACACAGGCACGCAGACAGGCTGTAATCAAACAGTGTAGCACTGAAACACACAACTATTACATTACATTAACAGCTCCCTCAATAACTATTCCTCTCTCATACATGCACTTTCACATACACACACAGCGTGCAAAGCCACACAAAGACAAACACAGCAACACCGAGCAAATACTTTTAAGGTATCTGACAATGCGTAGGTAATGGCATACACAAAAAACTACAAAATAAATCATGACATGAACTGAAAGTTACCAGGTAAATTTAATTTAATCCACTAGATAAATCAGTGGGAGCACCATACTGAAAACCATACAGCTGGGACTGGAGTTCCCAACCTGCTTCTTCCAATTCAGCAATAGGTATTTATAACCTCTTTTCAATGTTGGGGCCAGCTTCCAAATGGTAAGTAATCTGCATGTATCAAGTGCTTCACAAAATATAAAGTATTCCACTTTGTGAAACACTGAAGTATTACACTCGTACTTCTACATACTGTAGAAGTAAAACTGCCAACAAAAACCACCCAAACCCACAGCCAACCTATCAAGGACCACGGGGGAAGCTGCAATCTAAGATATGAAAGGAAAAGGTTCTTGTCAAGCTAAATTCACTCTGCATGGGCTGGTGCATATGTGTGCGGATGATCAAAGTCACCAATTAATCATACAAAATGCAAAAGAACAGAGAGGGGGAAAGGGAGGTCAAGAGAAAGAAAGAGAGACAGGGAGGCAGCGTAAACAAGACAGAAGTACAGAAATGGAGACAATGATCAGGAAAGAAGAGAAAAGAAAGGAAGAGGTCTTGTTAATTTATACATTAAAGAGCTCTTGGATCTTAGATGGTTCAACACAACTTAACATTGACTGCAAAGAAGCAATCTATTCAATCTTCTGTATCTTTCTTCTGACTTCTCCTGTGTGTGTGTGTGTGAGCTAAAGAAGAGGCCCTGTGGACTGAGTGCCTAAATTAAAGTGCCAGCCTGCATGTGTGTGCACATGTACTGGTATCTGTTTTTATTTACTCAAGTAAGGCCACATGTGGAGCATCTTGTTTTGTATGTACCAATGTGTCCCGAGAACTGTTCACGCACGTGTGTGTGTGTGTGTGAGACTGCACATCTGTGGGTATGCGTGATATTCAGGTAGAGAGGCATGCCGCAGCCAGGGGGACAGTGTGTGATACTAATTAAGAATAACCATGTGTATTTGTCAAAAGAATTATGCTGATTATCTCACAAAGGCCACAGTTCTAGGCCCCGCAGAGAGACAGAGACAGACCAGCATTAGCATATGGCTACACACATGCATGCACATACACAAACACTTCATTTCACTCCTTGTATCGAACCCACGCATGATAAAAGAATAGGTAAACGTATGATGAGCGCCCAAGAAAATACATCAAAGAACAATGCCTAGTGACAGATGAATGGGGTCCAACTGGTCTGCCTTTAGGACGTTTGTCTCTACAGGCCTTCTCTGGCTTCTCTGCTCGGTCATATTAATTCCTGCAGAGATAATAAAGCACCATGCTGTTTCAGCTTTTTTATTGTGTGTCTTACTTCTTTCATGTATGTGATAAAACATGTTAAGATTAGATTTGACTTAAATGATCTTAATTCAGCTCAAATCACTTCATCTTATCCAGTTCAGTTCCATTCAATTCAATTCAATTGTCCAGCCTATTAGTACAAGCTGTGCCCTGACCAGCCCTGTGAGAGCAGTAATTGTTTTCAGAGGTTTCTGAGGTGAGCCAGTACACCACACACTGATCTCTTGCACCCCATGCCAAGCTCTCAAGCCAAGTTTGTGTGTGTGTGTGTGTGTGTGCATATTTATGCGTGCATGCCTAATTCAATGCTGCTGGAACAATTGCCCTGTGTCTGTTTGCAAAATGCCCTGCATGGGTGTCCCTGCTAGTCAGGGTGCGTTAGACAAACCCTGACACATAGAGACCTTTGTGCGACACGTACACAAACACACATACACAAACACACCACACAGACACACGGAGTGGCCATTAGGCATGTGTTATGTCTGTGGCCAGCACAGATGTAGAGAGGGACTGCAGGGGTCTGGAACAGGCATGCCCACTTCACACAGACATTCATGATTGGCTCTGGCATCTCTGGACCCCGGGAACAGCATATTTAGTGTGTATATATATTCTTGTGTGTGCGTGTGTTTATATTTGTGTGTGTTATGCAGCCAAAGACCAGTGGACAAATTATAATGAGTAATGGTCAGCATGCTAAAAATCCACAGATTTCTTGTGAAATTAAAATAAGAGAACATGTTAATGATATATTTTCAGATAAGCTTTATTCCATAAAACAAGGCAATAGAAAAATGTCTCTTGTTTTATGTTTTAAAGCTAGTTAAAAAAATGGGAAAAAAGTAAAAAATATTTATTTTATACACACAATTTTAAATGAGGGGACTGTTGCTTGTTGGCAAACATAATAATAATTAAATTAGAGGATGTTTCAGGAAATAATATTTCTTTATCGCAACTTTACAAAAGACATCAAAAGTAATGAAATGATTGTTTGTTGCGAGGTGAATGGGAGCGCTTTAAAAATCCACTTGATGGAGACAGCAGACTGACCAGAATCACAAAAATCCTACAGGCTTTTTGGCAACCCCGCCATCTTTTCCCTACCAATCGATAGACATTATGCTAAGTGTCAAATATATATATGCCCATGGTGTGAGACAGCATCAGAGAGGTAGGAAGGACTCCTCAAAACTAAATGGTCCCCACTTCCAAAGCAAACACAAATATTCAGTTACTTGTCACACTCCCACATGCTCCAGATTTGAATGGACTCAGTAATCACAAATATAGCAAGTCCTTTTCTCTTTTTCTCATGCATTCGCACCCTCTCAGCATTCCTTTAAAGTGATGACCATCATATTGTGGTTGCAGTACTAAACACCGACTCAAAGTGGAGAGTACTACACTGGGTGGTGTGGCCTCTTCACAGACAGACACACAATAACACCAACCTATCATTACCCAGCGAAAGAGGGTGTGTGTGTAGGAGCGACGGAGCAGGAAGAGATAGGGAAGTAAGAACGTAAACTCACTTGAAAAAAAAATCACTTGAGGAAGCTAGAAGAAGAGGGAATGAAGGGGCAAGCATTGTGGATGAGCATAAGATAAAAACTGTAATTTTACACAGAAGCAGGGAAACTCCAGATGGACATGCAGTGATGAAGGAATGGGCAGTATGGAATGATAGAGGGAGGAGCTGCAAAAAAAACAAAAAAAACAACCCACGAGTAGAAACAAAGATTGCAGAAAGGAGAGGAGGGAGTGTTGCAGCCTGATTATTTGGCTGTTTATCCAGAATGCTGAGAGCCCTCCAATCAGAGATGGAGACCTCTAACTAAGAGGTCTGATAGGCCGAGGGCCTAACAAACTCTGCATACGAGTCTCCTTATTCTCTCCTCTAATCCTTTGTTCCTCACTTCACCTGTCTCCTCCTCCTCTCTTAACCTCCTCATGCCTCTCTCCTCACTCTCTGCACACTCAGCTCTGCATTTCTCTCTTCCCTCCTCTCTTTTCTCTTCCTCATTTGTTAAAGGGTGTCACTGAGCGCAAGGGCAAAGCCTTGTTATCCCTATTCGGCCACATTCTTTTGCTGGTTTATGGTTAAAGTGATGCAAAAAGGATTGCCGAGCAGCAAGTTAGAAGAGGGTTAAATGCAACAAGTAAAGCTTTTTGCCCGTTTATATGTAACTTATTTGTTTTTAGATTTACCATCACGTATGAACATCTGTATATCTTCTACATTAATTGAACAAAAGTATACCCTTTCAAGGATAAACCTGCAGTAAGATGGAGAATCTTTCCTTTCATGACGGTGGCTGAAAAACTTAACTGGTCAGTTACTTTAGAAAACGTGTAACACATACACATTAAAGAACAGCCACATATCATAAGAGGTCAGGCACGTAAGGTACTGCTAGCCTTTCACGTAACTGTGGGTTTTTTTTGTTTTTGTTTCTCTGATACATTTATTTTATTTATTTTATTTTATTTTATTTATTTATTTAGGACAGTGCATGTTAATGAACATAAATGTAAAAAAAAAATTACATGAATGTAAACATGCCAGATTATAGCCAAAGGCTAATTTCCATCTGTTGTCCTTAAACATAAAAAAATAGACATAATAATTCATAAAAATTCATCATTCATTCATAATAAAAACTCCATCACCAAACTTACACATACACACCATGGACTGAGAACGAATCTTAAAGAGTTTATTTGCTTCTCTTGTTGCAAGTTTAAGGTCACACTGGAGACCTAAAAGTCACTACCGTCTCAAAGCCACTTTGTGAGAGAGAATGTTATTTGTTTTTAACTTGGATTTATAAATAAATATACAAAGGAAGTAGAAAGGTTTAATTTGTGAGTGTTACAACTGTTGGTAGGCTAATTTTGTTACTAGGAGCCAAATCAGCTTGAATATTCTGCTTGGTCTTTATGTTAAGCTGATTTAGTAATCTCTAAACTTCCTCTATATTTATAAAATGTAAGCAGAGGTGCATCCTGTGCTTCTGATTATATCTTCTACATGACAATCAGGAAGTAAGCCTCCATTTGGTGACGCTAAACTTTGCATTCACATGTTTGCTTTAGATATTGGCTGGCAAAAGCACAACACAGAAATCCTTATGGGGGCAAGATAGTCCAGGGATCCTGTGGAGCTTTAGCCCAAAAACATTTTCATTTCACCTGAGGAGCTGAGTTGACCTGAACATATTGGAGCAGAAACGTTAACAGTTAACTAAAAGAAAGCCTATTTGTAATAGGCAGAGAAAATTAATGAATATGATTCAAATATATAAATAAAAGTCCAAAAGTGAAAAAACTGCTAAAATATCTTGCCAAAAGCAGGCATCGTTAGTTTAATGAGATAAACAAAAAGAAACTGTTAGCTAAACATACTAGATAAACAGGTAGCTAACATTTTTAAAAAGTAAGTCATTTTTTAGTTGAAAGTAGCCAATAAGTACAGGAAATTGTTAAATGTACGGATTAACAGTTGAAATTATAAGCTAAAAATAACAAATATACAGTTGAAAATGTTCATTAAACATAATCAATGAAATAACTAGAGTGCTCTCCAAGTACTGGACAAACGGGTGGTCATGTTGATCAAGGGGAGACCTTTTAGATTATGCTGGGAACCACTGACCTAAGAACTTTGCAAACTGATATGTTCATCTCAAACTCAGTGCCAACGCACTGAAATGCTTAAATATTTCTAAATGATTGAATTCATAGAACATACTCACATCAGGAGTTTAGGGTTGTTTCTTTTTTGACCTGTAACGTAATATTCAACATATTTGGAGACAAACACACCGCATGTTCTGATAACGTCCATCCTTCTACATCTTTTGACTACACATGCCTTAATACACACATGCTGATGGCATACCTAACACACACACACAAACACACACACACACACACACACACACACACAGACCCTGTGAAACCTCATATCGGCTTTAAGACACAGTTCGCCGGCTGGCCCTCGCTGTCCCACACTCTCTGACGGGTTCTTAATGGTAAACTAACAGATTGTAAACATGCTGCTAGCTCTCTCTCTCTCTCTGTTTCTCCACTCTCTATATTAATCACTTTCTTACTTTCTTACACTCCTCTCTTTATTTCTCTTTCCCTCAGTCTTGTCTTCTTTCAGTTCCTTTACTTCCTCCTTACCCCCCTTCACTTCATCCTTCCCCATCTATCCCCATCCCTTCTTCCCTTTTCCTCTCTCTCCCTCGCTTTTCCTGGGGTATTTTTTAAACAATGTGTCCTTCATGTACGGTTGGTTACGGGGCGTACAGAAGGACATCATTAGCGCTGGTGGTTAAGCTGTAATTTACACCATTACCGAGGTAGGGGCCATTTTTATTGCCTAGTAAATTTCAGCTCTGAAATATTTAGACCATATGGCTCAATTTGTGTAATAACCTTAATTTCCAAGCACCCTTCAGCTCCCTTCAGCGCCGGCTGTTGTTGGCGGATGGCAGAGTGGTGCGTGTATACCTCCGTATGTGTGTGCACGGTGTGGAGTTGTGGAGCACAGACACGCACAAGCATGTACGCACAAACACAGACATGGAAAAAATGTTCACGTGTACGCAACACATAACCTTTTACACAGTCTCTTCCACATACTGTCACAGATTCATTCATTCACACACACAGAAACACGCACGCACACGTATGTATGCATGGCGGTAGCAGATTAATAGGGTGTCAGCTTCTGTTTGGGTGAGGGAGCGTCAGGCGTCGGCCAGATGGTTCTCAGGGATGATGACTGTCAGGGGTCCTGCTCTGATCAATGGGATGTATTAATACAGCACACACGCGCACACACTCACATACACTGTTGCATTATACACACACAAACAGATATGTTGTGCGTGCGCACAAGCACACACAACCATATTCAAACATATGTATGCACACAAAGTAATGCACACACACACATTTGAATACACATATGCCTGTGGTCTCTCTTCACCAGCGATCCCAAGGGCCACAGTGTAACATCTGGAATAGCCAAGGGAGGGAGGAAAGGACAGCAGAGTAAAGGAGGAGAAAGAGGGAGTTGGTAGGCAGGGAAACACGAGAGAAATACAGGAAAAAGAGGAAAAGGAGGGGCAAAGGGAGTATGGGAAGTAGCTAAAGAAAGAGTGCAATACAGAAGGGTTAAAGGGTGAAAGGCATAAAAGAGGTAGTAAAACTGGAAAGAGACGAGGGCAGAGTGGAGAGACGAGCTGGGGAAATGAAGACATAAGAGTAAGGTGAACGACGATGTTGAGACACTAAAGAGAAACAAGAGAATCAGCCACAGAAGAGACTGGAAGTTTTGAAGAAGAAAACGCACAGGAACAGACAGAAAAAAGCAAAAGAGATTAAAATAGTGACAGATGTGATCAGAAGAAGAAAAAGAAGTAAGCTGTGGGGAGGTTGAGGTGGAAAGCTTGAACACGAGCGAAAATAGAGTTTTATCTACTCGATAAAGCATTTGTCCAGAGCTATTGAGAGCAAAATGATTACCGGTGGCCAGAATCTCAAGTGATATTGTCAAAAAATGAAGCAGTAGCAACAGCACGTGAACACAAAGAAGGAGAAACTTGAGAGAAAAGAAGGAGAACAAAAAAACCCGACCAAAACCAAAACATGAAGCACCGTGCAATAAAAACAACCTGACAGGGTAGAATGAGTGACAAGCATGTTTGTCAGAAAGGTGTAAAGCATGGAGAGTGAATTTCTGTGTGCGCGCGAGACAGTGTGTGTGCCAAGCGGCGTGTAGGTGTCTAGTGAGGCAGGCCGCCTGCGCTTCGTACCCTCATTCCGTCCGATTGCCATGACGACCCCATTAATCAGCCAAGCTGGCACAGAGCAGGGTTCCCAGCCCAGCCTGAGATCAATACACACACAAATAGACACATACCAAATGGATACACACACACGCACATATGCACAATTACTACATGCACAAAAGAAATTGAAGTGGATGAAGAGTGTGAAAGACTGGATCCCTTTTTAGAGGAAAAAACTTAAATAAGGGTTGAAACAAAATATTACAGGGAGAAGTGCTGGACTGGTTTGTGACTGTTTAATATGAAAACAAAATATAAGCTGTTCATGTGCTTCACGTTAATGTTATGACCCATATTTTACAATTAATCTAGCAGGGCTGTCAAATTTATTTTAGATCAACCCGATTTAATCTAAATTAAATTTCAATGAAAAAAATATTGCCAGTGCTACCACTCAGCCTCCTAGAAGATTCAGCTACGTGATTTTCTCCTCGAGATAATGCATTCACAAGACTTTCAGAAAACTTGACCTTTGACCTTGAGAGCAAGGTCAGTAAGATTCCAATACCCAAGTCTTTTACAGCTGAGGGGTGAAAATTAAATAGTAAAATAAAGACAGAGGAACCTACATTTCTTTTAATGTTAGAAGTACAAATAGATGCTGCAGCTGTTTGCAAAGATGAAACCATTGTTACATAATACAAAAACACTACACAAATTGTTGCAAATTGAAGACACACCTCAACACAGATCTTTGACCCGACCATGTCAGGGAATGATTTTGTCAGTCAGAAGGCTCTAAAACTAATAAAGATTCAGACATCTGGGTTGGATAAAATTAACATTTCAGACAGAAACAAAGTTTGCAAAGCCATCCAGTGGGCTGGACTCTAACAGGCTGGTTCTGTCCTACAGGACACCCCTGACTTAGGCATTTTTTTTGCCATTGAATCCTTGATTAATGATGCTAAAGCGAACAAAGTCAAAACACAAATTGTAATCCTTCAGATAAAGTCTGCTCTTCCTGAATCAGCTAAAGGCTTTCTAATTTTCACACTCTTTGTGTATTCCTAAACAACGCAGTGCATGTGGTGAAGACAACTGCGTGACAAATGACCGCCACCAAAATAAGTCTATGCCATGTCAATGAGCCTCCTGCACACACACACACAATCTCACACAGGCACACACAAACACAGAGTGTTCCATATCAATGAGAAGGTGAAAGGTCTCCATTTACATCTTGTATTAATTATGAGTGACAAGCCAAAGGTCACAGAGGGAGAAGAGGCCACACATATGGACAGAATATAGATCTATACTTCTACCTTGTCTCTCTTTTGCTCTCCTCCTTACCTTCCTATCTATCACTCTGTCTCGTTCCCTGCTTGTTCATTTACTTGTCTTTATATCCGTTCCCCTTCTCTTTTTCATCTCACTCATTCTAGCTCTTTTCATTCTTAACTTCTTTAACAGCTATCTACCTCTTTGATCTCTTGTTGCTTTAATGTTGACCACATTCTTTCAGTCTGTTTCTCCTTCCTTCCTTTTATACAAAATTTTATGTTAAAATGTTTTCAAGTTGTTTATATTTTAGCTTCTTCTTAAAGATTATTTTGTGGTATTTGTGTCTATAGACTGGAAAGAGCATAAAAACAGGAAGATGCAGGTCTGGGCAACTGGGAATTAAACCACAACTCACTCCTATGTGTGGTAAGTAACCCAGCTATCTAAAACCAGGTTGCTCTTGAATTAATTTTGATTTTTAAATGGATAACTAACTGAAATTTTTCACAAACATATTATTATATTATAGACAGACAGACGGACAGACACACACACACACACACACACACACACACACACACACACACACACACACACACACACACACACACACACACACGCATACACGTATGGTGGATAGGGGATGTCAGCAAGTGCTGAGCTGCCAGTTCACATTGAGAGTAGATGGCAGCTGTTAATGTATAATATGCATATATATGGGAATGAAGGTGTTTGTATATGTGTGTGTGTTTGTGTGTTTGGTATCAGGAAACATGCTCATACTGGTATTTCTGATATGTTAGATCATCCAGCATGATACAGAATTATGGAAGTGATCTTGGGAATAGCAGACCATGGGCAGCGTGTGTTTATGTCTATTCAGGCCCCTCACTGGCAAACAGATGGCACAAGCACCACAGGTACAGTCCAAATTTCTTTACATTTATTGTATGAATGACATGTGACATGCACGTGTGTGTGTGTGTGTGTGTGTGTGTGTGTGTGTGTGTGTGTGTGTGTGTGTGTGTGTGATTACCTCTACAGTGAGAGCAGTAACAATAGTTGAGTTGAGCGTAGGGTCCTTTTGGTGCTTCCTGTAAACCAGCCTATAATGGGAAATGAGACCATTGGGCTGTCCTGGTTCACTCCATTTTAGGTGGACTGAATACGCACCTGTCAAAGTAGCATGGTGAACTGTTACAATAAATCAATACAAGATAATTTTATACGTGTTAGTCATGCAAATGTGAGTCAAGACACAAAGTTTGCTAAAGTACATCATAGGGACAGAGCGCCACGAAAACATATGTGACAACAAACCTAATCAGACACTTGACCGTCATCTAACTGAACACGGACATTTTAAAGGAGGTAACAAAGGAAAACTGGATGAAACTATCCAGAGCTTAGAGCCAGCTACAAGCCAGCAGCCTCGGTATGAGCGGAGGATGAACGCAGTTACAAAGAAAATTTTGGAGAAGAGCGAAAAAGAGAAAAGGGTTCACGTCCTGTTACCTGGTGAAGTCATAAACATACTATGTAGGCACCGGAAATTTGTTTTGTTATACAAATCTGTTGCACTTGCTTTTGTTTGGTAAGGTGAAATACACTGAATAAAAAAATTCAATGAACACAAAACACTGATATGGACTGGGTTATGTGTTAAGAATGAAAGGACACCATATTGTTTGATAGAAGTGAAAATTATCAACCTACAGAGGGCTGAATTCAAAGACCCTGAAAATACTCAGTAGTTTATTTGTTTACATGGCTTGAGATGATGGATGGGGTCCTCCTCCTCCCAGAACTGGAACAGGGCATGACTGAGCTCCTGGACAATCTGAGTTTTAACCTGCTGGCATCGGATGGACCAAAACACAATGGCCCAGAGGGGTTCTATTGGATCAGGGGTGGCCAACTCCAGGCCTCGAGAGCTGGTGTCCTGCAGGTTTTACATGTGTCCTTGATCCATCACATGGTTACATTACCTCCTCAACATGTCTTGAAGTTCTCCAGAGGCCTGGTAATGAACTAATCATTTGATTCAGGTGTGTTGACCCAGGGTGATATCTGAAACCTGCAGGACAGCGGCTTTCGAGGCCTGGAGTTGGCCACCCCTGTATTGGATTTAGGTCAGGCGAGGGTGGGCCTAGTGAAAGGTATCAAGTCCTTCATCCTCCAAAAACTGTCTACATACTCTCACCACATGAGGCTGGGCATTATCATGAACTAGGAGGACCACAGGCACCACTGCACCAGCGTAGGGTCTGACAGTGGGTCAGAGGATTTCAGCCTAATCATAGTCAGGGTGCTGTTGCCTAGGTTTGTATGTCCCTTCATGGATATGCCTCCACAGACCATCGCTGACCCAGCACCAAAACGGCCATGATGAACGATGATACAGGCAGCATATTGTTCTCCATGCCTTCTACTGATCCTTTCAGATATGTCATATGTGCTCACTGTGAACCTGCTGTTATTCTTGACAAGCCCAGGGTACCAGCAGTGAACCTGCCAATTCTTGTATTCTATGGAAAATGTCAACTGGACTCCACAGTGCTGGCAGAGAGCAAAGGGCCCACTGGAGGATGTCAGACCACCCAAATGAAGTCTGACTATTTTGTCAGAGACATTCACACCAGTGGGCTGCAAGATGCTGTAGGGTTTTGTAGGGGTCTCACCTTGTGATACCAGTACTGACAATGAATTTAGCTAAATCCAAAACTAGAAAAAAAAACCCCAGAAAAGATCAGAAGGGAAAAATGCCAGTGACCTCCACTTGTAAAATCATTCCTGTTTGATGGTTGTCTCATTGTTTCCCCTCTAATTTGCCTGTTGTTAAGTTCATCAACACTAAAGCAGCTAAAAGTGATAAACAAACCCCTCCACTACTACCAACCAGATCAATATCTCAGATATTTACTTGATGCTATACTATGATCTCAGTTATACTTATTAAAAAGAAAGCACAAAATAATTGTAAATTGAAACTGGCAAAAGAAAATCGTAATGAGGTCATCTCTAATAAATACTGGTTTTCATGTGACTTGTTGAACCTACCCGAAGGAGTGACAATGGGAACGGCCATATCTTGTGGTTTTGCCTCTAATGTCTGGCCCAAAGCCCAGTGACTCAGAATTGAGCCTCTAGAGTTGTGGGCACGGACTCTGTACTGATAGTAGCTGAAGGGCTGAAGAGCAGGACTCGCGTCAAAAAATTCAAGAGGCCCACTAGACCAGATGAAAACCAGCAGCTCCTCCTCTGTTCCTAATGGACGCCTAAGAGAAAATAAACACTTGTATTAGCGTTTCATCAGTTTCCTTTAAATACTTTCATACTATATACACCTCATTAAAAATTTAAATATTCAATTTTTTGGTGATGTTTCTTTTTTTTAAATTAAACATCAACTATATCAAATCTATTTTAATTTTGCACATATTTACGTCAGTTTTCTAAAGATAAAGACACTAAGTTTGTGTGGAATTCAAATAAAAAATGGATCATCACATCTTAAACACTCTGTATAAGCCATGAGCTGATGCAAGCACCCTGATGTCTTTGGTAAGCCCATTTGTCTGATTACGTAGGGTTTCAGGTGTGTGCATGAGAGACGGAAAGAGAGAGATTTTCCTGTTTTATCCAAGTCCCTGTCTGCCTGAGTCTGATCATGCCAGATGTGTCACTGAGTGTGTGTGTGTACTGCTATGCTAATGTGTGTTTCCTGAGGACTTAAAGGGCTTAGTCTGGTCTGACCCTGCATACAGATCACAAACTCTTTGGTCAACAAGCAGACCACGACCTTCAGCATGTATTAATGATGCACATTCACACACACCTACACACACACACACACATGGTTACAATAAATAGAGTTTTAAGTAGGCATTTATCTGAAAGTATAATCACTAAAACTTTTATCCATTACTGCATAGAAAGGCAAATATGTATATTGTTATGTATCTTATATGTAATAATCGTATGTGATACATGTGTGCTACTTCTGGTTCAACAGTTTGAATTGGTACTCTGAGCACATGAACACAGTGTAGGTATGAGAATGTGAAAAAAAAGCCTTGCATGTGGCTTCTGCATGTTCTTGTGTTTTAATCATAGATCCACCAGCAGGACTTGAAATCTGATTCTATTTTATGTGATACATTTATGGGAACATATAGAAAATTCAGAAGGGTTTAAAAAACTCGAATACCACTATAACACTATAACTTGATAAAGTCACTTTAGGTGTAAGTACTGATGATACTGGCGAAGAGTCGATATATAGAACAATGACATGCCTCAAAAATGCACTGTACACTTTTTCAACCTACAAGACTACCTTTGGACAAAGCACAGTCTCATAGCACAACTACATCCTAATACCGAAGGAGAAAAGAACAGGTATTTATAAGAAGGCAAAGCCAGGCCATATGTCTCAGTGTACTATATTTGTTCATCTGTTACCTGTATATATGGTAGGAGGTGATGAGTCCATTTGGTTTCTTGGGGGCTGACCAGTGAATCTCCAGAACATTGGCTTCACTTGCCTTTACTTTCGGGGGCAGCAGATTTTCTGGGGTGGCCTCTAAAGTCCGCACAAAGACACCATCTCCTACTCCACAGCCCTCTATATGAAACAAAACAATCAGAAATAATTCTGGTACATGGTTAGAGACACAACAGCAAACACCTTAACTAAGTAAAATGGCCATAAAGTTTTTATCAATCTACCTGATCGGTACTTCATGCACTTAAAAAATATATACCTATCTGACAGGCTTGCACTCTTATGTAGTAAATAGTGAAAGGCTTTAGATCTGTCACAGTGAGGTGCAGGTCTTGTCCAGCATGCTGTATTATTGCATCTTCACTCCCTGGATTTAACAGGATGTTGTAGTTCACAGGCTGGCTGTTATTTAGTTCACCTGTGCAAAGAGAAACAATATGATAACCTTTAGGTGGTTATGTCATTTACTGGGATAGATTTATAAGAAAAAAAGAAGAAAAAAATATTCTGAGAACTTTTTTCGCTGTTTTTTCCCCAATTTGTTCTGAAGTTTTGGCTTTACAATCCCAGCACTGTGGGCCTTAGAACCAGACAAAAACACACAAATGTATACATACAGATAACACTCACACGCCCATACACACATGCCTCTGGACTTTGTTAATATTCTCACAGGAGGTTTTTCCATAATTCAGGCCAACTGTATTGTGATGGGTTATTCAACATTCATGAACTCTGGATATCTCGAGAACGAACTGATTACCAGACAAATGAAAGACTTCAATTATTCACCCCCCAACTCACATATGCACACACAAACCTTTGCACACACATCTCTGACTTCAGCACATTCAGGTTTTTAAATGGACACACTTTGAGGTAAGACACCTTCACATAATACACACATGTGCGTGGAGGTGTTTATGTGTGAGCGATAATGGCGTGATAATGCCGTAAAGGTTTAATTCAAAACCTATCACTTGCATTATCATCTTGTATTTAACACACACGGTGTACACACACACATACAATTCATGCATGTTCTCTTCCATACAGCTAAAAGCCTGCATTCAATACATTTTCTCACACACACATGCACGCACATACAGGCACCAACACCGTGATGGAGGAATTGATCCTTGAGTAAATGCCTTTTTAATAGCCATAAGTCAGTGCTTTGGCAGTCAGTGTATGCATTTGAAGACATGAACACAGGTGCATGTACACAGACACATACACACACACACACTGTCAAGAGAGTCAGGTATGCACACACACCCATGCACACACAAGACGAAAACACTCCAGACTCTGGGCTCAGGGAGTTAACCAAGCGTGAGAACCCAGCCGATATTTCCTCACCTTTAAAATCAACCCATAATGACGATAGAATAGGCCTGCCTATGGAAATATCTTGCAATGGTGCACACAAACACACACACGCACACACATTCATGCGTGCACATACACAATGAAATACGTATAAAGATGCATAAATAAACACAGACAAAAATATACAAAAACAAAAGACACACAAACCCACACACACTACTAAGTGAAGTGTCTTTGCTAGTTGGCCCTTTAAGCGGTTTCTGAGATAGGAAATCAGCCTAATGAGAGAGTAATAGTCAATGATAGATGGGTTAGGGCAGACAATCACTGCCCCATAAGCATGAAACTCAGCCCTATGTGTATGCTCATGTATGCCTGTGTATGTGCCCAGGTCTTGAGAGGCCAGAAGGTGAGTACTCAGAGTTTTTTTGTGGGTGTGAGCCACCCTTTTTCTGATTTCATGAAACAATACCTTTAATGTCCCTTGTAAAGAAAGCTAGCACTTAAATTCACTGCACTAAAGAATCACGAGTTGTAACAAGCTAAGCATGGTTTCTGAGTTGGAATGTCTAAAAAATATAAATAGTATTTCCAAGGAGCAAATTTAAATATACAAATGATAGAGAACAACTAGAACTTAAAATAAACGTCTAATCTTTGACACCATTCTGACTGAAATAACTTAATACACTCTACAGAAAATCACTTAGGGCCATCCAGCCTTTCATCCATCCATGTGTCCTTTCATTCAGATTGCTACTTACCAGGAGGGGACCAGGCAAGAGATATGGAGTAGGGGCCTGACACTGTCACATTGTGCGGAGGTGGGATCCCAGAGGGGCATGAGACTGGTGTTTGTATAACATATTTGTCACTCACACCAGTCCCACCCCCTGTACTAGCCTCCAGCTCATACAAGTACCTAAATAGATAGTGGGGCAAAGAAGGGTGTGGAGAAAGCAACACAGACATTACAGTGTAAGGCTGATATACCATAACATTTCTTAGCATTTGTCAGTATATGACCTGAAATTTGTTTACTTTATGTATTCCCATACATCAAGTATTCAAGTGTATTTATCTACTAAGCAACTTCCACTTTGCAACATTTCTATTTGTACTTTTCTTCCATCTGTGGCAGTGATCTTTTGTCCTTTATAAGCATCCAATCAACTCAAGTCTTACTCACATGCTACAAAACATACTACATGGTTGTTCATTTGCATCTACTTAGCGATGCGGTGCATGTTGTGCAGTAGAAGAAAATTACAGCCAGAACAAACTTTGGATAGTTCAGCTGTCCTGCATTTTTATAATGAAAATCAGCCCAGCTGTGCAAACGCAATGGTCTCACTGATGTACAACAAAATCTCTGCTCATAGTAAATCAGTGTGAAGCCACAATTGAAGTGGAAAATTCTGTGGATGATCTACTAACAGTACAAATCTGTTAACATTAAAGCAAATGCAACCTGTTCATTTCAATAATGACCAGTGCAATCTACTAAGAGCAGCACAAATTAACAAAGAGCCACGAACAAACACAACTCATGAACCGAGCATACCGCTAATCTCCTAACACCACAGGGGCAATTTGTTACTTGTAATATGACAAACGCAAGTGTAGGTTTTATTCTCAGGAAACAGCATGCAAGTGCAGTCTAAGGAGAAGCATTTTTATGTGGTAGAACTGGAGGCATTAGCAGAAGAATGTAAGACTTTTATTAAAACACTGCTTGCTAAGAGGACTTATAAGCCTTATAACATGTAATAAAGGCCTCCTTCACACCTTGGTTTAAAGCAGAGACCAATTGATGAGATGACTGATATCTGATAATGTGCTTCTCGGACACATCAAAAATCGAAAAAAATTTGCACAAGTAGTGCAAAGTCTCTCTTTTACCACGCCTTCTCTCTTCTCAGAGTCATACCTCTTTCTAGCAAGAACTACCGCACCCATATGGAGCACAAGACAAGTTAAAATATACTTTTGGGCTGAAGGAAGAAGAAAGTTGAAAAGCCAGAAGGACTGCTGGATACCAAATCCTGAAAATCACAGTGAATCGCAGTTTGTTTCAGTACTCTTCTCCCCAATGTTTCTAGTCACAAATGGAAAACCTCTACTAATGTATATGCAATATGACCAGCCCTTAATTATCCTGATAATATCATCTCAACTATTTTTTTGAGTTAAGCCTATTGAGTTTCATCTTACTAGATTATGAACTTCATAAGAAAATCTGTGCTCTGTATGTTCAGACCAACAGGAAATTTGTCATCACATGCATTATTTTCTTCATCTTCATCTAGTAAGTCAAATGTGCAAATATTTTTTATTAAGTCCACAAGTATTTGTTTGATTACAGTAGAGATATTTGAAGGAAGTAGCTTATTTTAGCCGATTCCTCATTTGCGAGAGGTCACCACAGCTTTTTACATTCGATGCCTCGATTTCGATTTGATATGCAAGGGGATGTTTTGGGTGACTGGCTAAACTACTACACTATGAAGCCAATTCAGAAATGGAAGATAAAAAAATAATAAATAAATTATTAATATCAATAAAAAACAAAAAAATACAAACATAAAGGTTAAAAGTTGTAATAAATATATTGATTAAACTACATAAACAACAAACTCTATAAAGAAGAAAGGCTAGCAAAGTTTAGTTTTCAACACTTTAAAGGTTCTATTTATCTGTAATAACTATCATTGTGCTGTTCTTCACATTTGTTATACACCTTTGCTCTCTCGATTTCATTTGTCTCGCTGCCGCTCGCGACCCACTCTCTACTTCTTTTGACAATGACATCATAAGATAGATTTCCCTTTTAAGAGCGTGTGGCTGGTTGGTGCTAAAGCCTACATTAGCTGTGTAAGTGGGCCACCATTTAACATTAAAAGCCTTTAATTTGCTATAAACTCTAGCACACATGTGTTAATAGGCAGCGGGTGTTGGGTTATTGTTCCTGTACAGAGCATTTTAAACAGGAGGCCATTAGTGCCTCTGCACTGGGTTAGAACGCACTCAGGAAAAGGTATTAAAACTACTCATATGTTACTCTCACAGACGCAGACACACACACAAAACATAAATAAATGTGGCTCACTGAGACACACCGACTATGTCAAGGAGAGATAGAAAGACAGAGAGACAGAAATCCTGAGAGGAAGAGAGTGAAGAAGAGACAGAGTGATGGAGAAGGAGAATTTTATGATGGCATAAGGTTTCAGTGGGAGAATGAAGTTAAACACTTCATCACTGGAAGATATTTACTTAAATGTAAACAGCGCCTTGGGATATCAAAAGTAAAATTGTGTGTGTGTGGAGAAGGTAATCGGTGAGTGAGGCATTTGCATCTGTTTGGCTGTGAATCTGGTTCTGTGTGTGTGTAGGTGTGTGTGTGTGTGTGTGTGTGTGTGTGTGTGTGTGTGTGTGTGTCCTGCGGGGCCAGCCAGAGGGAATAGGTTAATTCTCTCGTCATCTTAGACACTTCCTGGGCTGCTGAAGCAAAGTGACAGCTAATCAACATTGTCATAAATAATCAATGGCCACTTTGAGCAGTCTCACGCACGTACACACGCACACACACAAAGTCATGTGAGCGTGCGCACTCGCACATGCACACACAAGTCTGTCTGGATAATGGGGCCGGTGCTCCCTGTGTAATTCTTGGCGCAGGGCTAAATTGGGAAAAGAAGGGGAAGAGGAAGGGAATGAGGTAAGAAGGAAAGGATAGGAGGGGAGGGAGGGTGAGAAGGAAGAGAAAGGAATCAGAAGCGAGACAAGCGATGAGAAGCGAAGGGTCGGAGCAGGTATGCCTCCTGGCAGACTATCTGGAATTAAGGAAAATTAAACGTCACACACACATACAGTGCTATCTTCTTTCGCTCTTCTTTCTCTTTCACTCACACATAGAGGAGATTGGAGTACTGCAGGGTGTTATCCCAGGAATTCTATTTGGGGTAAGGAGAAATTGTCTTGGGAGAGAGAAGCTCGAGGAGAAACAGGAGAGTCAAAATAGGAGGGAGTGGAAGGTATCGTTCCCATATTTAAAACAGAACATCCGCACTGGAAAAAAGACATGGATTAATAAAGGTTAAATGAAAATAAACAGATAAACAAAATCAACGCTTCACTGCTGTCTGCAAGCAAAAGCCAGATCTGATTCGTGATTTTAATTTGTGTGCGTGGCAATGTTTGCATCAGTCATTGGCATGTCAAATATTTGCTCA
This sequence comes from Haplochromis burtoni, assembly GCF_018398535.1. Classification (NCBI taxonomy): domain Eukaryota; kingdom Metazoa; phylum Chordata; class Actinopteri; order Cichliformes; family Cichlidae; genus Haplochromis; species Haplochromis burtoni. Next base: position 3,886,981 of record NW_024582372.1, read on the forward strand.
TTAAATGACACAAACAGACATGTGCAGAGTGCAGTCCTGAGAGAGGCGTGGATTGGGCGATAGGAATGCTTTTAAATTAGGGTGATCCACGTATAAAGACACAAACGCGGGGATGATTAATTGTGAAGCTGCATGTCAAGTGTTTTTGTATGTGTGACGTCTACATGGACACACGTTTTTATATTCCTGCATGTATAAATGAGCGCGAGTTCATCCTCTTTACCTGCGATTTGGCAAGAGTCCAGTGTCCGTAAAATTCCGGTCACGGTGGTCTCCGGTAAAAATAGTTTGACTGTCTCTGTTCAGCCTGTACTGGGAGATGTGTCCATTAGGTTGGGATGGCTCATCCCAGTACAGCTTCACTGCAGATGTGTTTATTACTAGGTGTCTGCGCTTCGACCACACACCTGGAGTATAAAAAAAGAAAAGAAGAACAAATGAGAGCCTCCTTAAATAATTAATTTGCATCTATAATTAGTCAGCAGTCCTACTTCTGTTCCAAAAAAGTAAATAGCATCACTTTGTGTAGAGAAACCAGGCTGTTTATTAAAGCTTATTGTTCGTTAACTAAGGGCACTGTTTGTTTAACAAGTAAAGCACTGAAATGCTATGCACAATATATATGATCAAATTATAATTTCACGACTTAAAATGAGCAACACTGATGGTTCAAAATCTAGTTTTTTATCAGCTTAAATATTTTGTCCATATATTCAGTCCAACTACCAAGATTGGTATATTTAAGATGATGAAAGACTACGTAAGAATGAGACACAAGCATAAGTGCAAGGAAATGTGAGCCCAAAAAACAAGAAATAGTAGCTCCAAATAAAAGAAATAAGGAGACTGGACAAATGTACAACAAACAATAGCTTAAAAAGTGCAGAAAAGAGAAAAAAATCCTATTTAAATAGAAAAGAAATAGCAGGAAATCTAAGGGAAGAGATGTGCAATGCATTTCAAGAAGAATCAAGAATCAAAAAAAAAAAAAAATCAAATAAACAACAACAACAAACTTCAACGATATAAAATGTCCACACTTGATACAATGAAAAAGCCAAAAGCTAAAGGGTTTACGAAATACTGCACAGTGAGGAAGCACAGGGGACAACTAATTAGATGCAGAAATCAGAGCAGAAAAAAGAGCATAGATGTAAAGAAGAAATCAAAAAGAGACAAGGTACACTGTAAAAACAAAAATACTAAAAGTCAGACATACTTCATTTCAGTATTTATTAAAATTATAACAAGCTGTGATATTGTTCTGTGTCAAACAACAAAAAATATCCAACCATTGGGTTGTAAATTAGACATACATTTGAAAAATACATTTGAAATACTAGAGGATTTGTGTGTGTGTGTGTGTGTGTGTGTGTGTGTGTGTGTGTGTGTGTGTGCGCACGCGTGTGCGTATACCAGCAGGCTTGGCTTGCAGGGTGCATCCTGTGGATGGTAAGCTGGCTCCACATCCCACAGACGTACAGGCCACAAGCACAAAACTATACTCTGTGTATGGCTGCAAACCTGTAACACACAGATATGTGTGAGCATGTGCTAAAATCAATGCCTTAGTAAACCCATGTCCACATTTTTAAACATTTTCCCATTTTAATAAACTGCACATTTGCAACAAAAAATGAAATCCACAAATATAAACTGAGAGGGATAAAGTGGGTAAGAAGGGAAACAGTAAACTGGAAAACAGGGAGAATGGAACAGGGAAAGAAAAAAGGGAATGCTTGCTCAGATGATATCACTCATTTTCTTCCTGACTGTTTTTTCTCCCTCTGTTCTTTCCACACTCTCTCAATGGATGGATCCATATCTGTCGGTGTTAAATTATGCATGCCATAACTCAATAATGAAACAACGTAAAGATGGGAAGCCGCGGAACTGACACGGGATAGGACCGGCCCAACGCTGTAATGTCATCAGCTTTTGATCTATGATAATTATGATACCTCTGTATGCGTTTAGGCTACTGTGTCCAGACATGATTTATTTATAGGCACCTGCTATGCAGTCTAAAAGAAATCACATCGCGACTGAGTGGTCCTTTAGCTGCAACCACAGGAAATCAGCTTTTATAATAGGATTTAAAAAGAAGAAGCAACTGTAAAAATCCTCCACGTACCTAAACAAAGTTCTTTTTCCTACTCTTTGGAAACCTGTTTTTCCTTCAGATATATTTCCTGCCTGATTGCTGATGTAAGGTGCGAGTGTGAGGATGAATGCAAATCCTAAGTGTTGACATTGGGGGTTGACTGGATGTTTTATGGTCATTCACTTAGCTGACAGCATACAACAGCTTGCAAATCAAATCCAAAGGAAAATGAAAGAACTAAAATGACTTTATTTCAAAAGGATGACTGCATAATGTAGTGTGCTGAATTCTTTATTTGCACGTTATTTTAGGTGAGGAAGAATTGATTTAATATCATTTGTCATTAAAAGTGTTTTTATAGTAATAAACATCTATACAATTTATTTAGTAATCCCATTTATTACAATATTACAAATGCATTTAGAGTCAGAAATAACCGAATCATAACTTTTTCCATGGAAAGATTTAAAATTTCTTGTAGTAAAAGGAGCGATATGTGTATGATTAATACGAAAGTTCAACGACAACTCTATAAACTAATGATGCAGATATTACAATTAAACTACACAAAGATTAAATCTGTAATTTAGTAGAAATAACGTTTAAATAAACATCTTTTTGTTGTGATTTTGTTGATAATCAAAATCTGTCTCCAACTGTGTATATTTGGAGGGTGAGAGAAAGAAAGAGAAACCTTACTGTGTATCCCAGCTGCTGTATGCATTACAATACGATACCCACCCAGTGTTGACTACATACAGAAAAGAAAATGTGCACCAACACACACACACACACACACACACACACACACACGCACACACACACACACACACACACACACACACACAGCGGAAGCCTTCACCGCGTCTTCCTCACGTCTCTTTCTACTACTTACCCTGCTTAACATGCCTCGCAGCCTGCCACGCTTAACCCAAGCTCTAATCAATGTGTCTGTGTGCCAATGTTCTCGCAATGTTGCCCTGTGTTTGGGTTAAATAAAGGAAATCTGCCAGCCATACGAAAGAACCAGGGCTGAAGCGTAAGGTTCTGTTACACTATTTAACTGTGCAACTAAGCGTGTGTATCTGCATGTGTGCACTCTACCATAGTAAATGATATCTACGGTGCCAATGATGTCATTTGTCGCAACGCTGAAAAAAACGGTAACCTTTTGCTACATTTTTTCACACACAAACAGATGCAGTCTGCCTACATGAGCTAAAAATTGTAACAATTTACGGCAGACCATGAGGAGAGAACTTTCTGTTGGCGTGGTGCTGGCTTCAGAGGTAACAAAATGTCTCACAAGTTCATCAGAATTCTCAAGTTTTGCCTATTAATTACAGCCTATTATCGTGCCATGAAGGAGTGTGGAGTGATCGGAGAACGTGCTTGTGAAAATGAATGAATCAATTCCACCCTTGAACGTAAACAATTACAAAGTCTAGCATCACTTGACTCTCTTGTTCCTTCTTCCATTTTCTATATAAGGCAAAAATAAGTGCAGATGCACTTGTCATTTCATAGATTTGCATGTGCACATACATTTAAACCTAAAGAAGAACCCCTTTGATGTTTCTTGCTATGTTTTAAATTAGCTATAACTCTGGTCCTGAAGAGGGCAGTGTTGATCTGCTGGAGAAACGATGCCATGTCTGCGCATACTGGTGTGTGCGCATACTTGTATGCATGTGTGTGTAGCCATGCATGCGCTCGAGTGCTTGATTATGGGAAGACAGAGGAAGCTTCAATCATTATAGCAGTGATCACTAGGAAGTGAAAAACAGGTGGAGGGGGTCTGGATGCGAGAAGCCAGCGGCTCACTGACAAAGAGTTGTTCCTGTCGTCGTAAGAGTTGGACACACTGGGTGTTTGTGTTTGAGGGAAACGCAGACTAAGAGATGCTGGAAGTATGATAGAGAGTTGGTGTTCGAGCAAAATGTCAAGGAGAGAGACTGGACGTGTGAAAGAGAGCAAACAAGTGACACAAATGTGAGACTGCTGTTGGGTGTGTGTGTTGCAGTAAAAATAACTGATTGAAAACGGCATTTTATTGACAGGTTGCCATTCTCTGTTTGCATTAGAGAATATGATAGGATGATGGGCGCAGGCCGCAATACCATGCCTGTCACCTGATACAGAGAGAAAGAGAGAGACTGAGAGAGCGGGGGTGGTGGGGATTGAAAAGTGAAAGAGTAGATGCAGAGAAAGTGGAAAAACCAAACAGGAAAATTGCAGAAGACAGAAATGCAAGGACGGCTGAGAAGGAATTTAAAGAGAGAAAAAGAGAGAGAGCGTGGTGGTACAACAAAACTTGAGACTGGAAAGAAAAACAAATTATCATGGGAAAGAAAAAAGAGTTGATGCAGAGAATGAAAGAAAAGAGAGCGCAAAAGAGAGGAGGGAGAGAAGAGAGCTTTGATAACACCTCTCCTAAATAATTAAGAATTTGACTTCCTGTCTGTGGCTCCCTAATGCAGAGACCGTCTGGGATGGAACAGTGAGATCAGGTTCTCTCTCACTCTCTCTGTCACACACACACACACACACACACACACACACACACACACACACACACTCCATCATGGAGTTTTATTGGCATTAATTAACATAGTTTAGAGTGAATGTTGAAACATACATTCATTTTGCTTGATTATCTTTTGATTATTGGTTTGTCTCTTGATTCGAGTCAGTACTCTGACTTTACTTAACTGTGCCTTTCTTTTATTAAGTAAACACCAACAAAAGAAAAACAGAGAAGCAGCATCGAGCCACTCAGCATCTGAATAAATCAACAGTATCTAAAAGAATCTTTCCACAATTTCCCTCATATAATTATTCTTAACTTCTTGAGAAGGTTATAGTGTGTTGCTGCTAAATGGCTTGGTCGAACACTTTCTGCATACTATAACAATGAGACTTCTGAGACATATTCGGCATTTAAACTAAGGTACTTCGGTGTCTACGTACTTGTACCTATAGCGCGTACCAGTCACAGAGTGGACTGTGAGGAAAATGCATTAATAAATAAAAGAACATACTCTATTCCCTGCAGTTCTGAATTAATAACGAGCCTACAAAAGACCAATTAAACACATGATTAATGCCATAATCTATATAATTGCAGGCAATAATTCATTGTGAGCTAATGATAGCAATACTTAATATTGATTCACATGGGGTGTCTTTGTACAGTTGTACTTAATTCTCTCTATAAAGTGTCACTTTTTAAAACAGCTCTGGATGCCATTAATGCAAGTCTGTTTGTTGCTTTTCCTGCGGCAAAAAAGGATAAACAAGAAATGGGGGAAGTCGCTTTTTTTCTATAATTTTAATTTCTGTCATGATAGTGGTTTATTAGACTCACGGTGCTGTTATTCAGTGCTCCACTTTATCACGGTGAAGATTTTTCTGCAAGCAAACAAAAAATTCCTAAAATGTCTGATATATATGTATGTATATATATGTGTATTTTAAGCCAAAAGGGTGACGCTTTGGGCAACAAATACATCTCAGAATTTTTGTATCTTAATTCAAAAGCAACAGGTACAAGCAGCTGGAATGAATTTGAACTTGACTGTTTTTTAAAAAAAAGCTCACATGGAAGTTTTCATTTGAGCTTTCATTGATAAATGTACACCTCTCATACCAAAATAATAAGAGAGGCCATTTTTGGTCTGAGGAATTCATCAGATCCAGTTACAATCCTGCATAAAAAAAGATTTAAAATCGTAAGTGTTGTAGCTAAAAAAAAAAAAGCAGTTTCTGTGGTTTCAGTGAGCGCGTGTGTGACAAAGATCCTGAAGTGTCTGTCTGACAGTGGTGAGATGCAGAGAAGATGAATAATAGCGTATTAAACATTAAGGATGAGGGAATAGCACAGCAATTATTTCTGTTCATATTTCACTGAAAACACTTAGATTCGCCCATCCATCTTTTTATCTGTTTCACTCCTTCCTCTGTTTCTCCTTCACTCCCTTTTAAAACATGTCACTCCTCGGATCCTTTCTCTCTTCTGTCTTCTGTTAATTTTTTTTCTGTTGAACATCTTTGCCTCAGTCTTCCTTGAACTCACCGTTTCGCTTTTTCTATATTAGTTTTTGCTTAGTTACAAAGTAAAACATTTTAAGCCTGTCTGTTTATGACTGGCTGAAGATTAGTCCATACAGGATAATAAGGACAAAATAAAACAAAACTCAAAGCTTTACACAAGAATAATAATAATAAAAAAGATAATAATAATAATAATAATACCAAATGAAATATACAAGTTAACCTGAAATATGAACAAATACATGAAAACTATTTTAAAGCTATTTGTAGCCTGAAAAATGTTTAGATTCTGTTCAGATTTTCTGGTGGAGATGTCAGAGAGACGATGCTGAGGAAACTATTCAGTATTACAGACAATACATCTCATTCCCTGCACACCACACTGTGGAGTAATATGAAAGGAGGAGTTTGTTTCTACCAGCGACCAGCACTTTGTTCAGCTCCTCCTCCTTCTGTAAGAGTCAGTGATATCTGTAACACTGGATATCATTTATCTCACTATCCCTGTTATATCCCCTTCTCGTTATAACAGGCCACTTTATTTTTTCATGTGCAATAATTACTGTTATAACTTTAGCTCATCTGAGTATTTCTAGGATTTTCCCACACAACCATCTCTAGGGTTTTACAGAGAATGATCCGAAAAGAGAAAATATCCAGTCAGCGGCAGTCCTCTGGGTGAAAATGTCGTGTTGATGCCAGAGGTCGGAGGAGAATAGTCAGACAGAGCAAACAGGAAGGTAACACTAACTCAACCACTCATCACAGCCAAAGTATGCAGAAGAGCATCTTTGAACACACAACATGTTGAATTTTGAAGCAGGTGGGCTACAGCAGCAGAAGATCACATCGGGTGGCACTCTTGTCAGCTAAGGACAGGAAACTATAATTCACACGGACTCAAAATTGGACAACAGAGGATGATGTTGTCTGGTGGGGGTCTGGTGAAAACATGAAAGCATAAATCAAGCCTGCTTTGTATCAACTGTTCAGGCTGCTGCTGATGGTGTAATACTGTGGAGGATATTTTGGGCCCCTTAATACCAACTGAGCACAGTTTAAGCGACATAGCATACCTGAGAACTGCTGTTAACTATTTCCATCCACATCCATCCTTTTGGACCACAGTATACGCTGTTCAGCATGCGCCATGTCACAAAGCTTAAATCACCAAAATCTCTGAGGAATGGTTCTTGTAAAATCTATTCAAGAAGTCTGGCAGTTTTTTGATGGGAAAATGAGGGTCACACTAAGTACTGGCCACTGAGTTACATATAATTCTCTATTTTCTATTTATTGAGCAACTCGTGGTCGTGTATAAGGATTATTTTGCAAATAATAAAGTTCTTAGATCTTTAATCTTATCTTCTAACTGCTGTAAAAAAACAAAACAAAAAAAAAACCACTCCAGTAAATTGCACTGACTTCCTAAAAAATGGATGTGCTCCAAAAGGAGAGCTGCAAAGTTCAGAGATAAAAAGAGAGAGGAATAAAGGAGGAGAGAAAAAGACTGCCCCAGTAGTGATTTTGGCTGAAAGTTTTCCAGTGTCTCACTGGGGGACAGGGGAATTTCACACACACACGCTGGTTGCTTACACTGGCACACGGGGCTGGTACAGTATTACAGCACATTACCATCTCTATTTGGCATTGTTTGCTTTGCTTCGTGCCTACACATACAAACACACATGCACACAACTCCTGACCATACAAGCCAACCACAGGCACCATGGGAATAGTCTATTGGCTACTGGCAAAGCTGATGCCTGGTCTGAATCCAACACAGAGCACAGTAGAGAACTGTGAAGAGAAAATGCCACAGAAATTCAGCTTCAAAAGATGTCATCACTTGACTCCTATACATAAAAATTTAAAAGGGGGTAATGCAATCAGCTTTGAAAGACTCAACATTTTTCAGATAGTGCTATTTCAGTCCCAAAATACACTTTACTACACCCACAGTGATGATATTCGATTTGTATTTTCCTTTGTCACTAATATAATCTGTTTTTATAAGAGACAGCAAATGTTTTCTTTACAGTGTTTTATACAGATGTTTGTTTTTGCGTGTGTGTGTATGTGTGTGTTGTAACTCATGGCAGGAGGCCAACAACACTGCTCCTCCTTGGGGTAGATAAAACAAGCCCAGCCCTGACACCATCATATTCATGTGCAGATCTGTAGTATGAAGGTAAGTCATCATGTCTGTTTTTCCCTTTTGAGACTTTTTTCATTGAGTCAATCTTTTGGTAGATTTATCTGATTGTTTGTGGATTCACTCGTTCTCTCAACTGTGAAATTACGTGACCCTCAGCTTGTGTTGTGATCTTTCTAACCATGTTGTGTTTGATTGTGCTTCTATGTATCGTGTGTTTTTCTTTCTTTTATGTGTATACATGCCAGTATGTTTCTGTTTGTGTAGGCCATTAGGACAGAGAGCAATCAGGTGTAAATTCAGTCATTACACAGCTTCTACAAACCGGTACACAAAATAACACACGACAGAGAAGAAGGGACAAGAAGCGTGACAATGGAGGAGAAAGCTGAAGAAAAAGGAAAGTACAATTAAGACTGTAACAAGAAAAAAAAAACAGGAAGAGAGTATGAATGAACAAGTAAGGAAAAGTGAGGAGAAGGATACGCCATGTCCTACCAGTCACTGTGAAATTTCTGGGTCCATCGATGTGCGTGAATATAGTTCCAACACCAGTCTGGTTCAGGTGGTACCGCTGTATTTTTCCATTTTGAAAAGTAGGTTCAGACCAGTTCACGTGGAGGGAGGAGGGGCTTACAGCTGTTACCACGGGAGGTTGCACATCCTCTGGGACGCCCTGGACTGTTACTGCCACCACCTAAAAACACACACATGCACGTCACATAAACACAGGTTCAGAAACATACAAACAAAAACAGCCAGAGAAAACATAAAGAAAGAAAAACTGAAAAAGTTGCTGAAATATAAAACAATTTTGAAATATTTTACTTCAACTTCAACCAAAAAAGGGTCCTGTTTCTAAGATTCTTAGTCTTTTAATAACAGAGGAAGATCTTTAATATACAAATGCATTAAGCAAGCAACTTAATAAAAAAATAAAGAAAAAATGAAGAAAACTAGCATGTTTATAGACAGACACAAATTACTGTGTTGTAAATGAAACTGCAAAAAAGAAATTATTCATAACTTGCATTATAGAAAATAACCAGAATATCAATGACATAGTAGGTTATCCAGTTCAAGATCCATCACAATTTACAGGTTACTGACCCCAGTGACAAATGTGAACTTGACCTTGAGCACAGTTTGACTGAAGACCCAACTAGGTTTCATTCAAATCTGAACAATACTGTAGGAAGAGCAGTGATTCCTGCGAACTGTTACTGGTATGAACTCATGTACAATAAAATAATATAATTTATATAGTGAAACTGAATAATTTTGACAGAAAGACTTAAAAAATAAAATGTTACTACTTGAACATGAACTTGTTTCCAGAGAAATCTCCCTTTAGAATATAACTCAAATTCTTTTTGGATCTTGGATTTTATTCGAGAGGACAGACAGCAGAGAGCAAACACAAAAGTAGGGAGGAAACGAGGGGCAGACCCAGGGCAGAATCAAACCCAGACTCCTGCAGCCTTTCAGCATATGGGCTGCCTGCTTGACTAAGTGAACTACAGCAGCACCAGAGTATTGCTTCCATCCTGAGCCTTTACTCCCCTAATCATTTCCTTTAGCGTTCCAGTAGGACAGAGGATCCGACTGGAAGCTGTTCAAGCAATGCAATGTGTAGGAAATGCAATAATTATAAAGGATGCGCAAAAAGTCTTACTACTGATCACTGCTACCATACTAAAACAAATCACTAAACAATCTGTTAATAGGCCAAGTTAAAAAATTACTGCTTCTTAGTACAGTAATAAGAGTGACCATTGTATTGTACATTCGTAGTGTAGTATCTGTGAGCTCATGTGAACGCTGAGTGAATGCGGAGACCACAGAATCACAGGGCAATCTGCTGCTAATGGCAACAGGGATATCCTGCCTTAATAGACTGTCACTAGCACTTCCACCACCTGTCCCACACAGTGCTATGCAATTAGAGCACAGCAACTACAACTAAAGAGACACACAAGTGCGTGCACACAGATAAACACACACAGGTGCATGCAGGTAAACATGTAAACAGACAGAGGTAGAACAAAACAGCAAAGTAAGCAGAGAAGAAGGAGGATGCAGGGGAGGTGTAGTATCAGTCAGAGTGTGCTACAGTCAAGTGTTTGCCAATATTTTCCTTGAATGTAAAAAAAATGAAAACTTAATCTGTGAATGTCACATATCTTTACTGGCAAACAAAAATTAGCACTCAGACTTGATGAGACAGATGGATAATGTGGGATCCCTTCAGGAAGCAGCTAAGTGACCCGTGATGCTAGTTTTTCTTATTAATTACATCTGGCTTATAATCACTGATTTGTATTTTTTATAGTTCACTGAAAGGAGTGATAGATCAAACAACTGGCTTGTCTTTTGACTTAGCATTAGGGGGCGTTCCCATTTGAAACGAATATCCAGATAGTGGATAAATGATATCTGGTTTCAGAAGTTAGTTTTTGTGTCACTCTTTACAAATTCAAATACATAAAATTACATCAAAAAGCCAACAAGAAGCTAAATTATCAGCTAATAACTAATGGTTTAATTCTTCACATACAGTCAAAATATGTCCCAACATGACTGATCAACAGTGTAGGGCATACAAAGAAGCAGAGATTACAGATTATGCAATAAACCTACTTGGCTAAATGAAAAGAATATTTGTCATTCATCCCATCTTTTTTCATATTAAAAAGTAGAAACTTGTGAGCCTCAGGAAAATGAGATGGTGAGAAAGAGTAAGGATAAGAAAGCAGAGACAACAGCTGGGAGAAACTGAGGACTACAATGTTAAGATCAAGGAAATGACAGGAGACAAATAGCAGCAAGAACAGGACAAAAGGATTTGAAGACAGAGAGGGACCAATCGCTCTTCCTCCCTTTCTAAGTGACCAACCATATTAGATCAGGACCTTCTGTTGTCACAGCAGGTGTGCGTTCCTGAGTGCCTGTGTTTCTTTGTCTGTGCCTGTGTGTGTTTGTGTGTATGTGAGGAGGCTGATGCCAGGTAATTGCAGTGGTATATTAGGTTAGCTCAAGTTATCCCATAATTGGGACTGTTTGGCCAATTTTCACTGGTGTACAAACTAATCCAACTCACTCCCTTCCTACCCTCTGCCGCAAGTGTGTGTGCGCTTGTTTGTGTGAACATATGTATGTGTGTGTGTGAGGAAGAGAGTTAGACAAAGAGAGCATGGAAGACTGGGCTTGTAGTCTGATGGTACTTGTATGTATAAAGGGTTCTTAGTAGCTTTCATGCAGGATGATCCAATGAGTTTAAAAAGTTTTATAAAAGGAATTTATAAAACTTCTTGTTAGGGGTCGCTACAGCAGGTCGCTATGAAGGTTTTTGAACTGGCAGAGTTTCAAGTGTTTTCAACTGAAACCAAACCAGCGACCTTTTGCTTGTTAAGATTTAAACTGGCTCTGAAGCTAAAGCAGTGCTAACATAAGGTACATTTTATACATCACTGATACTGTCTACAGATTTGCACTACAGTCCCCAGTAAGAATTTGAGCTCTTAGGTGTAAACTGTGAGAATTAATTATCTTAGTGGTTACGGAAAGGAAGCATGAAAGCAAAAGTGATTAATCTGTAAAGGTTTTCTACATTTAACTACATGTAAAACATCTCACATCTTCAGTGTGACGCTAGAGTTACTTATTTTGTTTAATTTTTGTGGTTTACTTTTTTATACTTACAGGAGAACAATCTAATATCATGCAGACATTTAGATTTTACTGGTATAAAAATTTTGTTTTAAAACAATAATTTATTATTTGTGATTTAAGCCTACATAACTCACAGACAGGAAAAGTACTATAAATAGTGTTTCAGCATTCCTAATTTTATTTTATTATTTTTTTTAATTTTTATTAGAAAAAGATAACCCTAGTAAATACAAAATGCACTTTTTTAAATGATTATTTTATTTATCCTAGCTATCCTAACCTTCTCCACCCATGTAAGTAAGATAAATATAGAAAAGAAGAAAAAACTAAATCACATCACTGTAAGATGCATGGTGGCAGTTTAGCATTATCATCATCCTCCAAGGCCAATGTCCTATTTCATGGCCCAGAACTAAACCTACAATTAAAAAGTCTTTCTCTTTAAGATCTGGACTTCTTCTGTCTCAGCTCAACCTTGCCACCAAGTTTAATCGTGCTGACAAACAGAAAGACAAAGAGAACTGAAAGCATGCTTGCAAAAGTGCAAACGAGACACCAGGCAGAAACTGAAATTGTATATTTATGTAATATGTTTATTTTTGTCAGTAGGACAAAAAGGACAAATCTAATGGTTCACAGTCAAAGTCTGCAGTCTTGTGTTGTGCAGCCACTGTTTGATAGGGTTTGACAGGAACTGCTCTGGCTTTAAAAATTTTAATTACCATAAATCTTTACTGGCTATTTACAGTTAGCAGACTAATCATCAATATGCCAACTATTATTTGTTAAGTTCTGTAAGGATACAAGAGCCAACAAATGAACCAGTGAATTAAAAAACATCAGTCCTTAGTAGGAGGTGAATGGTGTTGCATTAGTATTAACAAACTACAATGTGTTTTAGTCTGTTTACAGACAGCAGGAAATGCTTGCAACAGTAACATAATTGCTATATATAACCATAAGTTATGTATCCCATGTATCTCTCTGTTACCATTTACCATTCCTCTTGTCCTTTTCCTTATTTTTCAAAGAAATTAATTAATGATGTACTTAAATAAATCAGTATATCACAAATAGGGATTGATATGCCATCAATCCCTCACAAACAATTTAGCCAATTTTTCCTAGATCTTAGCCGCTCCGCTCAATCCACGCCTGCAGCAGCACAGCCATAGGATTTCTCTTTATGTAAGGATGTGCTCGTCACAATAATGAGATGCTAAATTAACTTTAAAAAACCCAGAAAGACATTTTTTAATATGAGCTTTCATCGTCACTAAGCCAGAGAAATTAATTGTTGTGGTGATATCAGCTCACAGCCAGCGAGATAGCAGGGAGGGGGAGTTGTGTGAAGGTATTATGGGTACTATCAGAACCATCAGGTAGGCTCAGCAAATCCAGAGCCTTGCATTCAGGGGGAGAGCGGAAACATGGCGAAATAACAGCTTGTTCCTGCAGCAGAACAGAACAGAGTTCAAGCAGTGTAGAAACATCATACAATATAATTTCATAACAACAAAGGTCAGACAGGGCTAGTAAAATATCGCTTGGCAGAACAACTGTGGACTGCCCCACCTTCATGATGTAAACAATGATTGCAAATCAGCATCTGACGTGGGTTTAATGAGACGGTAAAAAGACATTCACTGGTCAAACATCAAGTCAGAAGAGTAGTCAACTGCAGGCCATTGCTTTTAGCTAGTTTTTAAAAATTAACCCTAAGTGAAGTTAAGGGTTTAAATGTAAATACACAATTTTCTTAAGAGAAAATACAAAAATGCATATTTGTATTCAGACAGGTGACAAGGACAAGAATAAACCTGCCTGACACTAAGGTAATTTTATTCCATCAATTGCAAGTGCAATGTATGTTCGTGATCAGACATTGACAACATTCATTTACATTTCTACTTTCTCTCAAGAAGAAGTAATGCTCTCTCTAAAATTAACTTTCATAATTTTTTACAAACCTTTAAGTGTTCAAGCAAAATTAAAGAAGTGAACTTAACTACAGCGTAAAGTGGTACTTAGTTCAGTGAAGCTAAGGCCATTTTTAGAGTAGCCATTAGATAATCATACAGTGGAATAATGTCATTTTGAAATGGGGTGCTACAATAGAGTATGGTTTTAGAAAGTGTGTGTATGTGTGCTGCTGTGTGAAAGTAAGAAAATTTTACATGAAAAGTTGGTAGAAGAGAAAAATAGCACTGAGTTGGAACAGACAACAGAATAGAGAGTATTTCCTGTTAAATCAAAGGCACATTCCTTTTTTTGGCTCAAAATTATATTTATTTTGCTATGATGAAACATGTGATGTTGAAATGTAGCGACTCTAAACCATCACAAGACATCAAACCACACAAATTCTTACCTGTGTACTATCAGTGCAACCAGCCCGGTTACAGACCCTCAGCTGGTAACTGTATTCCTGGAAAGGCCTGATCCCACCAACGTCAGTAAAGCTGTTTTCATCCCCACGGTAACGCTCTTGTCCATCACGCAGTATAACATAGTAGGTAATCTCCCCTGGTGAAGTTTTAAAGATAATTGGGTAACCACTGTTAGATTTTTCTGCCTCTGCATTAATTTAATTACTCAAGCTGAACTCCAAACACAGAGAAAGACTTTTAATCACTGGATCTAACCTAAAGTAGTAATATCCATGCACATATACAAACCATTACTCCGGGCAGGTGCTTGCCATTGCAACTGGATAATATCATCTCTTTCACCTAGGCGGCTCCAGCGGGGTGTTGCCACTCCCCATGGTTTGTCCTCAGTAGTCGTCACTGTTGTAACATTGCTGGAGCCTCGACCAAAGCTGTTCCAGCCTCTCACTCTGTACTCATAGGTGGTAAAAGGCTCCAGGTCATTGTCTATTTCCCAGTAAGTGTCAAAAAAACGGGAGGACAGTAAGGGGGCAAGGGAAAGACAAAAATGCATTATTAAAAGTTTATTAATTCCATATAAACCCCTCACCTCTCCATTTTACTTAAAAGTCTCAAAGTGCACCTCTATTATAAAATAAAAAGTGAATGCTTCTCCACCCCATGGTCGTGCGGGCAGCAGCCTAAGCACAGAAACCAAGAGCTCCCTCTCCTCGGCCACCTCCTGAAGCTTGTCTGGGGGACACCGAGGCATTCCTAGGCCAGCCAAGGAAGGACATGTAAAGGAGGCATTATAGTTAGATGGCCGAACCACCTCAACTGGCTCCTTTCGATGTGGAGAAGTAGCCTCTCTCGAAGGACTGCACTCATCACCCTATCTCTAAGGAAGAGGCCGGCCACTCTTCTGCTTGTTTCTACTATTTTGTTCTTTCAGTTATTACCCAAAGCTTGTGACCACAGTTGAAGGTAGGAATGTAGACTGACACCTTTGCTTTCATGTTCAGCTCTTATGTCCAAATAACTGCTCCAGCCACACCCCACATCTGTCTGTCAATCTCTTTCGCCCCTCTTTCCTCTCTTGTGAAAAAGACGATTAGAAATTATTCTATTTGGGGCAGCAGATCATCCCTGACCCAGAGTGGGCACTCCACCCTTTCCTGTCTGAGGACCTCAGACTTGGAGGTGCTAATTTTCAGAGATGAGATTTTGAGGTCAGAAGCTTTACAGCAGATGATTACACGTAGAAATTCTGTCCATGATGATTATGAAGAGAATCGGTGACAAAGAGCAGGCCTGGCAGAGTCCAACTCCCACTAGAAATGGGTCTGACTTAGTGGCATCAATGCGGACTAAGCTTTCATTTTAATTGTACAGGGATTGAATGGCTGTTAACAATGGGCCAGACACCCCATACTCCTGCAGCACTCCTTCCCACAGGCAACCCTGAGGGATGCGGTTGAATGCCTTCTCCAAGTCCACAAAACATGTGTAGACTGGATGGGGAAGCTCCCAAGCAAGTTCTAATATTCCTGAAAGGCTAAAGAGCTGGTTAATTGGTCCATGACCAGTACAAAAAGTGCATAGTTCCTCTAGAATCCAAGGTTCAACTAATGGACAAATCCCGGTCAGGCTGAAAAATGTGATCCACACCCTGTGGTCAACCTTCTTAAAGATAATCACCACCATAGCCTGCCAATCCAGAGGCAGTGCCCCAGATCTCCACTTCACTCCAAGCGATGGAGCACTCTCGAGCACCCCAACCACGGACTATAAAGCAAACTCAACTGTCGTTCGGTGCGTAAGTGCAAACAACAGTCAGGAGCAGCTCCCTGGCTATATATAAGCACTATCACCAGTGTGAATGTCAGGCCACGAAGCACACAGTAGTATTTATGCATATAGCTGTACTTGCACACATCTGTGCATTACTTTTAGGAGTGTAAATGGTCTCTTGTAAACTACCAGTCTGGGATTCTTGTCTGTACTTCTGGAATAATTAAAATAGAAAAAAATGTACAGATGAAAAAAACAGCAGTGAGGTTTGCCTAGAAATATAATACAATCTGTTTTTCTGTGTTTGATTGTAAGATATTGAAAAGCTAAGTTAATACAAAGCTCTTGTGGATAATACAGCTTACACTTATGTCACCCACTTCACATGTGGAGCTATCTGGGCGTGATCTAACTTCTTTCTTTTTTTCTCCCAGAGAAGTATAGCATGATACTCTGCGCATGAATGCGTGTGTGCATGCGTGTGTGTGCTTGAGAAACATCTGGTGTATGGTGGGTGGCGACAGCTTTATGTGCCTCTGCCCAGATGGTGTCACAGCATCGCCTAGAAACTCTTATCCTAACCACCCCATGCCACATGCACACATACACAGACAAAGTAATGAAAACACATACGCAGAGCTACACTCCAGAGCCACACTAAAATAGTAACTAACTGGATGCAAAAACACATATCATTATGAGGACACAACCACCCACACACACATATCCACAACCACAATTAGTCTTGATTTAACAGACGTAACTACCCAGATAAATAATGTGTGGACAGACTGAAAATCACGACACACACGCCCACAAACACAAACACGTTCCTGCTCCCTTTGGGCTGATAAATAGTAGAGAATGTGAAAATGGCATTTAAACGCCCATCTCTAAGTTTTAATAACACGCAAGTGTACAGCGCAGACAGAGTTACCATGTTAGAGCTATTAGCGTGCACTGCAGCAGCTGTCTTGGTGCGTGTGTGTGACAGAGGGAGTGTGTGCAGAAGGGCATCTGTCTGTAAAGCCCTTTGATTGTAGCGGCTGACACATTTAGAGTAAATGCAGAACTGGCTTCTGCAGGCTTGCAGTTTCTGTGAACGCCATGTTTTACAGATGGCTGTAACGTTTTACTTATTCTTCATTGTGACTCAGAGAACTGAAGTGGAAGAAAAGTAATAATTTCAATGCAGGGCTGCAAATACTTGATGTTTATAACTAAAACACATTAAGCCTATAGAAAAGTACTGATACTAAAGACTAGTTTACTTAAATTTCTAGGGAACTAGAGGGCGATGTGGCTGACTTTATGCATTCATTTGTCATCTTATATTTGGACCACAATCAAATTTCATCAAGTGGCAAAACTGATTGTGTCTTTTAACTTATGCAACTTGACTTGGTACTTGGCCATCTACAGATTTGTCTTAAAAAAAGTAGGTATAATCTTCCTGGCTGTTCAGATTGCTTACTGACTCACATGGAGCTATAACTTTAGCTACAAATAAAAAACTACATACATGTTTAAGGTATAATCAGACGCATAAACTTAGAGCCCCCGAGAGCAGCCATTTGGCTTTTCTACCTTTAAGACCCGCCTTCCAGCCAAATGGCTGGTAGGTGTTTAGCTAGGCTTTAGCTTCAGCCAAGTGGAAGCTAAATTGTCTAGTCATTCATATGTAAATTAGGTTGTTACCTGAGAATTCTGGAGGGGAGTGGGGGTGTGTGAATGAGGGGGTGGGGGAGCTGCTAAAAGCTGTGAACTTCCTTTTGTGTTCGTCTTGATGCATTCTCAATCATCCAGGGAAATAAATCACCAAAAGTCACCAACTTGGAGTGGTTAGTTTCCTGAGCCACAAGGAAACTTGGAGTGTTTCAGTTTGCCATCTTAGGGAGAAATCAACACACACCAGCTTCCCAACACTACCAAAAGGAAGCCAAACACTGTCACCCTTTACAACAAAACAAAGTGTGGCGTAGATGTGATGGACCAGATGAGAGTTGGCTCACTCTCATGTAGCTGGGAAGAAGGCAAGAAAAGAACAGTTGCTTTGGACACAACCCTCCACACCTAGCCCTGGAAAAAGAGCCATGTGTCAGGTCAAACACAAATGCAAGAACAATCATGCCACTGTGCGATGTGTTCACTGCTACAGATACACATGTGGTAAATGCAGACTACAGATACCATGGCAGTGCCAGGATTGTGAGTGATTGCTGAAAATGTTGAAATGTACTCACTCACTTTTTATTATTATTTGTAAATATGTGTACAAATGGTTGTTTTTTTGTACTGTTTTTATCAATAAATCTCAGCAACAAAGGACATACACCCATGTGTGTTGATTTCTCCCTAAGATGGCAAACTGAAGCACTCCAAGTTGGTGACTTTTGGAGATTTATTTCCCTGGATGATTGAGAATGCATCAAGATGAACACAAAAGGAAGTTCACAGCTTTTAGCAGCTCCCCCACCCCCTCATTCACACACCCCCACTCCCCTCCAGAATTCCCAGATAACAACCTAATTTACATATGAATGACTAGACAATTTAGCTTCCACTTGGCTGAAGCTAAAGCCTAGCTAAAAGCCTACTAGCCATTTGGCTGGAAGGCGGGTTTTAAAGGTAGAAAGGTAGAAGGCTGGGCACTGCTGCTCTCGGGGGACTCTAAGTGATAATCAGGATGTGACAAGAAAACCAAAAGCTGGTAAAACTTCAACAGTTAACAAAAAAACCCCTCTGTAAAACAGACATTAGATACTCTGGACCAGGGACTCTGAAGAAGAAGCAAAATGAAACAAATTTGTCATCACAAAATTGGTAGTCCTGTAATTATGAAACAATAATTTTTCAAGAGGAAAAGCTATAAAAACATAAAAATACAATCAAAACAATTCCTAAATTTATGTTGTTGCATTAACTAAAACTGGTGAGTGGGCCAGATTGGAGTCTTCGCCAGGCCTAGTCTGATCCCCGGGCTGTATGTTTAACACCCTTGCTCTAGACACTAACCTGGCACATACCCAGGAACTTTTAAATTGCTAATAAAAAGACACATACATACATGCTCATCAATTACCTGTAAATGTATATACGGTGGCATCTCCACTGTACACTACCTCCTCATGCGATGGGCACATGCTTCCCTTCAGCTGCTTGTTGTCAGTGTGTGCGTGACTGCGTGAGTCAAACATTTTGTAACGGTCATTACTTCTGTTTGTATGTGCAGACAGGTCCGCAGTGAGAGCTTCCTGCGTGATGCTGATGAACGGTGAGTATGTTGTGGATTGTGTCTCAGGGTGTGTGTGCGCAGACAGGACCCATGTGCACGCAGTCATAGATGGATCAAGGCCACAGGAGCCGCAGTAAGCTGTAGATGCTGCAGCCACAGGACACACAGCGCCCTGCAAACACTGGTGCTGCACAGAGAAAAAGGAGAGACAGACAGAATGAATGAAGGAGAAGAGAAAAGAAAACTTTCTTTAAGTGAACTAGAACAGAAACGTACCTCATGAAAGCTTACGATCCTCTTATTTGCTGTTATATTCTGAAGGAGAAAATCACTATATACAGCGTGTGTGTGTCTGTGTTGCATACATGGCTCTTAATGACATCATTAGAGCTAATGAGAGTTCCTACCCTTTGTCACTGCTTGTGTGTGTGTATGTGTGCATGCATGTGCCATCTCATGCTGGCTTAGGAACACACAAACGCCACAGGACCTCAGTTGATAAATGGAGGATGGGCCAGTCCCCAACTCCTGATGCGACAATGAGAGCAAGTTTGATAGACAAAAAAACCCAGAAATTCTGTCTAATGTCCACTGGGCTGCTGGAGATGATCAGCTCCTTCATGTAATTTCAGCCAATCTGCAAGGCTTTTAGCAAATGCTTAATTGGGGCATCTAATGTGTAGCAGTCTTATCCTCTCCATTTCCATTTCTATTTTTGGGTAGGTCAGTTTGTAAATGTGACACCTACAAGTTTCAGATAATATAAGATCAATATTTAACGTTTTTGTTTATTTATGCCATTATTTTCTACATGTGATCCTACAATTTCTCGTCCACTAATAAACTTTCAGAAGAAACACTACTTGAAGATGCTAAACACCTGAAACCTTTCAGTTCTCAGTCAACAAGGTCATGGTAGTCTTAAGAGCTTAAAAGGAGGCAACCTACAGAAGTCCACCTGCCATTTTTTCTAGCTCGCAATATCACACCTTAAATACTTGACAATCGAACTGCAGCGGTTTTTAAAAGAACTGACATCTTGTGTCAGGATGTGATTGTCAACTATTTCATACTTATCCAATCATTCAGTGATTACCTGTGGCTAAAGATCGACATATAAATGCTTCATCTTTAATAAAGGTGATCACTCAGAACCTGTTTTACACTCTTCCTTCTAAGGGGAAAGTGAACTTAAACCATTCAACCAGATCAGGTTTTTCCTTTATTTTGCTATCTGTAATACAGATGTAGAAAGAAATGGACACAGCTGCCAAATACTGGTTGACTGAATGATCAGTGTGCTTCAGATTTCCCCGTCTAAGGTTAATGACGTGGAAAACAAGAAAACACACACTAAAAACACATTGTCTCACGTAATCACACACCTCTATTACCAGACCAGGCGTGGGTCTGTCTGCACACACATGTCGTCGGGGGTCAAAGCCAATCCCACTGCAGCATTCCTGATCCTGATGTATGACCTTTGAACCACAGCAGCGGAGTGTCACCGTGGCATTGCCAGCAGGGTGCATTGTGGGATATCCCTCATTGCCCACACAGCAAAGAGTTGTTGAAGAGCTTACATACTCGTGACCACAGCAGATGAAACCTGAAGCAAGAGAGAATATGCATCATGCCATTATTTTGTTCCACTTTCATTCTGATCTTAACATACCAGGAAATGATTTATCTTGGATCCACTTCACACTACAGTGTGCTGTGCAAATTTAGGTACTGAAAATATATATGGTGTGATAATTATTAATTTATTTTTTTTTATAAAACGACATTCCCACATTTCTTAAGTCTGAACAGCTGTTTAAGAAACATACAAATCCATCAAAGGTCTTCCCACACTCCCAGGATTCAGCTGGCCTCCTGGCATCGTCTCTGTGATTTATTGGATATTTCTCTTTATCTTTCTATATAACAGCTTTGCTGTGATGTCTGATGTCTAAAATCAGCTTTTCTGTTTTTCTATAACATAAAACACATTTTCTTTTCCTTGTCATCTATCACTCTACACTAAAAATGATATTCTGTAATACTATTCGGGCTTCTTAGTTTTTTCATCTTTTCTGTCATCCTCTTCCCTCTGTAACCTTTTTTACTGCCTCAGTCCTCGTCCTTCCTCCTTTTCTAAACTCCCCTTTCCTTCACTCCTTAATCTATGTTTTCCGATATGAACAGAAAGAGTATTTAGGCTGCTCTGAATATTATTGTGCCTCTCTTCTTATCAACTCTTATCCACGTATCCTCTTCCTCTTTCCTCCATCCCCTCCTCCCCTGCATACTATTTCTCCTCTCTGAGCAGTAATATTCAGGCTATGCTGTCTAAAGACTGCAACGGGAAAGGAAGTGCGTTTTTCTGAGAGCTGCCATTTCTGACAGTGATAGGTGATGTCTGTCTGCCACCACTTCACCTTCAGCAGCAAGGTGACATTTAAAATGCATGCTATCACTCCATTTACCTGTAAATGTTTTGCAGCTGAATATCAAATTTCAAGTATGTTTCTTCACAATCTCCGGCACTTCACATTTCAAACTGAAATAACGTGAGTTGGTTTCGATGACAGACAAATTAAAACTTTGGCAGTACACGGAGATTCAAGGGAGAAATTCCTAGTGGAGCAAGAAATGATCCAATAAAAATAGCTTATGCTTGTTAAAGAATAGTTGGGATATTTAAAGACTAATGGTACATTGAAAACTCTCCTAATATTTCTTAACAAGGTGTTTGTATTCCAATGTTGAAGCCTAATTAGGAAGCCCAAAATTTTTGTTTTACTTAGAAAAGACACCAATGAGCACTGATAAGGGTTCTCTATGGTCTAGACAGCAATGATAAAAAGATGCCAGTCCGAGGGAGAGGTGGAGAATCTTGGTTGCTGTCTAACCCCTAAGCTCATGGGGTTCCTCCATAACCGCCATCTTTTGATACTATAACAACTAAATCAACTTGTTTTGACTTGGCATACATAAATCATACAAATTGAAAATTACTGACACTTTCGTGGATCTGATGAATGTTAGGTCACGGAGAGGAGGGCAAACCCGACAGCAGCATGTAGGAGAGACGAACCTAACAGCAGCTGAGGATACCGGAGTGAATTTCCACTCTGCCTTTTTTCTAGTGGCCCTGATAACCATTCAGTCAACCTGGCTGCTTGGATGGATTAGCTTTAGACGATAGTTTAGACTGGCAAGCTCTGGCTTTGCAATGAATTAAAGGTTATAATAACGTCCCACTATAATGCTGAGTCAGTAACTCCCTGCTGTGAAGGAGCATTAGAAATACAAATGAGCAAAGGATGGCCAGGCTGACGAAAAAGATCTAACTGCAATGATAAAAAAATAGACCGATTTTAATCACAGTTTAATGAGAGCGCTCCCAAAGTAAAAGCGCCTAATTTTGAATTACAGAGCGATAGACTGGAAGAAGCCACAGTCTTACTGGTTATTTAGTTTATTGTGAAAATAATCTATATGTTATGAGGTATTTAGCAAATGTATCCTAACAGTTGATGACATGCTGATCTGTAGCTCTATCTACCCCCAGCTGTGATGCCCATTTTATTTGACAGCACACATTAAACACTAAGTCATTGCTTTGTAACACAGCTTCACTCTTTAATGGGAATGCAGCTTGTTGTGGAGTGATAAATAACTTATTATTTAACACTCTAATCAGCATTTACACTTTCAGCACATTAAATTCTGTTAATTTAAGCAATCAGTTCACTTAAAGGCCAAAAGTGCAGAATGGCACATATTTTCCATTGCACCGCTGCAGTGCATTATATGCTCAAAGCATCCATCACAGGCACAATGTGACAGGAAAGCGCATGTGTATGTGATTGTGTGACATAAAAGCAGTCTGACGGCTAGTAACTCACTTAGCAGCGGCAGCTGTTGCGGAGCGGGGGCTTGGTGGCCAATTCCCCCAGCGCCTTACTTCAGCTTCAATGACGCGCAAATAAACAGCTCAACACTTTTCCAAAATAGCTTCTCTCTGCTCATCCGTCGTCCTCTCAGCATCCTCACCTCTTCTCCTTCTTTCCATCCGGACGCCAGGCCCTCTGCATCTCACAGTTTTCAGTCATTTGCTTTACTTATAGCTCCTCTGCAGCAATCGAACTGTCATTCTCTGCGTCATCTAACATGGTTCTGTTCAAACACATAAGTCTTTCACCTACTCTAAGAAATGCCATGTTTATCAGTTGTGACCTGAAGTTCAGGATTTACATCTTCTTCATCATCACTGATGAATTTCTTTTCCTGACCCCACATTCTGTCTAATCTTATATTACCTTTAATAATCTACCTTCTTTTTCTCTCTACAGGTGAGCAAACTCCTGCACGAACTGCTGGTTTCCCCTGAATGTTCACATTTCTCTGGTCCTCATGCATGTACTTCCTTAACTTGCTACCTTTTCTCTTTATCATCTCCATGTCTTCCTCCTGTCTCTGCCTTCCTCTTACCCCATTTTCCTTGCACTATTACTCTATCACTCTCTCTGTATTCACACCGTTCATAGGTCTGAATCGCTTGTTTACTGTTCTGCAGCTAAACTTCACTATTGTATTATCATGCATTCAGCAGGAATTCAATCCCTGTCTCTATACGCGTTATCTGTGTATGGGTATGTGTGACATCCCTGTTCATTTGTGTTAACATTTGAAACGCACACCCCTATTTTCTCTTCCTCTCTATAAGCTGTGTGGGTTGTGTTTTTTTTTTTTTTTGCATGGCTGTGTATGTGCAGACAACATTTTATCACACACCTCTTGTTTTCTCTCTTGCATCACAGAATGCTTCAGCCCTAATCTTCAGATTTACGCAGGATTTGCATACATTCGTTAATAGCGTCGGGAGCGCCGCGTCAACACAAGGTGCTTAGACAACGTGAATTATTATTAGGGTTTCAGTCATTCCACTTAATGATAAGTCAATATTTAGCCCTGCCAATGAACTACTGATAAAAATGTGTGTTGTGGATTAGGGTTATCCGAGCTCTCTAGGAGACCAAAACCCCTCTACAACTTTAAACAAACCAAACACTTTTAAATACCTGAATATATTACAAGGGGTTTGGCACAAAGTGCACAGCGAATGTACACATACACATATTTGTGTTTATGCACAACAGCACACACTTAAGCTGAAGCAGGTTTCATGGAGAAAAAAAATCGTGTGCTACTTAAAATTATAGATCATGACAGATACATACTGGCTACATGAAACTACAATAGGAAAACCACTGAAATATTTTAAAATATATCTTTGATTTGAGATTTATTCTATTATGAAAGTAAGAGTAGAATAATCTTTCTTGTAGATTTAACCTGAGAAAACCAAAATCTTGACCACAAAGGTTTCCGGGATGTCCGAGGTGAGCATTCGCAGTTTTGTGACGTAATGCAACGAACAGTCCTTTTGGGGAGGCAGCTACTGCTGTTGGGTTGTTCCCCATGATGCCACGAGAAGGTTTTAGATGTATAGCATGAATAAAAAAAAACCCTTCTTAGCAGAGAACTGCAATACCACAAGATGATAGGTGATCTTCACTCCAATGGTTTTATATTTGTGGCTGATTTGAACACATTTATAGTTAGAAAGACAAATACTTTTAGAAATTTTTTATTTCTTGAATTTTAGGTGATGGTCGCACTAAAGGCAGAATTCGTTTTTTCTGACTTTACTAGGAAGCTACAAATATTTTTTAAAGTCATACTTGACTCAGCCTAATCCTTTGTGACATTATTATTTCAGTTTCTTCGGTCAGACTTTCTCTTGCTTATATACAGAAATGGAAGGGTAGCGAATACAATGGTAATTTTGCACTTGTATGCAGGGTAATAAGACTTAATCAAATATTAGTGGCAAAAAACAAATGCAGTAATTCAACACAAGCACCTTACTAGCTGCCAAACATGGTAATGGAGGGGTGATCGGGTGGGCTTGAGTCGAATTCCTTTGTATACCAAAGTATTCTATAGTAAAATCTGCGACCATCTGACTGACGCCTAAAACCTGGATGGGTCATTCAACAGGACAATGATCCCAAGCACAGCACCAAGTATAAATTAGAAGGGTTAAAGAATCAAGTGCTTGCAATGGCGCAGCCCAAGTCCAGACCTGAACCTGATTCAAAATACTGTGGCGGGACCTTAAGTGATCTCTGCATTAAAAAATGCCTGCAAATGTCAATTAACTGAAGCACCATCATAAAGAAGGGTGGGCCAAAATTCGTCCAGAATGATGTGAAACACTGATTTAGTCATAAAGAAACCGTTAAATTCATGTTAATACCGCTGAAAGTGCAGGCTAGTGAATTGTGGGGTGAACTTAGTTTTTCACAGAACTGCACAGAGCCCTATGAAAACGTTCTCTTTCAGCTCTGTGCTGATCACAGTCAAAGAAAGAGCAACTCTTTCAACTTGAAATACAAAAAAACGTGTGTGTGTGTACTTTCTGCTCCATAGAGGCCAAACTATATGCCATGTCAAGAGATGAAATCACTGTGAATTGACTTTCTCACACAGTGCACAGTATTCCCCTGGAACGCACACATCTGGATGTTGAGGCAGCAAGCGTACACATAATCAAATCCACACACACACACACATACTCTTTTCCCAGCTGACGGGATGTCCTCTTGCCTTTCTGACATCTTTCTTTTCTTTTTTTCTAATCTCAGCAATATTACCAGCTGGGCGTGTGCTTGTACATGCATCTTTGCATATAAACGCTTTAAGTGTTTGTGTGAGTGCTAAGCTCAAATGAATGGATTGCTAGTAGTTAAAATTTCAAAACCCAACAGGGATTCACTAAAGACTGAAACACAGGAAGCAGCTGTTCATGTGTGCTTAAACGATATGTCAGAAGGACACAGAATGAGATGAGGACTAGGAGACACCAACAACTAAAAGACTTAAACAGATTTACAACACAAAAAAGAACAACTAAATGATATGAAATGAGCAAGATTTTCTTTTTTGTATGCAGTGAGATCTTCTAAAATAAAACAAATTTCATGACAGAATCAGTAAATATAAAATTTGTGTTTGTATGGTTTAAAGTACATACTGATTACAACTAATGATAATTAATATCTATCCATTCCTCCGTTTTCTTCTGCTTAGACACCACTGGTCAATTTAAAATCCCCAGTTAAACTAACATGCATGACTCTGGACTATAAGAGGAAACTGGAGGAAGTATCTGGAGGAAACATGTACACGGAGAATATGAAAACACCCCACAAGAGAGTCCTGATGGATTTGAATTACTCAATTACTTACTCTTACACCTCTTTGCCACCCACCTTTCTTTTCTTTTTTTTTCCACCAGTTTTCTCCTAAACTTCAATTCTAAGAATACACCAGCTCTGACTTCAGGAGTCGTTATGCCATTCCTGTGCTTGACTTCCTGCACTATTTACTTGCTCTGTGGAGCTTGATGTGTGCTACTTTAGGTGATACAGAGTGAAGAGCTCCTTCTGCGATGCTTCTGAAATACCCCTTGGTGTATCTACTGGAATCACAAGCACTGTGTTGAATGGATGCGATCTGCTGGCCAAAAAGTTTTCAGGATCTTTATGATACATAATATAGCCCCCTTTAGAGTGGATGGGAAAAATATAAAGACATTCTCATTTTCCACAGCCTTCTAGTACATGCACCTATGGTATCATTTTGTAAATCACACAACGTCTTGTTCTCAAGTTATTGCATTCACAAGCTTTTCGGGAAACTTGACCTCTGGCCTGGACTGAGATTCAAACTCATCTGAGATTTTTAGAAGATGTGCATTACAGGGCAAACTCGGAAATGCCAATTTGCCTATTGGACTTGTTCAAGGTTATTCAAGGGTACTGATATAAAACTATTTTAAATGCAACAATGTCCTTCTTTGTATCAGATAAGCATATTTAATTTCATACAATAGTAATCACTTCCTGTAAATGTAAATCTGCATGTGTGTGCATACTTTTAAATTACAACTTTAATGTATCCAAAACATGTAACAACAAGAGTAACACAAACAAAATATAATAACGCAAATACAACATAGACACAATCACACAAACACACGCACGCACACACACACACACACACACACCTCATCTGTGTGCTGTGTTCCTGACAGCCTCTGGTTTTATTCTTGCCAGTCATTAAAGTAAACCTAATAGAAAAGCCATCATCATAAATACATTAACAGAGAGAGAAATGTCTTCCTGTGTTCAGAGAGTACTCGATCTTCTAAAGCAGCCAGACGCTGCTGTTTGGAATGCACTACCGTTGGCCATTTGCTACCCATCATTGATGAGGGGCTTTTGGCAATGATAAACACACATACACAAACCGAAATACATACACACAGAGAAAGTGATGAGAATCTCTAGGCATAAACAATCAAAGGACATGCAAAGAATCTATGCCTCTGTGCATAAAGATATATGTAAAAAAGCAACCACATGCTCACACAGATACAAAAACACTCAGCAACAGAGAAGAAGGAAAGGATGCATGCACTAAGTTGAAGTAATACACCTTGCACATTTGCACACACTTACACACACAAACGAATCCACTCTCACAACTCCACCAGGCTCAGAGTGAGCTAGCTTAACTACTGGGATAATTTCCCTCCAGCAAATGGTCACTGTGCCCTTGAAAAACATATTTGATTATTACTTTTTCTCCCCCTCCTCTTTTTTTCTTTTAGCATCATCACAGCCATTTTCATCACGCGCTCTGATGATGGCACGGCAAGGCGCGTTAAGATAACACCCCGGCACCGGCAGGCTTTTAACACTTAAACGGTGAAAAGGGATATTCAGATTTGTCCTTGAACGTCTGGATGGGGCCTGCTGGGCTGGGACAGAGGGAGGGAGTAAGAGAAGGAGTTAAAGAAATGCACACATTTTTTAAGATTCACTCACTTGCAGAAAAACTGAAGTGGGGAGGGCATTTATGGTAGCACCCACAGTGAGAGATGGATTTGATGGGGTTGAAGGGCAGATTAAAGAGTTAAAGATCTGGACATGATAATGAAAAAGTATAAAGGTTAAATGATAGAGCCCAGTGAGGCATGGGACTTAAGGAGAGTCAGGAACCAACGGGAGGCCAAAGACGCCAAACTCAGTTCCTTTAAACTCCATCTAATCTCACCTAAGTCTTAGCTAAACATCTTACATACAAACTCAGGAAAAGAAGAAAAGAGGAGCAAATGAAAAGCTTAAAAGTTGGTCTCGAACCTGCAGCACAGGAGGAAATACTGTGGGAAAACTGAGGCTCTCTTGTCCAAAAACAAACAGTGTTTAATCTACTTGAAAGTGAAATGGAAGCTGTTTAAACAAACCAGCAGATTTGGAAGAGAAGGATTTAGCACAGAGACTTTGTGTTATTGTGTAACAACTCAGGACACTGAGGAAAGGATTATGGCCCATCACAATAATACATCAAACTACAAAATTGCCCAGAGTAGAAATTAGGCTGGCTGTTACTGATATATACTGTAGGTGTATACTGTAAGTGTTATTTGAACAGATAGATTAAAAAAACAACAACAAACAAACAAAAAACAATTTGGCTGGAAAGACGGACAATAAGCTCCAGTGGATCCACATTGGTGACAGACTGGATCTTCTCAACCACAAGAAACATTCCCACCACAAAACGAATGTACATTGAATCCAGAGAGTATTCACAGCACTTCACTTGTTTTTTTGTCATGTTACAGCCTTATTCCAAATGGGGTTAAACTTATTTTTCACCAAAACATTCTATACACAATACACCAAAAGAACAAAGTGAAACAAGTTTGCTTGAAATTCTTGAAAACATATTAAAATTAAAAAACTAAGATAAAACGTACATATGTATTCACAGCTTTTGCATTTATACTCAGCTCAGCTCAAGCCCATCCATTTCCACAGATGCTCAGTCAGATATTTCTAGACCTTGACTGGAATCCACCTGTGGTAAATTCAGTTGACTAGACATGATTTGGAAAGCCACACACCAGTCTAACGTCCCATAGCTAACAGTGCATGTCAGAGTACAAACCAACCCATAAAGTCCAAGTACTGTAATTGTCTGTGGACCTTTGAGACAGGGACACAGATCTGGGCAAGGGTACGAAAAATATTCTGCAGAATTGAAGGTCTCAATGAGCACCATCATCCCAACAGGACTTTTCCTTGAGCTGGCCTCCAGGCAAATCTGGAAAATTAGGGTAGAAGTGCCTTAGTCGGGGAGGTGACTAAAAACACGATGGTCACTTTAACCTCTTAAGACCCGAACTCTTCCATGGCATGCATTTTTAATTTCTCTTTGACATTTGGGCTGATTGGCACATAATGAATGTAAAAACAAAGAATTACCAGATTTTTTTTTCACCTAATTTCTGTTTCTGAGAAAAATGAGATCCACATATGAGGATATTTGTTTAAAATTTCAATAGAGCAGTGGCAGTATAATGTCCTCGTAAGTGGATATCAGGCCCTTGTAGAGGCAAATGTAGTATTTTGGTCTAGACAGCCCAAAATTTGATGTCCACATCCAGGTCCTAGGAGGTTAAAAGAACCTTCCAATAGGACAACCTTTTCTGCAGCACTCAACCAATCAGGCCTCTATGGTAGAATGGTCAATGGAAGCCACTCCTCAGTAAAAGGCACATGACAGCCCACATGGAGTTTTCCAAAAGGACTCCAAGACCACAAGAAACAACATTTTCTGGTCTGATGTAATAAATAGGAAACCAGGTACCACTCATCACCTGGCTAGTATCATCCCTACAGTGAAACATGATGGTGGCAGCATCATGCTGTGGGGAGGTTTTTTGTCCCATGTTTGCCTACTGGTGGTGGTCAGAGGGCCCGGTGGCGCCTGTGTCCGGCAGCCTCGCCTCTGTCAGTGCGCCCCAGGGCAGCTGTGGCTACAATGTAGCTTTCCATCGCCAGTGTGTGAATGTGTGTGTGAATGGGTGAATGACTGAATGTAGTGTAAAGCGCTTTGGGGTCCTATGGACTAGAAAAGCGCTATACAAATGCAGGCCATTTACCAAATGCAGGCCATTTGTCAGCAGGAGCTGGGAGACTGTAGCATTGTGAGTCATTCTTGCTATGACCTGATCTAGAGGAGTCTGGACCTTGGACTGGGGAAAGAGTTCATCTTCCAACAGGACAAAGACCCTAAGCACATAGCCAAGGAGTGGCTTTGGGACAATTTAGTGGCCCAGCCAGCACAAAGACTTGAACCCAATTGAACATCTCTTGAGAGGTCTAAAAATGTCCATGCACTGATGCTCCCCATCCCAACTGATCAGTAGGGATGGGCACTGGTTCTGACATAAACGGTAGTAATCAGACCGAAAAGCAGCGCACATTTCGGTGCTTTATTTCGGTGCTTTTTTTTTCTGAGACGTCATACACTTTGGATTCTAGCCAATCATTTTACGTTTCTGAGGATAGTAAGCGGGTCCAGGTATGTACGTTCTTTTAGAGCAGAGCTACAGATTAAAAATGCCCAAGGTGAAGCGGTCAAAGTCTGGCTGTACTTCACAGCAAAAACTCAGCAGCCTGCAACAAGTGCTTTAACGGGATACTGTGATACTGTGCAAAGGAGGTAACACCTGGAACCTGATGAAACACCTGGCAACGTATAGCATTTTGTTAAAAACCGAAAAATGTGCCGTATTTGATAGCTTGCTGCGAGACCTCACACCGAGCACATCTACTGCGGGTGTGCTGCCTGTTATCGGACCCGGAGTTAGCAACATCCCCCAAAAACCCGAAGATTAGAGTCCTGGCCCCTAGCCCTGCCAGTGTAGCAGAAATGATGAAGGATGATGATGGCAGCAGCAGCCGTTCTTCTCTGTGTGAGTAGCTTAATATTGTTCGTGTGTAATTTACGTTGAGTACACTAACCACGTTATTAAATTAATGCATGTAAGGTGAACTAGCAAACACCGTCGTAGTTACATGCGGCTGTCTTCTTGTTTGATGGCAGATACTCCCTTCACCCTGGCCAAAAAGGCTGAAATGACCAAAGAAAAAGAGGGAAACAGCTAAACATGAGAGGTTTTTGGACAAAGTTTGTGTTTTTTCCATTGTTTAAGCACTGCTCCCAGCCAAGAGTGATGCCATAAATCCCCTATAGCTGCAGAAAAGGCTAACATTGTTATCTTTTTACAAAAAAAACAGCTGAACATGAGAGGTTTTTGGACCAACTTTGTGTTCTTCATTCTTTAAGCACCGTTTCGAGCACCGTTTAAGCACCGGCACCGTTTCAAAAGTACCGGTTTGGTACTGGTATCGGATAAAACCTAAACGATACCTATCCCTACTGATGAGTTCTGGAAATGGGAGAAACTACAATATATATATTATTTTTTTATTTTTTTAATACATTTGCAATAATTTTAAGCAAACTTTTTTCACTTTGTCAATATGGGGTATTGTGTGAAGAATTATGAGGTCAAAATTAATTTGATGTTTTTAGAAATAAGGGTGGATTATGACAAAATACGGAACGTCAAGTATTGTGAATACATTCCAGATGTGCTATTATTATCATAGTCATAAGCTGGAAAAAGAATATTAGTATATAATAATTTGATAGTAACACTAGAGAGGAGCTTGAGTTGGAAAACAAACAAACAAACAAACAAACAAACAAACAAACAAACAAACAAACAAACAAAAACACATGCAAGTCACTGCAGCTTTAAAACATTTCAGTATGAGCCACTGAAATAATAAATAATGATACCCAAGCGGAAATGAGTGGAAGACAATTCAGAAAATGAAAGTAAGACTGATGCCAAAACTTTTACTGCAGGACAACCAGAAAGAAAGACTGAACCCTGCTCACTGATGTGTGTTGTTGTGTTGATTTCTTGTGTTTGAGAAGGGTTGGATAAGGTAAGTTTCTGACCCACTTCAATTTCATTTGATTTACACTGGGAGCTTTCCCATTTTAAATCAAATAGTCCAGCCCAAAGCACATGTGTCCATGTGTATATTTTTGGATGAATGTGCAAGCACATGCAACTCTGTGTGTCATCACATGCAAGTTTTTATACAGGTGTGTGTGTACTGATGCTTGATTGTTGCTGTGTTTGTGTTTGAATGCTTGTGTGTTTATCTACGTGTGCACATGTGCACACAAGCCGGTACACGTATCCGTTGCCAGACGGCTGTCTCCTGGCATTGCTGTTCCCCTGCAGTGTGTGTGTATGGTTGTTGACAGTGTGGACGGTAATGTGTGATAGATCGCACTTCAGGGACCCCATAATCACATCAGCCTAACCTAGTCTATCAGCTGGGCACAATGGGATACCCTTCACTCCTCCTTTAATCTGCTCCATCTAGCTCTTCACCACTCCTCTGGGGGTTTTTTCCTTGTACTTTCTCTATTACTCACTTCCGATCTTTTTTGTGTGTTTGCATTTAACTCAGTATTTTTTATTCTTTAATACTTTCTCCTTCTCTTACATTTCTTTCTGCATCAGTTGTTTAATTTGACATTTTTTCATTCAATGCAAGTGTTTATACCAAAATGTTATACAATATAGAGTTAGTTACTTTTTGTTTCTCACTCACTTTAAAAAAGTGACCTGCATATATTCTGATGTTGTTAGTTTCTCTGATTCCGTCTTTCCATTTCTCTGTCTTTTACACATTAATTTGTCTCTCTGCATCATTAAAAATAGCAAACCTTGCACTCAATGAGAAAGAGAAATGAGAGTGTGTGGTGCCAAGGTTAAGTAGCCTATCCTATAATAGTGTTGCTGTGCGCATGTTGTGTGTGACTGTCTTGAAACAGACGTGTGGGGTCGAGGTTGCATAGCTGGCCCCAGGGCTCCCCGACAGCGCAATGCACCCGGCAAATGGCCCTTAGCCTTGCTAGCGCCGCTAGCCCTACGATCCATCATACCATATGTTCTCAATGGGGAAGCTAAAGCTAATGACTGATGAGTGGATGGGAAGGGGGCACATAAAGGAAGGGAGGGGAGAGAGGAGGAAAAGTTAGAAGAAAACGTGGTAAGAGAATAAAAAGGAAGAGCAAGAGACCAGAGGATGAAGCAGAAGAGTTTGGGGAAACGAGTTGAGTAAAACAAGATGACAGAGTTGGAGAGGAGATGAGAAATAAGAGAAGATGGAGAGGAAGAAGAGGTAGGGAGCATATGCACTCCTTGGGAGGCCTCCTCAAATGAAGGATGACCATATAGCCTGCTCAGCTGGAAGAGATAACAGAGGATCCAGTGGAGGAGAAGAAAAGAAAGATGAGACAAAATGGGCAATGGCATGATGAGGTGGAATATAATAATATATGTTAAATTACAAAGGATTACTAGGAAGAAAGTTAACACTTAACAACTTTCCAAAAGAGTCTTACTGACAATCAATAAAAACTACAGGTTGGGGGTAAAAAAAAATAAAAAGAACAGCCAAGAAAGAAAAATAACTCTTTTCTATTAATTTTTTTAATCAGCAATTTATATATTTCTGCGTAAGTAGAGCTTTTGTATGTGAGTGTGTGTATGGATAGGCTAACAGAGTACTATAGGCCAGCCCATATGGGGCCATTGTTTATGTGTGATGAATAGAGTCCACGTGTTTTTCTCTGGCACTCAACACTCAAGCAAACCCTGCCGAGAGCACCCTGTTGACTCTGTGTGTGTGTATGGGGGGCGCCTGAAAAACGTCTAAATGTGTAAAAGTGTGTGCGTATGAGAGAGAATGAGTGTGCATTTCTCCTGCTGTGTGCTTGGCAGTGCCCTCAACGGTGCCATCCTGAGTGTGTTTCATCATCATCTGCCATGACAAAGATGTCTAATGGCACACACATTTACACACACCAACACACCGACACACGCGCACAGTCCCATCTGTGCCATGGTATCCGGGTGCTTTGGGACACTGCGGGAGAGAAAGAAAGGGAAACGACCCTACGTTCCTGCACCATGTGTCTATCTCTCAACCTTTTTCTTCTGCTCAACTCTCCTGTCGCTTTTTCCCTAGGTAGACGTTAAGTCATAACCACCAACTTCACTTTGACAAAATCCTTCTTACACCACAGCAACTAGTTTTCTTTTAAAAGGGCCTTTACTTAGTCTCCAGACAAAATTTGATACGACGACAACTCATCAGGCTGTCAGACTTAAACAACCGTGTCTTCAACACTGGGAAAAAAAACACTCAAACAACAGCTAATGCTAGCTTACATTTTGACCCATGTGTTTCTTTACTCACCTGGAGCATATTTATGCACTGCACCCCTCTCAGTATCACCACAGCACACCAGTGTTTTATCCACGATTTGGCCTCCACAGCACTGGACCCCATAGCCATCATGAAGGGTCCCACTACAGCAGAGCTGGCCGCCTGTCACTGAGTAAGGAACCCCCCCACAGCAGCTGTCACCCAGCCCCACAGAGACCCGGCCCTGCGAGTGGTCAGGACAGCAGTATTCATCTACAAAGACAAGGACAAATGAAGTAAACACTTGAGCAACACGAAGAAGAGCAAACCCCATGAAAGCAGAACACAATAGATTTGAGGTTAGTGGAAACACACTACATAAAGTAATTTGGAACTCACTGGTTTTCACATGGACATAATATCCTCCACAGCACTGATGGTCAGGAAGAGATGGGACTAGTTTGCCATTGCAGCAGACTGGGTTGGAGGAGTTATTCAAACTCAAATAGCTGTCCTCACAGCAGTGATGATGTGGCTTCTTTGTGTAAATTACTCCACTGCAGCAAACCTGTTTAATACGCAATTGAAAAAAACATATAAGATGATATGTAAATAAAATCAACTCAAACAAATACTTAAAGTTATTGACTGTGGCACTGCAAGTCAAATAGGAGGCCATTAAAACTTTTTGGCGGGGGATATTTATTTTAGGATGATTGTAATGAAATACTCATGCCAAAATTAACAGTTTCAGGGTTTCTTCAAATACGCCATGACTCTAAAAAACCTTTTCAACATATAACATCTGTAACTTTATGAATTCTAGACTGACTAAAAGGTAGAGTGGTACTTTTTGGGAGCTCAATCCTGATTGGGAGCTCATGGTGCAAAAGTTAGCACTTTCTATTATTATATTCACATAATCAAGTCAGAAACTCCACGTTTTCCATCACTCCTTGTTTATATTTGCCAAAAAAAAAAACCCCACTGACATTTTGTTTTTCTTACTTGGGACTCGGGACTACATTAAGGAAATAACTTATGTGGTTCTATTAAACAAGGACGAATACAGTATGTATCCATACTCCTTTATGTTGCTCACATGACTAGCTGTGCAGAGAGGCCTCTGTCAGCCTGTGTGTGTGTGTGTGTGTGTGTGTTGTGTACACATTTGTAAAATAAAGCCCTTCTCTTTAAGCACATATGTTGCATGTGCTAAATCTCAGCATATTCTCCTGCAGTAAATAAGCAGGTGTACTTGTAAATATGTTGTTGATACTGTTTCTGCCCCTGGGTAATGTGGGGAGAAATGTATAGCAGGCATTCACTGTGCCAACTTGGCTGGCATTCAATGACATAAGGATGGAAGTCAATGCAGATGACAAGTTAATCTGTTTAGAGAAATTAATCACTGAGAGGTTGATTCTGAATCCCTTATAAAAGTGGGTGTATGGAAAAGGAAGTGTTCGCACTTCCCTATTGGTCTCTGTGGTGACGACCATACTATCCTGAGGGATTATGCATTCTCCCCTTCAGATCAGCAGCCAAGACCCTGGACATCTATCTCCTTTTGCACATTGTTGTTGTACAGCAAATTTTTTAATGTTTACTCATGGCAACTTCTAGTTAAAAGAGACTAAAGTACTGAAGTGGAAAGGGCAGGGGAGAGACGATTATAGCAGAAAAAAGATGAAAAAAGTGAACACTGGAAAAAAAAAACCCTAAACAAATGTCAATATGAATAAAATTGTTTTAACCTGACCTTCTTCAAAACATGGTTGGAAAAAAGAATAGATATTTTTATGAGTAGAAAATGATGGCAGCATAGTCACCTGTATGTCTGGATGGAAGCAGGATGTGCTGCACACACCATGACTTGCCGGACACTGCAGGTAGGAACATCTAAACCTTAAACCACCTGTGCCATTTAACTCCTCCCCCATGGCGGATGTGATCCCTGTTGACCCACCAGCACATGATCTGAGGGTACGTCTTAAAACCTCAAAGCCCAGCATGATCCCACTGGGTCTGCCTGGATGGGACCAATCTAATCTCACCACCCTGACAGAGAGAGAAGGGGGGCAACCAGAACAAAATGAAAGCGATAGGCAGGGGTATGTTCTCC
Source organism: Haplochromis burtoni (assembly GCF_018398535.1). NCBI lineage: Eukaryota > Metazoa > Chordata > Actinopteri > Cichliformes > Cichlidae > Haplochromis > Haplochromis burtoni. Next base: position 3,923,700 of record NW_024582372.1, read on the forward strand.
TTCACACTCCTTTCACACAATTGTACCCACACAGTCACACATAAACTTTGAAACATACACATGCGTTCATGCATGGTTAATGCCTGACAAAGTTGAGTTACGTGTCAGGGTGTGTGTATCTTTATACACTTCACACTATTGATTTCCCCCCCTTTTTTTAATCTCTTGACATCTGGCAGAGGAAAGACCTTTTTAGCAACATACAGAGTTATAACTTGCTCAGTTTCCTAGAAGAAAAATAAGCCACAAATCAGCATTTTTCTGCAAGTGCAAGATTTGCAACAATGTGGTTTGCATCACACATGAGAAACAAACATTTCATATGCCATTAACTGGCTACAAATAAAATGTCAATGATCTAAACAAATTTTATAATCAGGAAAATGTAGTAGATTATTTTCATTTTAAGGTAGAATTGAGAGACTAATCGCAATCTTTAAAGTTTGTCCACTAAATCTAGTTTTACAGTACAAAATTGCAATGTTTTTTTAATTTTTCAAGAAAGTTAAACAAAGCAGGAACTCCAGCAACACTTGAGGGAAGATGAACAACTTTAATAATTGACCAAGGCGTTTCAGCTTGTGGCCTTCATCAGGGTCATGGCATGATGAGCCGAAACGCGTTGGTCAATTATTAAAGTTGTTTATCTTCCCTCAAGTGTTGCTGGAGTTCCTGCTTTGTGAATTCTTTCATCCTCTCCATGCACCTTGGAAGCAGGTGAAGTTGTGCCAGAAAATTTTTGCTGTCAAAGAAAGTTAAAGAAAGAAAGATTACTATCATGAAAAAATGGCTGTACATTTGTAAATTACCTGGGACTTATCACTTGGGCATGTGGTGTTGCCAAGTCAGCAGGCAGGTCCTCCACAGTAGTAGTTCTGGTAACCTTGCTCCGGACACATGCATACACTGTGCACACCTCCACCTAAAAAGCACATCAACAGAAAAACATGATGCATATGTTTACAGTAGATGTCTCTCTTTGCATATTTGCACTTGTTTGTATGAGTACCTGTATGTTGTAGACAGTAAAAGGCAGTAGGTCCCCCAGCAGGTATGACCCTGAGCTGTTGTCTACATTGCCATGAAGGCGATCATTAACATAGATGTTGTAACCAGTGACTGCACCATTGGGTTGAAGAGGAGGGATCCAGAGGACACGTGCTGTGCTGCTGTTTACTGGAACCACCTCTGGGGCAGACATCCCCTCTGGCTCTGTGAGGTACACACAATGATTGACTCCATTTATGAAAACAAACTATTTCAGATCATGAAAACTGTAAACATGACACAAGACATGTCATCGTGAAACCATGTTTGATAAAATTATAGCAAGAATTTTGGCAACACGCGTAAATTTTTACATACCACCTGTTATGAAAATAGATGGACAGAGCTGTAAAAGAGTATATCAGTGCTAATCTTTCAGAACACAACTCATTTGATGATTGCTTGTAAAGGGCTTGTATTTATTTATTTATTTTTACAAAAAAACACCATTAAAATGGTAAAAAAAAATTCAAATTCTAAAATTCTAAAAATTCTAGTCAGTGACATAAATGGTAAAATTATGTGTTCCTCATGGTGAACATTTTAAAATGCATGTTAATTAGAAACATTGTATGAATATCATATTTGCTTTCATACAACTCTAGAGGTCTTTGTGTGTCTGTGTGTAAGAGAGAGAAAAGAGAGAAGCAGAGAGTATCCATATATCCATGACAGGGAACTGTGACTGTGTTTTAGAGGCAGGGTGACCACCTGTGTGTCTGCATGTGTGCAGTATTGCGTAGATAATGCTGTGTAGCAGTAAATGAAATGTAGAGCAGTGGGCTGGGTTTAGATAAGTGCATTGGCTGCAAATGAATTGGGTTAACTTGTCTTAGCTGAATGCATTTTCACTAAGAACAATAGATTCAATACGATCACCTCACTCACTCAGAATAACTGCCTCTTTCTGTGTTCTGTTATTATAGTTTCTCTTCTTTAGTGGCTCTTCCATGTAATTCCCTTAATTCCTTTCCGTAATTCATTTAGCTGACTTTTTTTTAAAAATTCTCTTCTAGCAAATGTAAAACTCCTACTGCATGGTGATTAATAAAGGATGGTAAACTAGAGTATAAGAAATGGGTTTCAGAGAGTGTGGGACAAAAAAGGAGTGAATTACGCAGAAAGAAGAGTATCTATGGAAGAATTAATCACAGACGCAGTGAGCAAAATTCAAAATCAAAGAGAGAAACACCAGAGTGTGAGAGAAAAATAAAAAAGAAGGAAAAGGAATTCGATAAGAGAAACGGGTTGTGTGTCAGAGGGGTGATCATATAGACTCCATTTATTATTCTAAGTAAAAATGCACCCAGCTACGAGACGTTATCCCAATTCATTTGCTGCCAAAGCACTTACCTCAGCCCAAACTGCAGCTCTACATTTCATTTACTGCAGGATGGTATTATCAACGCAATACTGAACACAGGCGCTCTTTCACTCATACACACACAGACAAGCATGCACTTTTCTTGCCAATTAGTTCTGATGTTAGCATTGCCCTATAGACTGCAAGCGGTGTTAAGATGGTTGGTAGGGATGAGCTGCATTAGTTAAAATATATCAGACCTCCTTGGTGTGTCTGTGTGTGTGTGAGCTTGCACTCTTATGGCTGTAAAATAATGAAATTACCTCCGGAGCCCCCTCAGTTAAACGAGCCATGCTTTGCCTTTAGCACCTAATGATTTTCTAATGTTTTTAATGCACTTTTTATTATACTACTCAGATTAGAGCGAAAGAAAGAGGCTCCTGACATATGATTATAGTGAGAAAGGAAGAGATGTGTGAGAAAGGAAAAAGAAATGGAAAGATTTTCAAAGAGGGAAGTGAAGATGGAAATAAAACTACAGACAGTAGTAAGTGGCCTCTGACATATGATTACACAGAGTGATTTGAAAGATAACTCTTGAATGCTAAGAAACTGGGCTGAAAGTTGAAGAGGAAATGGAGAGAAAAGTAGGGATGACAGTTGGATAGCCTGAACAATTCATGGTTAAAAGTATTAAAAGCTGACCCTGATTGAAAAGGGAAATACCAGTAGATCCAAGAACTGATATAATCATATTCCACTTAATACCCTCTCTCAAAGCACCAGATTTTATATCCTGATAAGGAGTGCCAGTTGTTCATTTTACAAATATTAACAGATTATGCAGACAGCTAAAGCTCCGGGAACAGATGATGCAGTATTAGAGTTGTATTGTAATGATGTCAATCAATGTTCTGGTGGTTATGGTTTTCCATAATGTACGGCAACAGCCGTTAATCAAAGCACCTGTTTAACAAACTCCAATGTGAAGAAAAGTGAACTTTGTAGCTGCTTCATCAGCCGCTGTTCGTTTTACACAGTGAAAATCTACAGTAAAGCAACAGAAGTAAAGCTACTATAAAACATGGCAATGAAGTGTTAACTTAGTCTGACACATGTTTAAATTAGGCTGCTTGCTGACAGCAGGTCAATGCAATAGAAAGTGAGACCACTTTGCATTGACCTGCAACACCTGCAATAAACAGGAGTGAGTCTATAGGGAGGCATGAGGTGTACTACACAATGTTTATTTCAAAGCTTTCATAACATTATTTTTCAGATCAGATTTAAAGTAATAAATAATATATAATAAAAGAAAATAATATATAATATTATATTAATGGAACTCTATTAACATTTTAAAATATAAATATAAAAGATTTTTTTCCATCCTGGGAAAAATTTGTTATATTTACAGAACGAAATGGGCCAGTAAAGTTCTAAGCCACTGAGTTGGGGCTTTTAGGTTGGACACTGAATTATTATAAACTAAAATTAGTTTAGGTTCCATGTCTAACTTATATTATTTGATAATAACACATTTATGATCATTTATTTATTTATTTTTTAAATTAAATTTTAATATGGCATGTAAATACCGATGTCGTATGCAGTAACATTATTAAAATACTGTGACATCTAAAATAGAAACCAATGAGCAGTTTATTTTGACAGATGTGTTTTTTCTTTTTTCAATATTTGTTATTGCTCATTAGAAGGTAAAAGTATTTCTTATCTGATTACTCGATGGAATAACCAATAGAATACTTGATTACTAAAATAATAGATAGCTGCAGCTCTACTATTGTGTAAACCATGATCCAAAAACTGAAAAAAGTAACAGAGCTGAATTACTGCACATGAATAAACTAATTTGAATCGTGCTGCTTTGCATTCTGATGTATTGTTTATGTGATCCTATTGTCCCACATCGGGTTTTTAACTGCATCAACAGGTAATATGTCTGTGTGTCTCTTACCGTAAATGTTGGTATTTGGTATAAATTAAAAATAAAATGTATTTAATTTTGGCAAATCATTGTTACTTCTACCTGACTTTTCACTTCGTTCTTGTGAATTGTAAACTGTTAATTGTATTGCAAAGTACAGTAATTCGAACTCTTTTTTTGTTAGTGGTAGAACAAAGCTTGTGTTTCTATAGCATGTGTGCAATTTTTGTGTGTTTGTTTGCTTATGGTGCAAACAAGCAATTCACAACACCTTAAATCTGCCTCACACACTTTGTATTGATTTCATGCCTGACTACATGATGTGTTTAACATCTCCTGTGAAGCACAATGTCGGAGAGAAATCCATGTTAACCCAGGCACAACACTTAAGTGTGCTGAATTGAAGCAATGTACAGTCATGTGAAAAGAAAAGTTTTTTCTCCACAGTCCTCTGAGAATCTAAGTACACCTTTACTGCTTCCATAGGAATTAAGAGAGGAAGTAGCTGTTAGGTGCTGCTAATCAAATGTGCTTAATTAATTGATCATCAGCAAGTGTGATCACGTCTATAAACGAAGAAGTTTTGGTAGCTTGCTGGTGTGGAGTATTCAGATACGTAACACAATACCACAGTCCTCTCAAGAGTGGAAGCTTCCACAAAGTCATCCCAAGATCACACAACACTCCAAGAAACTCCAAAAAAATCCAAGAGCTACATCTCAGACCCTTTCCTCAGTTAGCATTTCAATAAGGAGAGATCACTTGGAAGAAATGATCTATAGAGATAAAGAAATTAATGTATTTGTCGATTAGAAATCAGGGCAGAACAGATTTGGGACAGGACCCCCCAGAGTCTAGATGCTGGTGGTGGTGAAGATGAAGACTGAGGCTTGAATAAAGCTCTGGCTGAGATGTCTGAGGTGGAGATGGGGAGAAGGTGGGTTACACGAAAAACAATCTGAAAGGGAGAATGACAGAGAGCACAGATTTAAACCATGCAAAGCAGAGCTGATGTGCTCAAAGAAGGCAGGCGAGACAATGATTGGACTAGAATAATGATGTCAGTGTTGAGACTGACACCGTGGGAAAGTGGTTGACGTGTAAACAGAAAAGTACCCAGTAAAGCTGCCAGATGAGTGATTACAGATCTTCCTTGTTGAACATGCATATAAGTTTCATGCTAATTATTGAAGTTCATGAGAGTTCAATTAGAAAAAGACTGAAGAAATATTGCTTGCTTGTCAGATTGCCACAAAAGAACCTCTGAAAATTCCTCCACAGCCATGTGAGAAACTGGTCATACCAAAAATGATTAGTTCAACTCATTGCTGCTAAAAATTGATCTTTAACCTGAATCAATTTCTCACAAGAATGCAGAAAGTCCTAAGAAACTGTACATGACCCAATTCGGGTTTCTCCATGGCTCAAAAGCAGACAATCACAACCTCAGAAGAACATGTGCTGAATGAAAAAACAAAACAGAAATATTGTTTGCCAAAGATAATAGTAAAATATACACATACTTCCATCTGCTGTGGTGACATTAACCACTGCCTTAGATGTATTATAAGCTCCGTTGGACACTTGTAATGACACCAGATATGTGGTACTGGGCCAGAGGTCACTTATCACTGCAGAGGTGATCTCAGGGGTGAAAGTTAAGATCAGACTTGGCTCTGGAGACTCCACTGTGAGAAAGAAATATTCCACTTCTCCCTGTAGGTCTTGTAAAGCTAAAATAGATATCAAGAGAAATGGAAAAGAGTGATAGGTCAGTGAAAGTAAAAAGATACTTTCAGTCTCTGGTGTCACTTTCTTTTAAACAGACAGGACAGCACAGACATCATACAATAAAAGCATGACCCCGTGCAAGACCCTGTGAGTTTCAACACCTCTCCTGAACAGTGTGTAAAAGAAGAAGGTTAATCTTACATGGTTGTGTCCAGTTGACCTGTATAGCAGTGTGATTGATAGTAGAGGCAGACAGAGATGGAGGGTGGAGGGGAACCCCAGCCATGGTCACTGCTGTAACGATCTCTCCTGACGTGTTTCCCACATCATTATGAACCTCTAACTGGTACTGGAAACGGGTGAATCTGTAGAGATGCAGCATCACTCTTTGTAGTGCAAACATTAGTTTAAACTGGAAATCAATCACATACTGGTAGAATAAAGTAAAATATGTTTATCTGATAGTTGTGCTAAAATAGTAACTTGTATTTCTTCTTGCATCATATGAAAAAGTCCTGCCAAATGAAAAGTGCTGACACACTCAAAAGTTTGTCAGTTTACTCCTTGAATAAAGCACAGTGGAGACATAAACCCAGAGCTGTTTAGCAAGCACGGTGGAAAAAAAAGTGCTTCCACCAAGTGCCAAACTGAGATTAGGGGACGCTGTGTGAAAAACAATTTAATTCTTTGGGATATTTGCTTAATGTATCTTTGAGCGGTATTAAAAGATCGGCATCAGCAGCAGCTCGCCGATCGGCTCTGCACACACGGTTTGCTGCAGCGCTGCCGTTTGCTCTAGAGCTCATTTCAGTAATCTCACCTGCTTAGGCCTTTATCTTGGTAGAACAATTTGGTGCCGGAGTAAACATGGAGCCAGCGATGGAGATCTTCGGAGGGGGGTGGAGACTGGGCTGTTAATGTGGGAACTGTGGTGATGGCCAGGGGCTGGTTGGTTTTACGTCTGAGCAACTTGTATCTGAAAGGGAAATTTGAATAAAAGAAAACACACACACACACATACACACACGGTTGGATATTTAGGAATCCATTAACTCCAACATTAGCTAATTTGAGCATAAAGACACCTACTGTACCCTCTGTACACACAAACCTGCCCATGGATGCTTGCAGACACACACACTTAAACGCACATTTTCAACTGGTTCTTATCCTTATCACTCATTCCCTCCTCTTCTATTCTTCTTTCACTGCATCTCATCCCTCCCTCTCTACACCCCTCCATCCGTTGTTTTTTTTTTCTGCGGGGTTTGTGTTTTCCTCTCCCTACAGTGATGCTAATTTCTGCTGTAATCAGAAGAGAAGGGCTTAATGCCGCCTTTTAACCAACCCACTTAGACAAACACACAGAGCTGAGCAGAGCAGAACAGAGAGACAGGCTCATGCATTTTAATCACCCACTAGGAAAATGGACCTTTATTTTAGGCCTAATCGCCGACAGACTAGAACAGGACAGAACAAAATGAACCAGAATGTGCATTAGGACTGAGAAAACACTGATTAAAAAATGCAGAACACTTAGCTCATTACAAGCACACTCATGTTAGCAGCTTGTTAACGTGTTCCTATCTGCTTGTTTGCTTAAGTTTTTCAGCAGCAATTGAACATCACCAGAATGTGTCTCTCATTATCGACATGCTGATTTTAGTTCTTATAGTCTGGTTTCCAACTTTGGGCTAAAGCTAGCTAATGAATAAAAACACAGGGGTAAGTCAGATTATGTAAAGTTAATGGTGGTTACACAGATTTGGGTCCTTTTATCAGGTTCACATAATTAATGATGTACTGATGTTTCTGTACAGGGCAATTTAAAGAATTTCCCTTTTTTACTTTCTGTTCACTTAGTTACATTCCTATGGATTATACGACTGATCCATAGCATAAATGCTGATTAAATGTTCATGTTTTTCTATTAAGTACTTTGAAACAGAAGATAACAGCAAAAAGGTCCTGGGTTTAATCCAAAGGCCATCTGGGGTCTTTTTGTGTGGGTTTGCACGGTCTCTTTCTGCCTGCATGGGTTTCCTCTGGGTACTCTGGCTTCCACCCACAGTTCAAACACACGCATGTTAGGTTTAACAATGACTATAAATTGACTGTTGGTTTGATTGTAAATGTGAAAGGTTGTCTGTCGCCCTGCAACAGAGTAGCAACCGTCCCTGCCCTCTGATAGCTCCAGCCCTCTGTGACCTTAAACTGACAGTATTTTAATGGATGTAATTGGTTTGTATTGCTTCAAAGCAGCTACTATATTGCTCAGGTGGAGTGGCTCTTAGTTTATATGTGTGTTTTGAAGCAGAAGGGGTATCCAAAACAAAAAATCATAACTTAATTTAATAGTAAAAGCAACAGTTCTTTAATATGTTTAAAATGACTATTATACTTCTGCTGCTACCTGTAATGCTTTTCTATAAAAACTTTATGACGACTTAGAAGACTATTTAGGTGCAAAGTCAGCTTGTCAATGTTGGTGACAATGACATTTCAAAAGTTTTTTTCTGTTTCATATAATTTCATATAGGAATGGGTCAGTTGACATAAACCTAACCTGATGTTGATGTAGAACAGCACCTCACATATCCAAATGCCACATTTGTGTGCTGGATATTATCATGTAAGCAAATGTGGACTTAAAGTGATATAAGACATACATTTTTACTTTGCCATCACTGGTTAAAAAAGGGGGCAAAAAAGAGATATGGATGTTACCTTATATTAGGTCCATTGGGCCTGGTCGGTGGTTCCCATGAAATGGCTAGGAAAGATTCACTGACTGCTACTACTGACAGCGGTGAAAGCCCTTCAGGTCTTGTGGGTAATGTGGTAGCTTGAGTTGGCAGGCTTTCTGTGCATCCCCCGATATGTCCCCCACCCTTAGAGCATGCTAACACAGTGATACTGTAATTTGTATATGGAACAAGGTCCGTTACAGTGGCGTTAAGCTCAGAAGTATTGTTAGTGCTGAATGTGATATGGGGTTCTGGGAGGCGGATCTCATAGCTGTGAATTTCTCCATTAGGAATAAGAGGGGGTGACCATGTGACCTGCAACACAAAAAATGGTATATGATATAAGCATTGTGTTTCTCATGGTATATTCAGATACAATTGAACAGTGCTGAGAAAATTTGTTTAATCCTTTCCAACTGCCATGCTGTCCTAACTGACTGGGCATTTAAACGTTCTTGATAGGAAGAAAAAAAAAGCTTTTAGATGGATGAACTACAGGAAGTCATGATGTAGGGTGTGTGTTTATTTATGTGTTCTTGCAGCGTGTGCTCGTGCAAAGATGCAGACAGAGTGCGAATGAATGCATGTGTCTTCAGGTGTGACACTAGTCACCTGCATAAGTGAGAAAACAGTATTTAGGTGGTCACTCTGTCTCTGTGTGTGTGTGTTGAGCTGTCATGTGGGTAAAGATAACCTGACTTTGACTTGAGCAGAAGATGCCTTTCATCACATTTAAAACAGGGCACACAGAGACGCGCGCACATGCACAAACACCATGCTAAAATAATGAAAGCAGCTGGTAATGGAATTGCTGCATGCAAAAACAAAAGCCTGCTGCTGTTGAGCACTGCATCTGATTTGGAAACAGTTCAGTCTGTCAGCATTTCAGGGTGAGGAAGAAGGTAACTGGCACACACACAAATGGTAATACACACACATTTACTTACAAACACACTCACGTAATACGAAATTACAGCTTTCTTTACGATGATATTTTGTTGACGCATTCACGTATAAACACACACACACTGTAAACACATACACACTTGCGAATTTATGAACTGTACAATCTAAAACACCTACATACGAACTGTCATGTACAATAACTGATCAGTTCAGAGCTGGCTGAGACTTATGAGTTTTGGTGATTAAGTGGTCACTGTTGATGAGAGTATTATGAATGAATGTCAAGCATAATTATTTCTCATGCAACCTTGATATTCATTTAACAAGTGACACTGTGAGGTTATACAGGACACACACAACACACTCCTAGTAACACACCCACTAACACAGAAAGACACCTACCAACACACACAACTTAAAACACATACACACAACCACATATGGGCAGGGTCATTTTGAGTTAGGTAGCTCATTTCCCAAAGTGCGTGTTGGGTGTGCTTTGTGGTGGAAGTCATTTACAGATTGAATAGCTTGATGTAATCTGGAGATGGTGAAGACAGCAGAGACCCCGAGCTGACACAGAGCAATAGGGCTAAGGCCAGTACAGAATGTGTGTGTATATGTGTGTGCGTGCCTTTGTATATGTATTTTTGTATATTTAAATGGGAGAGAGACCTATGATACAGTTGGAAGTGAGAGAGAATAATGTCTAACATTATAGTGTATCTTTTTTCAGTCCTTCTTTTGTAGATTTTGTAGATCGTGACCACAGAATCACAACTTAAAACAAACACTTTCAAAAAAAAGAAAATCAAATTTAATAAAACATAACCAGGATACTGATTAAGAGAAACCTTATGTGTTATGGTTTACAGTAGCCTCTTCTCCATGTAGCAGATTGAAATGTAGAAAGCAATTGACAAAAAATGAATGAAAAAAGAATCAAGATGCTCAGAATCCTTCTTTTAGTTTTCAAGGTCAATTGGTAACCAGGAAGCCCCATGTCTGTCTGTCCAATTAGCAACAACCAGGAAGGAACGCTTTCCTTCTTGCACCTGTGACCCCTAAAGCTGTGCTGCTGCATAGATGACAAGGGTGGCTCTGAAATGATGACAGGCATTAGCATTTTTCTCCAGTTAGCATTAGTGTAGGTCTGTGAGTGCATGGGTGTGTGCTTCTGTCTGTATTGGCATGCATGCCATATTGTTTCAGTGGCTTTCATGGATAGGCCTTGATGTGAGATTAGCCAGTGGTGGAATTTAACTCTAGTCCCTCCTTCAAAATGGCCGACAGGAAGGAAGCAGCCTCAGACAGGGTCAGAGCCCCTCCCATTTCTGAAGGGGACCTTGAGTTGAATGTTTTTCTTTCTCATTAAATCCGAAAAGGGAAAGACGGAAGAACCGGCGTGACATTGCTTTGTCTTTTCCACACTGTCAAACATAGGGTAACTGAAGAGATTCTCAATGACGCTATTTCTTTGAAACATAAACACTATAAATTCTAAAAGTACATTCTATGATTCTGACACCTTCTATCAGCTGAATGTATTAAGAGATATTGTAATTCAGGATCAGTAACACCATGCCTGATTTGGATAATAACTGTGTGCTACGGGCCATATTTCAGAGCTCCTGTCCTCTCATAACAGAGCCACAAGATTTTGGTGAAACTCTGAGGAGCCAGTTAAAAAAAAAGTTGCCCTTACTTGAAGTGTTGCTGGTCCCAAGACCTTAATCCTTGGTGGACTGAGGCCAGCGGGTCGAGAAGGTTTGGTGGTAATACTGACCCAGGGCCCTGTAACAACAAACATTTTTGTGCAATTTAAAAGCTGCAGCACTAGCCCCTTCTTGGGCAGACTGAATTTACTTTTACTCAAGCTTGTTATCAAAACCTTACCTGTGGTGTTGCCCGCTTGATTATGGAGCACAAGTCGATACTGGTAAGTAGTCCAGGGACTGAGAGCTGATGAAGAGTCCAGGAAAGAAAGAGGCGAAGGATCAGGCAGAAGATGACCCACTGTGGAGACTTGTTTGGTCCCAGCAACTCTGCGCTCAATCACCCACCTAGAGCCAGAACAAGATACATTTGAAAAATAATGCATATTGTATTTTTGCAAAGAATTTATAAGTGTTTCAGAGTTTATGTCATTTTGTCTTACCGTTCTAATGGTCCATTACTCCGCTCTACTGTACCCCACGACAAAAGGACAGAGGTGGGTGTATCTGAGTAAAGATGAGGAGCAGGAACCCCTTCAGGCGGAGCTGGGAGGGTGCGAATATGCTGAGACCTCTCAGACACTGAACAACCTACATTAGTGCACGCTTCCACCTTGACATTGGAAAGCAAATTTTAAAACATCATGTGTTATGACTACAAGGTTATCAGTGTAAGACCAAGAATTTTAATCTGTAAATCTGGCACTTTTAACTGCTAAGCTAGCATACTTATTACATGTAAAACACCATAAATCAGTTTATTAACTAAAATGTAGTACCTGGACGCTGTAGGCTTGGTAGGGAAGTAGACTGAGGAAGGTGTAATTGGTGGTATTCCCTAGAACAGTGACTGAAAGAGGTGTTGATCTTGAAGCTGCACTAGAAGGGGCACTATGGAATGGACCATCTTCTATTAAATGTTCAGTATTAAAGTTTACTGCACTATACTGTGGTGTTGACACCGAGAGGCTGGCAGATACACTGGTGATATCAGGTTCAGTGGGGTGGAATGAGAAGGTACTGGTGCCTTCGCTCACAACAACAACATTCTGGTTATCTGCAATGGCAGGTTTCAAGATGGCAATGTGGCTCGAGTCTTGGTGGGTGGTTAGACTGGATGATGGTCTGGGGTTATGACCTGAGTTTAGATATGCACCCTTTGTACTGGGAAGCAGACTTGGGTTAGGAGTCCACCTGATGCTGGAGAATGAACTGGGTTTATAGTGTAAAGAAGTGACAGAGCTGGGGTAAAGATAAAGGGTATAATTTGTGATAATTCCATTTGGTTGTGTGGGAGGAACCCAGGTAATTGATACACTACGAGGTTGAAGCCCTGATACAGTTGGGGTGTCTACTGGTCCTGGACCTGCAGAAAGAGGAAAAATAACGATAATAAGAGATGGAGTGGAAAAGAAAAGACAAGAAACCTTTTAAAAGACTGTAAAAAAGCAAGGAGGGGGGATTTCAAAAGAATTATTTGACTAGTAACATCAAGAATGACATCAGAAGGACAAAGAGTGATTTTGCCATCCCTATCCAAGGGATTAACATGAAAATTCTCTTTCTCTCTCAATTTCCTCCCAAGAGCAAACTAAGGTTGTATTTATAGATTTTGTGGTACTTATGATTGAATAAATTTGATTCTGCATCTTTCAGTAGTGAGATATTTAGACTAGACTGGACTGCAAGGAACATTCTAGCTTAACAATGAGCAATAAATGTTGTAAAAAGATAAATTGGATTAATTATACTGACCATCATGGATGAAGCAATAGAATCTTAGAACGGCAAGGGGTAAAGACTTGAGCAACTTTTACACAGACTGCTTTGTAATGATCAGAACTGGGTTCTAGCATTTCTGAAATGACAAAACTTGCAGGGGATACCCCTATCTATCTATCTATCTATCTATCTATCCATCCATCCATCCATCCATCCATCCATCCATCCATCCATCCATCCATCCATCCATCCATCCATCCATCCAATTAAGAAAATCTTGCAGTATTCACCAAACTGAGTGATAGAGACAGGACAGGAAATTTATGTCCACTGTCATTCTCATTAAGTGTGAGTGCCACCAAGACCCCAAATCATCATATTCAAAATATCCAGGTAGATGTTCACATCAGTAGACTAATGGCAAACACGGATCACATCACACGAACCTATACAAGACGTACAGAAGATATTCAGAGTGACACTCCACTTTATGGTAGCTCATTTGAAGGAAATGCCCCCTCCCCCCTCCTTACTGGGCATTTATATCCCACTGTACTGCCCTATAATGGACACACAAAGGTGCATGTCCATATACATAGACATGTCCTTCTTAACGCACACACTCACATGCCCACACCCACTGCGATGCAGTACAGCAGTAATGGTGCTGTGTGAAGGGCAAGCAGATCAAGGTGACTGAGCGGACTGAGGGAGCGTGCTGCGTCGCTAAGTGCTACCGCTAACCGCTAACGGCTTTCCCAGATGGCGGTGTGTATGTTTGTGTGTAAGGGAGAGACAGAAAGGGAGAGTGAATGAAGATGAGAGGCTAAGAGTATGCAGGCATGACTGTATGAGAGATAAAGTGTGCAAGCATGTATATGTGTATGTCAGCATGCATGTAGTCATGTAGATAACAGCTGTATAAGTACAGTATGTGCACACTAACTGAGAGGCCTTGCTTCCCACAGAGTTAAATGCAAGCTAACATCTAGTAACTGGACTGGGATGTCCTACTTCTTACTAAAGTTCAAAAGATTTTTAATGTCTTTTAGGAAAATCTTAAAGTTGACCAATTATGATTTTAGTGTGCTTATTATTCAGGTGAACATATGCACAAATACTATCTGTGAGGCAAAAGCTCACACACCAGACTGCTCTAAAGTCTTGCTCTTGGACTGTTTTTTTCTACTCTTGGCTCTGTATGATGCCAGTGAAAGGGGATATCCTTAACACGGCCATATCCGACATATAGCTGTAGCTGTTAGCTAGCAGCCCCACCCACCTGCTGTTCAAACCTCCCATCTGTGAGAAGAAGCCTATTGAAAGTAATAGACTCCTGGAACTAAAACATCTTGTTTCAGACAGTGGATAAACTGAAGATCTGCACCATGGCCCAGTGCAAGATAAATAAGGATGATTTTGAACTTTTAATCACTCAAAGCTACTCCACGAATAAAAATATGGGAAGTAAGATTAGAGATACCCTCTAACACGTTTCATACCTTGCTTGCATTTGACTTCATTTTTGTTTCTCATGTATTAAATAGTCTGACAGTAATCTCTTTTGTACATGAACAAATCAAGTACTATTTAGCATTACATTTTGACCTGGTTGCTACTATTACAAGGTGTAGGAAGCAGGTGAAGCGTTTTCAGGAGTTCAACAATTTCTTAAAATGTTTTTGATAGTGAATTTGGACCTTGTGAGTTTCACAACTTCGCAATATCATTACACACGAAATTTTATAATGCATATTACGGATTTACTTGTTAGTTATTAACAACTATAGTGCTATCTCACCTGCTCATTGCTGAGTTTTGTTTCCGCTCACACTACCTCATGTTTTGGAATGAGAATAAATGACTTAAAATCTTGAACACACACAAACAAGTCAGACAAAGGCCCATCACAAGTAAAAACATAGCTGCACTGAGATGGCAAATCTCTCCCTCTCTCACTCACACACACACACACACACACACACACACACACACACACACACACACACACACA
>NW_024582372.1:3938852-3992757 GCF_018398535.1 Haplochromis burtoni
CACACACACACACACACACACACACACACACACACACACACACACACACACACACACACACACACACACACACTCTATCGCCCACACAAATAAACAACAGTATAAAAACAGTGATGTAAAGCTTGGGTGATTTTTACAGATCACAAATGCTCCCTCCCTCAGTCTGTGTCCCGTTTCCTTCTTCTCTCTTCCTTTCACTGACCGTTCTCCCTCCCTCTCCCTCTTCTCTACCACCGCTCCCATTTTCTCTTCATTCTCGACCCCCCACTCATGCCTTGTGTCTAGGTCTCTCTCTTTTTCTCTTGCTTCTTCTCTCTCTCTGGTCCCCCTGCTAAATAAACAATGCAGGGAGTTGACCTTTTGGGTTAACAGGTTTTTATGCTAGCTCTACTCAGCACTCACACTGATTCAATTACCACCAAAGGTCCAGTGAACCCCACGAATAACCAAGAGCCCGTCTCTCTGTCTGCCTATGCGTATGCATGTGTGCCTTGCTGCATGCTTGCATTGTCTTTGCGGAGGGTTGGGATGTAAACCTACCTGTTTGTTGAATGTCTAATTAGACAATCTGTATCTTTCTGTCTTTTTAAATATAATGTTGCCCTCTTTTTTTATCCTTAAGATGTCTGTTTAAAAAACTGACACTTAAAAACATGGACTGAATATGCACCTAAAGGTAAACAAATAGAAATTCCTAAACTGCAAATAATCTCGCCACAAAACA
Source organism: Haplochromis burtoni (assembly GCF_018398535.1). Classification (NCBI taxonomy): domain Eukaryota; kingdom Metazoa; phylum Chordata; class Actinopteri; order Cichliformes; family Cichlidae; genus Haplochromis; species Haplochromis burtoni. Next base: position 3,939,577 of record NW_024582372.1, read on the forward strand.
CAATCCAGTCACCTTGATTCAATCCCTATCAACTAACCAAAATAACCCCTGTTGTTACCCCCATTCCTCCCTCAATCCCTCTCTCCTCCCCTCCTCCATACCACCCTTTTCCCTCTAAGTGTTGAGTGTTATTTAGGCTTTACTGGCGCGTGTAAAATTCTGCAATTTGAAGGGCTGTTAAGTTTTTCAATTGAAATTTTCATTTAAGATGCATGTGATGCTTTTTTGCATTTTATTTTTTCTTTTTTACTGACGCTTTACAGCTCTCTGGACAGAAAGGGAACAAGCGTTGAGGGAATGCATACTTGCCTCTCTGGTTCCCTGACTCCTTATCCTTCATTCTCTCTCCCTCTCACCCTTCTGTCTTTCCATCTCTCATCCTACCCTTCCTCTAATCTCTTCATTCCCTATGCCCCCCACCCCTCCCCCCTCTCATACCTTTCTCCACACCTCCCACTATCACTCCTCCTCTCTCCAGTAAAACACAGTAGCAGAAGGCTAAAACAGGAGTGCAGGGCTGCCAAGCCTTAAATCACATTTATAAGGATTTGGTTAGCATAGTAATAACACAATCAACTGACAAGGGCTTGGAGAAAGGGAGGGAGGAGGGTGTGTGTATGCATGTCTACTTGTGGGTGTGTAGGTGATATGCTGCTTCTTGTGTATGTATGTGTGTTTCTGTGCAGCTAATGGTCAGTCCATGTATATTTAAGTGTGTACATTTGTGTGTATCCATGTGAAGAGATGAGGAAGGGTATTATTTTTAGTCTTGCGCAGGGTCCCATGCATGCTTGTGTTTGTGTGTGTGTGTTTGGGGGCATGTGTGTATGTGGGTGACTGGGCTTTTGAAGGTGAATCGAGGCTCCTAGGAGTCATAATGAGGACAAACGCTGAGCTTTACTGTTATCAAGATGCTTACGACATGGTGTCAAAACGTGACAAGAAATAAAGTATGCTGCATTTGATATCTTTACTTTTTCCACAGATTATTTAATGTCATTTCTGCCTTAGAATTCAATGAAGAGGCTATGAGAAGTAGGATAATACATGACCAAGGTCACAAGCTTGATTTGTACTCATAACATCACTAGTATATGAGATGCACATTAGCCTTTAAGTTACTAAAAGCATCATGATACTTTTAACTTATCAGTCATTTGTGATTTTCCACATTTTTCAGATCCAGGTAACCTTCTAGTATATCCTCATAATTCATACAGAGAGTAGGCAAACTGAAAAGCAACATTTGGCTTTTCAAACTGTAAAGTGAAACTATGTTGGCAAGTTATTCAAATCGGTGAGAAATCATTCAGTATAGAAATTCTGTTACATAAGCATTCCTACTGTTTGTGACACCATATGTAAAAGAAAGCCAATCAAAAAGCTTATCTAAATACAAGTTCAGGTGGTGAACATGTATTTATTCATTGGTTATCTTTTGATATGTAAAATTTAAAGCAGGATTGTGCTAACATTGTTTCAGAATTTCTTGGAAATGCAAACTGACCAAAATACAGGAGAATTAAGGTAGGATAATATTTTATTAATGTAGCCGCTGAATAATTAAGTAACATGATTTTTTGCTTTCTGTCATTTACCCTATCCTGTTGTGGTTCCTGCTTTACACTTCTTATTTCACTTTTTGATCACACTTACCTTTGTAAAAAAAAAAAAAAAGTTTTTTTAAAAACCTCTATTGTTGTTTAATGTTTTCGTTCACACATGTGCACGTTTCATTTCTCAGACTACTTGGTCAAGATCGTTTTATTCAAATGGCTCTTTAGTCATACTCTCACAATAACGCTCTATAACACACTCACACACAGACACCCACACACACATACACACACTCTTAGATCACTTAGCTGGTGTGAACATGGGAGTAGACAGAGGAAAGGGAGCTGTCCAACACAGCTAGAGTTTATGTTCACAGGAGCCGTCTGTCTGTTCTGCAGCAGCAGGAATTCATAGGGACCAAATTACATTAAAAAGATAGATATAAAACTTTAATGGAATGATAAAAAGGAAAGGAGGAAGCACGAGTCTCTCTCTCTTTCTCTGTTCTATCATTAGCCTTCTCCTTTCTTCACTCTTCCCCCCAGTTACTCATTTTACCTTTTTCTCTTTCTATTTTTCCCTCTCTTTACTTTTTCACCCCTTTTTTATGCTATTTTTTCCTTGATCACCCTCAATAAGTGAAACAATTCTGTAAAAAATGTAAAAAAAAGAGAAAGAAGGAGAAAGGAAAAGGAATTACAACAGAAGAAGAAAAAGACAGAAAAAAAAACAGAAATTAAGAAGTAAGAGAAAGAAGTAACAGTATATAAATGTGGATAAAGTGAGATCATATCCATAGTGTTAAAAATGGTTCGTGTCGACACACGCTATATTATATACAGTGTTCTGCCAAAGTGAAAAACTTACAAGGTTACAGCTCACACTTGCACATAGAGATCAGGTTAGAATGATCTCCTTCAAAAGGATAAACCCAAAGGACCACTCTATAAAGAATGACTGAGTGTGTTAAGATCAAATGTACAGTATATGTCACTTGAGCGACTGTGTGAATGTGTGTGTGACTTTCAGTGAATGTATATATGTCTGTCGCTGTGTTCAGATTTGAGATTTATGTCAGAATGAACGCTGCGTGTATGAATTCCACAAATGCAGGACAACAAATATAAAATTCAAACTATTAGCCTTACTATACGTTACATCACCAAATGAAATGCAAAAGGTTGTCATTTATTCTTGTATGAGAGAGAGACGAGATTAAGCAGAGAATGTAGCCCCTCTTTTCTTTCCCTGCTAGGATGATAAGAAGATGGTTTACGGTGACAAATTACACATCAGTGTAAGGGAAATCCAATCTGCCTGAATGTGGCTTGCTCCCATCATAGGTTTAAATCCCTTTTTTATTAAGAACTTTTACACCTATTCTGTATTCATTATTATGGTAAAACAATTTTAATGAATATTTTAAAAATGTACATTTTTACATTTAAAGGATGCAGAATTGAAAATTCATGTCAAATGTGACATTTATTTATTAATAATTACTTGAATCCAATATGACACCAAAAGTCGTGAACAGGAATAAATGCTTATAAATGGCTGGTATCATTAGTGCAAAGAGATTGCTCCATTACATACATGCTTATTGTCAAAATAAATACACAAATCTGTCTGATCTTTGTGGCAACTGGGTGCAGTTTAGGTAGCATCCCAAAGCCTTGTGTTGCATCTCTGCATGAAGTGTCGTAACTGAGCATCAGGACGTCTGTTATCGATGAGAAGGCCGAGGACTTATGCATGTGCATGACACATACGTTCTCAGCGCGAGACAGAGAGACACTAAGAATGTTTTCATTCTTGCATTAATAGTCAAGACACAAACAGAAACACGAGTGCAACAAAAACAAGTGTAACAAAAGCCCTGTGTGTGTTTGTGTGTGTGTGAGTGCATGTGAGTGTGTGTTTGCTAGAGGGAATTCAATTCTGCATAGCAATGAGAAAAGCGCAGGGCCATAATTTAATGCATCCTAAATGTCTGCAGTTGTGTGTGTATGAATAGATGTGTGCGTGCATGGTATGTCATGGTATATGTGTAACTGCACTTGTCTTCGTGTCACTGCGTATGTATACGTACACTACACATACATGTTTTGTACACATTTGTGTTTGTGTGCGTATCAATGTATGCAAATCTCACCTGCTTAATGATAATGTATGTGATAATAGCGTGGTACTAATTAATTTATAACTTTGCACTGAGGAGGCTGTTCCAGTGGCTAATATGATTCTATTACAGCAATTAGCCCACAATGACACTGGCTAGGTCACTCACACACAGACACACACCTTACAGTATGTGAAACTCCCCATGTCTGTGTGTTTCACCCAGCGCTGTTTGAGCCCGTGTTTTCACCACCTTCTGCAGCTTTAGTTGTTCTCTCTCCCTCTCATTTCACACCTCCACTGAAAAAACATTTATACTTTTATAAAATAAACCTTGGAGGGAGTCGCAAAAAAGAGAACTAAGCCGAAGCCACATGTTTATTGTCTAATGAGTCTATTGCTTAGATGATCATCTAATGATCTGTCAGACTCCTTGAGTTTAACTTTAACACAGCAAAACAGGTGGACCACAGAAGCCTATCACTGCCAACCACTTCGCAGTCAGTCGCACAACCTGGAAGGACTTGACACAAGATACACCTTGAAATACAACAAAACAATACCAGAAACCAGTACCAATAGGTAACAAAAAAGCAGTACAGCAGTTTCACTGACCCGTAACATGTTTATTTAAAGAAATTATTACTGTTTTCATGGTTATTTATTGGAAACATTTATTAATTTTTTTAAATTATATTTGCATAGTTTATGCGCATTGAAGCTGTCTGTACAAATCTATGTAAAATGTTTTGGGCACTAGTGTGTGTGAGTATGTCCACTTACTGTCCTCTGCAGTGCGAAGGGTTGTCCAGAGGCTTGCCGTCTTCCCGTGTGTATGCGAGACCACCACTCTAAACAGGTAAGGCGTGTATGGTGATAAGCCCTCTAAGTAATAGGAAAAGGTGTCTGTTGCATTTTCCAAAAGCCTAGAAGTGGATGGACACAAGCACAAATTCATTCATGGACATGCATTTGGGTCTGTGATATGCTCTGTTACCTGGTGGTCACAGAGTGACAGCAGATTTAAATATGCTGATCTTGCACTTTGCATGCTCTTGTGTTTTAGTGGACACAAATCTGATGTTACAAAACTTCATTTTCAGATTTTCTGATGAAGAAACCAATCTGGAAAATTTCCTGAATTACTAGCAAAGCTTTACTGTTGCAGGAGTTACCATTTTTTTAAAATAAAAACATATGCAACACCATGCTTTCTACCTTAGACCAAATGTTACTCTTTAATGCTTCATCAGAGAGATTCAGCACCGGACAGCTTCTTACGTTCCTTAGGTTAATCATGTCAACATTGTACATAGTTATTAAATCCCTTTTAGCCTACACGTAAGGCCAGAGAGATGTGCATGTGAGAGGTGGAAAAAAAAAGGATCTGAATTGTCACAAAGTATGTAATTCATACTTCAGTGGGAAAAGTTACCGGTGTCAAAGCAAAAGGTTTCTGAAAAAAACAATTTCATTATACTTAAAAAAATGGTTTGTTTCTTAAATAGATTCCAAAGTGTAAATTCAAATATATTTTAAGTAAAACATTATAATAATGCCCAAATTTCATAGGGTTCCTAAACACTGGCTGCCTATGCATTATGTACAATTTTTTCCATAGCATTTTATCTTATTCCCATGCCTTACCTGGCCCATCATATAATCATACAAAGGAATCTAGGACAAAGTAAAAGAATATTGTCATAAATGAGCGACCGTTGACCATTTAGCTTCAGATGGATAGAAGGGATGAATGAATGAATAAATCAGAGAACAATGAGATTTCCATAGCAGAGGAGGAGGAGGGCATGGCTGTCTGATATATAATACATGTAGCTAGTCATTTATTTATTACCACAGAATGAGAGCCTCCTCTTCTTGGATTAAATTGCAATTTGTTGTCAGGAAGCATGTAATGAATACATATCAGATGCACACCCTCTCTCCCTCTTTTTATTCTATCACACTTTCTTTGCCCCTCTCTCCCTCTCTCTTCCATGTCTTTGGTTTTTTTTGTCTTTCTGACTCTACATCCTGTCATTCCCTCTCTGGATTTTTGATGTTATGTCCTACTGAAGTGACATATTCACAGTTGTGCTGTATAATGTGCTCCTTTATATGTGCATGTGTAGGCTATGTGCACATGCACATTTTCTGATATTTAGAGTATGTAATATGTGTACTTTGTTGTGTGTGTGTCCAGTTACTTTATTGCTACTCTTCTCAGAAAACTTTTATGCATTGTGGAAAACGGTTTGCAAACTTGTCCATCTGCTTTGACTCTGCATTTTATGGTGTCTCTCACCTTATGATAGGCCTCTGTGGGGATGTCCTCATTTGCAGACTGTAGTAGAGTGGGCCTGGTGCATTAGAGTTGACAGGGGCAGACCAGGACACGTTCAGACTGGCATTAGTTGCATGGGCTAGAGTTGGAGGTGACAATCCATCAGGGGCTAAGAAGGAAGAAAGTATGTTGAGAAGAAGACAAGAAGAAGGAGCAGGGGAGTACAAAAATATGGAGGAAGTCAGTCGGTGAAATGAAAAGATTAGACATTTAGAGAGTAAGAAAAAAAACAAAAAAAATATAAAAAGGTATGTCCATTTCATCTAACTGATCAACTTCACTGTAACGCAATGACACCTCTCACAGTGTGGAGTATAAAAAGCACAACCAGATATACTTATCACTCTCACATTCACACAAATACACACACTGCATTAAATCCACAAAGTCCACGTCTTCTTAGCTCAGTGTGACAGTAAAGTCTTACTGTTGGAAAAATCAGTAAACAAGCCAGAATCAATATGATAGCTGAACAGAAACACAGAACATTTGTGCAAAGACAGAATAAAATGAGATAAGCTGCAAACAACAAGTACATGATGGAAATCATAGTGACTGCACTGTTGACTATGTGAAATAAGAGCAGGCCCTCCGATGTATAAAGTGACCCTTCAATCAAAAATTGTGCGATGTCCACTTCAACAAGACTGATTGCTGAAGACATCTTATTCTAAAGATGGCTGTTACAACTGCACACAGGCATACACGATGTGTGAGAAAAGCCTAAAATAACACTTTCAATGTGGATTCAGAATAATTTAGTGGTGGTCCATCAACATAACTCAACCCTCTAGTATACATTCATTATATTAATGCATACACAAAGCACATCGATTTTAAAAACATGACACAAAAGCCCTTTTTAAAAACAAAAAACAAAACAACTAAAGAATCACCATGTATGTGTGTCAGATGTGACTTGTCCATTTTTTAAAGGCTTATTTGTGGCTATGATTGCAATTGTGTCACTATCCTTATCCAGTTCTCGCTCACAAGATTTACTAAGTCCTTAGAGGAAAGGAAGCTTGGAAAACAGAAAACTAAGAAACAGAAAACAAAATATGAGTGTAACACAACAGATATCACAGGATTACCTTAATTGGCTATTTAATACCAACTTTGGCCTTTATTTCTAATCAGTTTTTATCAACCTTATATATTCTGTACCACCAGTCTTAGTCGACCTCTCCTACAACTGTGCAAACAATCACCTGCACTTGACTTAATGACTGCTTCTCGTAGGCTGTCTGCTCTCCATTTCAAACCAGACCAAATTGGCTGCTCTTATTTTACCCGTGTTTATGAAAAAACACGTCTTCATTTTAGATCAACAGTAGTTGGGTAAAAGCCTGCTGAGTTTCAAGAGGCAGCATTATAAGCAAATTAGGATAGGTCAAGTGAACATCCTGTCACTCGAAAGGCACCACAATGCTATCAGAATGGAGTGAGCAGTCGATTAGTAGGAAAATACACGGAAAGCGCGGAAATGGAGATCCTGCTCTTTTACAGTCAAACAAGCATTTAACAAATTACTGAATTGATACGATACACCTGAACTTAGATTTAGATTAAAATGACCCTCTGATTTGCATTCAGAGATTCAGTGGATTTTTTAATGACCCAGTTCATTCCTTGAGTGTGTGTATTTAGCTAATTCATCAAAAGATGATTCCTGCTTCTCCGACATACACACACACACACATATACGTACAGATATGCACACGCAAAACACACTGTTGGTGAGCCTGTGTCTCTCTCATGCTGTGTTAGTAGGTACAATATCAGAGGTGTCACTAATCGTTTTAAACTATGCACTTTTATGTTCACTTCTCTCTCTCTGCTCTCCTCCTCCTCAGCTCCTCTGTCTCTTGCTCCGCTATCTTCTCTCTGTTCTTTCATAGAACAAGGACGCATCAAGACAGTTTGCCTTATAGAAGTCTAAAAAGATGCCAGAGGCATAGAGGTAGAAAGAGAGATAGAAAGAGAGGAAACGTCTGGTATTTAAAATTTATACTTTCTTATGCCTTTGTTTTGAACTTGAACAGGAGAACTTTCCTAAGTCTGTCTTTTGTTGTTGACTCACTAAGACATGGGTGTGGTATGTGCAAGGGTGTACATATTCAACCCTTTTGATAACATTAGCTAAAGTGGTAAAATGTGTGTTTATAGGTGTGTGTGTGTGTGTGTGCATGTTACAATTATCTCCAGACTGCTCTGATCAGCTTTGACATTTATCAGTATGCACAATCAGTCTCTATTCTACACGATTACAAATACAAACACACACACACACACACACACACACACACACACACACACACACACACACAGTCTGTGTAAATCAGAGATATGTTTTCACATCATTAAGTCAAGTCAATGATGTGTATGTCGACTCCAGTGAATAATTGTTTTTTTCCTTTGCAGAGCAAGCTATAAAAATAAACCTTTCCAGTTCACAAGAACAGCAATTAAAATCAAAGTAATCTTAAAAATATCGCCACAGTTCATGTTTTGTGTGTGGCGTGAGAAACAAATCTACTAGAACAGTCATTTAATTAAGACCTTAGAAAAATTTCAATACCACAGTCATACTATTATCATCATTTTTTTTCTAAGGATTTTAATTTTAATTTGTTGTAGATCAACTGTGACTTAAATTAAAGGATTAAATAATTTCAAAATGCAAAAAAATGAGGAAAAAAACAAATAGCATTATTGAGAAAATAAATAATGTTTAATAATTTGGTAAAAATAGCAGGGATGTTGAAAGCAATGAGAAAACTGCACCTATGAGAATCTACCTTTGATAGTTTCAGCCTTTTTTAAATAGACAATGCAGACAGTGGGCATGAAAGCAGGGAGAGAGTAGGGACAATGATACTCAGTTAATGGTCTGAAGTGGACTCAAACTCAGGCAGTTCAAGCCTCTAAACCAGGGGTGGGGAATTCCAGGTCTCAAGGGCCGGTGTCCTGTAGGTTTTAGACTTGATCCAACACAGCTGATTTAAATGGCTGCATTTCCTCTTCAACATGTCTTAAAGTTCTCCAGAGGCTTGGTAATGAACTAATCATTTGATTCTTGTGTGTTGACCCAGGGTGATATCTAAAGCCTGCAGGACACTGGCCCTTGAGGCCTGGAGTTCCCTCACCCCTACTCTGAACTATACCTCACCAGGCAGTAGCATTTCGCTATATGAGTTTCTTGCTCAAAGGAGTGACACAGTTCCTTGGTGCCCCTGCTGATCTAGCATAGCAAGTTCAGGTTTTTTGTGTAACCAGCTAAGAGCAGGTCAAGAACGATGTAAACTGAAGCAATGAAGAGCACCTGTTGGATAAACCTTTAGAGCCTTTCGATGGATGATCATGATATTTGAAACTGTGACACAGTGAAAAAATTATGCAGTTCTAGTAATGATCAAATTAATAATGATAAGAAAGTCTTTGGCGTGTGAGTACCTGCTGGCAGTGTAGTAACACTGAGTGGCACGCTCTCAATACAACCCTGTGTATTACAGCCTCTGATCCAGAAGCTGTAGCTAGTGTAAGGCTGCAGGTCTGTCACAGACAACCAGACGCCTGCTGCTGTACCTCCATCCAATGCACCATCACCATCTAAGAGACAGAGAAAGAAAGACATGTAAGGTCTTAGGCCAAGCAATGTATAGCTAAAGATAATGAAAAACAGTGAATGTTTTTTATTAGTGTTACCACTCTAAAGACAGAAAAGTGACTTGTAAGAGATGCATAAAAAAAGAAAGAAAAAGGAAAGAGGAACGAGAGAGAGGACGTGAGAGAGAAAAAACCCCACTGAGATTAACTTGAGAGTAATCGAAAGAGAGAGGTCTCCATATTGAGGTTATGCAAGGATAGTCAAAGAAAAGGGATCAGAAAATCATAGTAAGCAAGCCTATCCAATATATTTATACAGACACACCCACACACACGTAATTCTGTGTGGATTGATGAAGGCCGTTTGTATCAAAGAAACAGGAGGTTATGGGCAACTAGAGCGAAACACTGTCTCTCTTTTCCTTCCACACTGCTTCTATCCTTCTCTCCACTCATCTGTTGGGTTCTCTGTGAGGCATAGATCAAAGTGCCTGACAGTGAGTGTGTATGACAGGGAGAGACTTTGTGAATATGCGTAACTGAAAAAATGAGAATATGCGTGTTCTCTTTTCTCGCCATGTCCAGTCTATCTGTTGCTTTTGTTGTCTCCCCGCAGTATTGCTGCTCCTCATATCTTACATTGTTTTTACTGTCTTTTCTAATCCATCTATGGAAATATGAGCTTCTCATCTCCCTTTTTTCTTTATACTATTATTGAATTGCAACTTGACTTTGTTCCTCTTCCTATCTTCATACCACTTTTATAGTCTATACTCCCATGTCATTTCCTCTCAAATCATTGACACAGTATCAAAAAGAAACAACAACTTGTCATTTCTATGCTACTGTATACTGATTACTTCTTGATTACTTCCCCATTACATGGCTGACTTTCAGTGCAAGCTGACTTTGTGAGTGAGAAGTGTGATTATGTATTCCAATTTGCATTTGTACTGACATGTCCATTTCTATCTATGGGTCTTGATAAAAAGGCTTTACATCTTTGTAAAGCCTTTTTGACCCTACCCCACCCCTCCAAAAACAGTGCGGATATGTCTACACAATAGGCAGAGTCTCAAGCAAAACAGATATGTTACCATCTATATGTTACTTTTTACCCCGGTAGGAATGACTGTGTATTATTAACATATCCATATCTTTATTCAGAAAATGAGGCTTTCACATTTTACAACTTCCACAGTTGTGATGTGAATGTTTTACAGATAAAGTTGGGTTTGTTGCCTGGCGAATACTATATGAGAACTGTGCATGTGTAAAGATAAAGATGTAGCTTTTCGCTGTTACCTTTGCTTTTGTAGTATATTGTGTAGCTAAGGTTCCCATTCGCTCTAGGAGCGGCTGTCCAATGTGCTCTGAGAGATCTTGAACTCTGATTGGCCAGCTCCAACAGTATAGGACCTTCTGGGGCCATCTCTAATGTACGGACATCCACCTTAGAAGAACACAGATATCAAAATGCATAGAAGAATACAGATATGTAGCATTTTTATCATAGCTCCACTAACACTCATTCATCCAACAGCTATTGGAGAAATACAAAAAACTGAAAATAATGCCTCTCTCAGTCTGATACAACCTGTCTGAAATGTTAAAACTAAGCATTTTCAGATGAAACCACTCTACACAAGTGGCCGGCATTATCTCTGCCACCATTTTTCCGTCCTCTTTCATCATTACAGTCTTCTTCTGTCTCATTTCTTCCTGTCTGACTCTCCTCTGCTGCCTTCGATTCCCTTCCACCTCATCTCTCACTTTGCTCTGGCCATTTACTCTGTCCTCATCATTTACTCTTTTTGCCTGAAATTCCCTTCTTCTCCGACTCCTTTTCTCCTTTTCCTGCCCATCCTATCACCTCTTCCTCTTCTCCACTTCATCCTGTTTCACCCTCCTTCACCTGCCCACCCTCCTCTTCTCTTTTTCTGCTAGGTCAGCAGTTCTCCTGGTGTTTGACTAAACATGGCATCTGTATTGGAAAAGTGCCCCAAAATATGGCCTGTTGTCAGAGGCGTCGTTGAAAATGAAGTGGCATTTCCTACCAAATGTCACCGTGGCCACGCCAACCCTCGTTATTGAGCCGAGAGAATCGATCACCTTTATGACTCCCAATGACACACACGTACACACAGACACACGTGTGTGCAGGCATTGCCACATATGATTTTGTGCATTAGTTACAGCGCTAATGAAACTCATGAAAATAATTCATGCATAATTTTATAAAACTTTTGCTACGCTAAATTTGACGGGTGTATTTAACAAAAATGTAATGTTGTGTTTTGTGTTTCATACTTTTGGTAGAAACTAGAATTCATGTTGAAAAATACTCTGCTGTTTCATGTCATGGCCCCTGTGGTACTCACCAGTTTTTAGTTGTTTCTTGTTTTATTTTCTACTTGTGCCTTCTGTGTTCAACTGTCTCTATCATCTTAATTAGTATTCATATTTCAGTGTTTCAGCGATAGTTGTTGGAGGTTTTACTTTAAAGTTCAGTTTTCTCATGTTTCTAGCTGTGGTTACTTCCTGCTTTTGTTTCTGCTTCTTACCCACATAATTTAATTAATTCCACCTCTCATCACCAATCTCCCCTGTGTGTCAATAACAGTCCCGTTGTTCCCTTTTTCTTTGTCAGATCATTAGATCCGGTCAGTTTTGCCTACTTCCATACCCTGGATATAAATCTTTCTCAAGTATCTCTTAAAAATAAGTTCAAAAGCCAATATTCGGTCAGTAACACCAACAACACAATTATTTATAAGGCATTACTATATGACAAAGCATCTTACAGTTTGTTATACTATGCTATATGCTATAACACTGACTGACCATCGGTCCCTTGCCACAGCCTCGTGCTGTGCAGGCCTGCAGCCTGAGTACATGCCGGCTCCAAGGAGAGAGTCCCTCCACCAAGAAGAACCTCTGGGAGGAACTGGTGTTTAAAATGAGAACTCCATCCAGCCAGAGACCGTAGCTAGTTATAATACCTGGGAAAAGAACACATCTGATTAGAACATGACAGAATAAAAATTTAAATAACAGGGAAAAAATACCACAGGCAAGAATAGAACTGACATTTCTTAACAATCCTTAGTATTTATTACAATAAAAGAAGTCTATTGAACATGGAATTCCCGCTCCTTGTCACATTCTTCTCACATCCCCTGCCCTGAATAACCTCTGACCAAGAGCAGTGATGTTAAGTATCACAACTAATCATAACCATTACAAGCTTTCATCGAGATCATTTCCTGTAGGTTTTCAGAAGATAGTTATACTGAGATAGTTTTACACTCTGTTTGGATTGGTCACTCATATGCAATAATACTGCATCCATAGTGTGAGGCATTACAATCATAAAGAGAGCTTTACTATGACGGGGTGCAGTCTGGGTCACTGGATTACAATGCAAATGAAAACTGACTTAGGGGCTGCAGACCTGCCAGTCAGGTAGAGTGATCCAATGATAGAAACAGCACTGAAATGACAAATGTAACCATGAGTGTTAGGAGGATAAAAGCCCTAAGAAGGACAGTTGTACTACGATGAACGGGCGCACACACACACACACAAATAAGGGTGCAAATAGGTGTGCACACTCTAACCTGCACACGGACAAACTGCACATATGTAGTTTGTACACACGTATCCATACCCACACACACCAGCACAATCATTACATTACATTACATCCACCTAATAAAAAAATGAAACAGTAAGGTGCCAAATGTGCTTTTCCTTAATAAAAATGCATACAGGGGGCTCAAAAGATCAGCGCTAAGAACTAAGAGTCTATTCTGCTTTAATCATGTGTGGGTTTTATTATTGCTCAATAGAGATATACACACCTATCAGGAAAATGAAGACACGAAAAAACCCACAGACACAAGCTACATCTGGGGAGCTCTTAATGTGGCCAATCACATGCGTGTGAGAGCGTGTGCATATGTGCGCGGACATCTGTATGTGCTTGTGTGTGTGAATAAGCCCATATCAGTATAGGCTGTAATAAAGACAGGTTGGGAAATGAAGCAGCGAATGCATAACAGGCTTATTTCCCCTCTTTGTCTGCGTGTTGCCCCGACCTAATCCCCGAGAGGATTATCCCCCACAAATCCCTGCGGAATTGGGGAGAAGGGGGGAGAAAGAGTGAGAGGAAGGAAGAGAGAAAGAGAAAATAACATAGGATCTAGGTCTTCTGGAACCCATCACCATCATCATCGTGGTTGTTGCCATCCATTTGTATAAAAAAAGGAGTTAGTGAGGAAAAACGTACTGAGCTCTTCTTCTTTTCTGAGCAAAAATTAAAGCTTTTTAAGCACGAGATAATCGGGTAATCATGATTAAGTGTTTCCCTTGTTATAAATTTCTGTCATCAACTGAGAAAAGCTTTAAGTAATTTATCCAGGCTAATATGCTCACACATCACAGGGTTTATGGTGCAAAATGCACTCGTGTGGCATTAAGCGTAAAACACACACGATTCACATTCCACACACACACACATTGTGGAATTACACATACTTTAACGAGCATGACAGTAACATTTGATAATATGTGGTAGTGTGTGTGGTATGTCAAGAGACTGAAATGGGAGGGGATCAAGGGGTTTTCTTCGCTTAATTAATTTGGTTTCATGAGATATACTATTTGTTGATATAGTCCTTGAGATTATCGATAAATACATCATTTTCAGTGCACCATGTCATACATAATGTTACTTAAACTTACTGTATTTTCACGGCTATTTAACTACTTACCTTTAAGAGTTGTATTAAAACACATGAGTTCATTTCAAAGCAAACATCTGCTGACTTGACATATGTCGATTCAGAAATCAAGATAAACTGTTTAAAAAAGTGGGGCCAATCTCTTTTACAGTAACTACTAATGTATTTCATAATGCATTTCACGTCTTTGGGAGTATTTCTGTGCTTTTATCACAGACAGCGTTTTAGCTTATGCTGATTAATGTGTATTTTCATTGGAACACACAACAACAATTAGCAGGCCATGGACGATATCGGGAAAAAGTAAAAGAGATGCAACACAGCTGCATTAAGAGTTCACAAGAGAGAATGCAGACGTTACTTCTTAACCTCTGCAAACTGGGATGCCCCATGTTTCTTTTCTACCTACAGGTGAATTCTGCATTCTGTCCTTAGACTGAAGACATACATGCACTGATTTTTGATTTATAGGATGTGGGACGATGAAAACAGAATTAAATTCTGAAACATTTAAAAAAAAGAAAGAAATACAAATCCATATCTATTATTTCCCTTTCAGAAGATTATATCAGTCTTTTGCAAATTTTGATTACGAGAGAGAGAATCACACTAATAGAATACGGATCACTCGTTGCCTTCTCTAAATAAACCACACAGCTTATGTAGTTACGCTGTGCAGTACAGGAACTCCTTTTTTGATCACTTTAACTCTTTAAATTCTGTTTTAAATAGACACCTTAGACTCTTAAAATACACTTTCCCCCCAGATTTTAACTGGGGACAGGTGAAGAAGACAAAGGTGAGAAGAGGAGAGAGTAGAGGAGTAGAGAAAACAGAGAGAAAGGCCATCACAGCGAGTCTACGCTCTTTCAGCCTGCAGTTCTCTCTTTAGTCAAAAGGGAGCACTTTTCATCCACTTAAAGGAGCTTGGTGAAGCGCTGTCCTCTCCCTCTCGGTCTCTATTAGTCTCGATCTCAAATTGTTTGTTCTCTCAACCTGTCTCTGTCTCTTTCTCTTTTCGTTATGAGTCCTTTGTGCTCTCTCTTTTTAGTTCCTCTTTCTGTTTCCCTCTTCTTCTTCTCTACTCCTGGAGACTCAACTGATTCCACTCACTCACATGTAAATGATCTTCTGTTTCACGGTAACAGGAACAGCATCCTTGAAACACGGACAAACCTTTATATCTGTATTTATGTCATAGACACAGGGTTATGGTAAATAGCATCACCTTTTAATCAGTTCTTCAGGTCTATTAATATCACATGCTGTTATCATCATGACATTCTTCTTCTTCTTCCACTTCATTCAATGCTCATGTTATTCTTGATAACAATTTATTTTAAAAAAATCAATGGTTTTGTATTTTTGTGTAGGTGTGTACCCTCTCACCATTCGGAGTGTCAGGAGGAGTCCAGGTGACATTGAGCGCATTGGGGGACAAAGGAGTGACCAGTGGTGCAGGGACATTTTCAGGGGTGCTCTCTTCAGTCTGAGCCTGGCTTGGTGGACTTAAAGTACATCCACCTCCTGTACAAGCCTGCCATGCACACACACATGCACACACATAAACAATAACATAAGAATGAATATGATACAAATGAACAAATTGAAAGTCAAAATTAAGGCGCAATGGACTTACAGCTACTGTGATGGTGTAAAGAGTTCCAGGGGTTAGGTTGCGGAGCGTGTAGTCTTCAAAAACGTCAGAGCTGTTATAGGCTAGCACACGCTCTGCACTGTCATGAGACAGGAAGATCAAATAAAACTCCAAAACACCATTTATCTGAGAGGGATGTGACCACCTAGAAATGAAGAGAAAAATAAACATAAAATAAATTCGACCTTTCACTTTTCTGCTTTTCAAAAATCCTAGTGTGAAAACTTTACTGTAGCCCAGTGGGAAACACTTTTAATATGACTATACTTATAATTCAGCCAGTTCCCAGTTATTTCCTACTAACCATTTACTTATGTTTTTTTCCCTATTTACCTAAAATCTAATATAGTTTAGGACTTTATACAACAGAAAAAAAAACCTGTAGACTTAGTTGCATCACTTCTCTACTTAACGTTTTTTTTTTCATCGTATTGCAAAAACCTGGTACTTTAAATATATAGAAGTATTGGCTTTTGTTAACATTTGATCAAAACATTTTACATTTTGGTTTTTCACAAATTGATGCATGCTCAATCATCCAGGTAAGTAAATGTCCAAAATCTGATTCTGTTCGCTAAGAAAACGCTATGTCCAGATGAACAGAATCAACTTTTAGAGTTTTTCACAAATGAAACTAAACTGCAACCCTCATGAGGTTCAAGGACGTCTTGAATCGTCTTGACTGTCTGTTAGTATCTAATAATGCCGGTTTTTTTTAAAAATAAATAATAGTATTTGATTTGTAAACTCGTATAAATATATGTTTGGCATTTTTTAATGTTGATGGTCAGGATAGTAAGAGACAAGAAAGGAAGGAGAGAGTGGGGGTGATAGCACATGGGTAACATCCTGGGGAGACTTGAACCCAGGCCCCTGCAGTAAGGCTTTGTCATATGGCTTGCCTGCTCGACCAGGTGAGCAATGCCAAACTTTATGAATACATTACCATTAAGTGCAGAGGTCTGCACAACACTCGAATTAAAACATCAAAATAAAAATAAGACGCGAAAAAGGAGTGAAATGTGTGTGTGTGTCTGTGGCAGTCCGGACTGAAACAGACTGCTCTGAGTATCTGCATGTCAGTGTCTGCCTTCATCACCATGTTTCTTCTGTCAGCTGAAGTAAACACAGTGCAGTGGTAGGCTTCCTTACATGTGCACAGAGGCACGTACACACACATACAGCACACTGCGCACACAGTTTCCTTCAACAGTCAGGCTGAGGTGTCTCCTTTTCTATATTTAGAACAGGAAGGTCATCCCCAGCAAAGAGGAGAAAAAAGACCAGAAATGGCATTAGGAAATCAAGACATGTCAACTGTCTCGCGCTGTTATAAAAAGGGGGCCAATGTGAAAGAGCACGACTCAGGAAAATATATTTATATAATTACTGCTGTACTTTTGTTGGTTCTAAGTTTGAATACTAATGACTAAACAGATTTGATGTGTTTGGATTCTGCAACATAAATGAGATGTTCCATCGTTACAATGATTTTGTTCAGAAAAGATAAAATCTTATTTGCCAAAATGTTTTTGTTTTTTTTTGCAAACTCAAATATACTAAATTAAATCTGTTTTAAGCTGGCAGTGAAGTGTGTTCACTAACTATTACACATTTTATAACTAAAAATCCCTCTGATAAGATATTTGATAACTAAGATTTTCTGAAGTATGAAGTAAAAAAAAAAGTCATAAAAAAGGAGCACTAAAATACACTTTATAAATTGTCCTGCAATTCTTACAAATCCCTGAAGGCAGTACAACCCACCTGGCATGGTCGCGAAGGGAGGCCATTTTAAAAAGTGATGGATTCCTTTCTTGGGTCCTCCCATTAAAAGCCATTTTTTGAATGACTGATGAGTGTGTGTTAGCACACAATTAGCCACTGTGGCTAATCTATCACATTTATTATAAGATTTATATGCTGTCGATTGGCAGCGTGATATATGTCCACTTTTGAAAAACTGAATCAAAGGGGAATTGTAATAATCTGTATAATAATTCACTATGGTAATTGTTTTAAAAGTGCGTTTTGAAAGTAGTGTGAAAAAGCCAGGTGCCCTCTCTGCATGTTAAATTTAAAAGCAAACATTTGAGATGATGAAGGTTTGAGTGTACTGTTAACCTGCCTTCTGCACTTTTGTTCTCTTGCATATTTCCTTTTGCTCTCTAAATTGTACAAGCAACACAACAACATAAACTACAGAGAATTTTACAGTGGGATCGGACCTTTTTTGGGTCCTCAGAAGGACGTCATTACATGTTTTTATGTATCGGCTCTTCCCATATCAGTACTCGTGTGTGTGACCACACTCATCTTTAAACATGCTCATTTTGAGCTTATCTGCATAAACTTTTTGGAACTTGTTGGCAATATTTTTTTTGCCAAAAGTCTTTCTGGTACTTCATGCTACAGTAGGTGTTTCAAATGCATCAAAACACGCACAGACACATATGCACACACACACGCACACACGACAGAAAATGATTCCAGTCACAATCTATGCATCAATGAATTCACTTCAGATTGTTTCAGAATGTTTTATCAGGTTCTTTTCATTTGTGACCATGTGCATATCTGACAGTATAGGTATTCATATGATCCTATGTCTGCTTGGTTGTGTATGAATGTGTATGAGTCAGGCAGTGTTTGGTGAGGGCAGGATATAAATCTGCTGATACTGTTTTGTTTGCCTCCAGCAGCCTTCTTCAACCTTTCTCACAGTCTCTCACCCTTCTCTTCACCTATCCCATTTTCTTTAAGAGATTTTTTCTCTGTATTTTTTTTAAACAACAACAAAAAAAATTATTTCATTCTCTTTACTATTTCTTTACATTTTTTCCTAGCTATCTTACTTTTCTCACAGACACAATAGAGTAATATTGACTAGGTCTGATCTCTCAACCTTTGCCTATTACCAATGTGCTAACAAGGCAATACACAGCCTTCCCACACCTAGTGAATATGTTGATCAAAAGCATTTTAAAGGCTCAGGAAATGAAACAATACACTCCCCCACTCTATATAGGAATACTGTGGCGGTCAATGCATTCTGTCAGGTAATTTAATTTTCCTTTTCAACAGCCAACCTGTATAAACTACCTGGACCTGTAGTTTAAACAGGTTCACAGAACAAATATTTTGTAAGAAATCTTTTTGCAGTGCATTTTTATTTTAAAAAATAAAAACAATGCTAAACAATCAAATACAAGTATATGATGCCAACTGCACCTCAGTTTACTGACTAACATGTTTCTCCAGGTTTCTCTGATTTTGGCTTGATCTTCTTACCCAAGTGCTTCTAGGATTACTGTGGCAGTGGTGTATATTAGCTCGCTGGTTTCAGTGATACCAATTGTGGGGATGGTGCGTAGAGCAGTGTTTACATCTGCAAGCATCTCATCTGATGATACTCTGTCAATGAGTTGGGGTAGTCATAGATCATTTGGTAATGTGTCTAACTTGAGTCTGGAAACAATCATCATCAGCTTAGTAGATGCATTTGTCATTGTAAGGGGCTCGTTTAGTTCCACTGTTCTCTTCTGCCAAGGTTTGGCTCAGCATTTCCACACTTTGACTGCATTGAGCATTAGAAGCTGTAAACCTGAAACTGGAAGAGAGGACCCACCAGACTCCAGGTACAACATTAGAGGTTTCTGATATGGAAAAAGAGTGCAATCCTAGGAACAGCTAAGATACTGCACAAAACATTCAAACTCTCAGGCCGCTTGTAGAAGATCTAAGCTTGAGGAACACATACATACCACACTCTGGGGGTGACAGCGAGATTAATAAACATTTATATATATATATGTGAATGTTTATTTATGAGGGATAGCTCAGTAGGTAGAGTGGTGGCCCCATGATCGGAAGGTCGAGGATTCAAATCCACTGAACGGCTACCCTGAGGTACCTCTGAGCAAGGTACTGTCCCAACACACTGCTCCCCGGGTGCCCAGTGGCTGCCCACTGCTTCACTGGGTGAATGGGTTAAATGCAGAGAGCAATTTCCCCACGGGGATCACGTATAAAATATTATTATTATTATATAAACATATAGTATATCAAACAGAAATTAAAAAAACATTCTGTCTTCAAAACTAGGGCAATTAGTCTCCATACTATCCAAACACTCACAACCAGTTGTTAGAAGGAGTGTTTATGCAACTCATTGGGAAACATGCTCCTGACCCAGCTTTTTTAAAGGTGTTGCTGGCATCCAAATTAAAATTAGCAGGAAAAGAAATGCAAAATCTGTTTAAAATTTTTACTTTGTAATATTTAGCCAGTGTATCAGTAACTTGAGCTCATTCAGCTCATGATCCATAGCAATTCACAGGTTATTGTAATGTGCAAAGTACAGGAAGAAAGACCGAAAGAAGTTTTTTTTCTTGCCACTGGTTCGCTGCATTGCACAAAATAATGAGAATTACAGTAAATCCATTGGCAAACACTAATATCCTGGACAAATTAATCTCTTTCGCAACCAAACCAAAGTGTTCAGGACTATTATGACTAGAAGTTCAGAAGCAATTAAGGCCACAAAAAGCTTGAAAATATGTGAACCCTTTAGCATGTCATAGCATTGACCATATTAGTGACGTTAACACAATGTTGAAAGGAGGGCTCCAACCAACAACTAGGACCACTGCCTCCATGATCATTACCTGCAAGACCATAATCATCAGCAATAAACAGGATACAAGTGGCATGCAACATATATGGTAAAGAGATATTTCAAGCTATCGAATAATTTTGAATTTCATAAAATTAGTTGTTTGCCCTTTTGTGCTTACAAAACTTAAAAACATAGAAAATCTTATTTTAACTGCTGCTAAATGGTTTGAATTGAATATTGTTCAGTACATCAGGAGCCAGAATTTGGTGGAAGGTATTCTTTGAAAATAGAAAATTACCTGTAAAACAACAAATATGATCTTGACCTTGAGCACAGTTTGGAGAAAGACCCATTAAATTATCATTTTAAGTAAGTTTCACCTAATTTGGACCAATATTGTAGGAGGAATAGTGATTCATGTGAACATGAAAAACTGCTTGTACAATGACAATTATGGCCATGACCTTCAGCACAATTTTGGTTAAAGTCCATTTAAGTAATCTTTGTGTAAGTTTGATGAAACCTATACTCCAGGAAGAGTAGCAATGCTGTGGACAGACAAAAGTATGGGCGACACCATAGAACAAGATTTTTCAGTTGGATTAACTAAAAATAAATATAAGGCTTAAGTGATTTGCAAATTATAGCATGTTTTACTTTTTTGGGCACAGGGCAGCATAATCATGACTGAGGTGAGGGCCCTGCATGCATATGAGTAGTAATGTATTTCTTCTGCAGCGGATAACGCTAACGGCTCACACACTTTCACACACATATACAGAAAAACTGGGAACATTATAAAAAAAAGTACAGAGATCTATCTTCCCTTGTCACCTCCCTCTAATGGTGAAAGGTCAAGCGTAGAAGAATATTCTGCATGGTAAACACAACTGCAGAAGGTCACTGACTCGCTCTTGCTTAGTCTCTCTCTGTCCTTGTATACTGCCCAGGCAAAACTTATAAAATACAAATAAAGGTTTTATACATTTTGAATAATTTAAAAATGTGAGTGCACCCTAGTTCTGTGCGTATATATGCTTAGATATTACCATCATATACTAATACACTTGTGTGTGTGTGCACTTACTCTACAAAAATAGTTCGAGAGTCTAGCGGGGTAAGAGTTGGTGCTTGCAGAGGTCCAGGAGGAAGCTGTGAAGTCAGCATTGTAACTTGTGAACTGTTGGTGCAACCCACTGAAGTGCATGCACTCAATATCAGGACATGAGTGGTGTATACACCAAGACCTGCAACACAAATGCACACACCCAAAAAGTGAAAGAGAGAAGCGATAGTTCAGTCAAAACGATTAACTTGTGTTGCACCTACAACCATCAATACTCCTCTTCCCTGACTGTATCTTCACTGTTCTTTCTCTTTAAGTATCTTTCTTTGTTTCAAACCTATTCTCCATTTTCCATCTTTTGTAATCTCACTCTGTGTTACACATTCAATTCTTCCAAATAATGTATAATTACTATATTCATAATCCTTCCAATCACTGTGAACATCAGACACTGTGCATTATTAACCCAGCAGGGATGATATGTGCTCTCATGCCTTCATTAACCTAGAAAGACACTCATTGCTGGGCAGTAAAGCTGTATAGGATGAGTGTCCTGTTCATGTGTTTGCATGTGTGTTTATGCACATTTCTGCATTCCATGTGTATATGTGTATTGTATTAATGTGTGAGTCTATCTGGCGCATGGCTCAGTTGTGTGACATGTGTTTCATACCTTATTTAGATCTCTTTAGTGAGAGCCTTCAAAGCAAATTGTGTGTATGCACGTGCACTAATGTTTAGTTTTCTTTGTTTCTCCGCTGCTTCATTTTCATGTGTGTGTGTGTGTTTAGCCATCTTTTTCAAAGTGCTATTCCCTTGGTGAGGACTCAGACACTCTTCCTGCTTTCAAATGCTAATCCTCCACTCCACTTTGCCTTTCTTCAGTGTTCCCCTTCTCTTTACTCCGAGGCCCCATCCCTCTACAGTCACAGTTACGCTGGAGCACACACACACAACCTCACATGCACTCTCTCCTCTTTACCAGTGATGTTGTGTTGTCTGTTTTTCCCTCTGTAGACCATTTGGTTGTTGTGATAGAGGAGGTACTCTGTAATGCCTCCATTGGGCCTATCAGTGGAACAAAAAAGTGAGATGAAGGTAATATTATTATATTGTGTACACTATACCATATATTGTTTTTGTGCCAAAATCTATGTTGGCTGCACATTTATTCAAGCTGGGGGAAAATATAAGCAATACAGAACCAAATTCTGTTCCTGTTTTACAATACTGTCCATTTACTACTAATTCAGAATGTACTTATTACTTTCTCGTCATTGGTGAAGGTTCTTGAGTTAAATATTAATATGCCGCATGGAGGTGAGAGAGGACAGGTAAAAACTGTATTTTTTGTTACCGTGCTGGAGGTTCCCAGTTAACATAGAGTGCTGTGGGGGATGAGACTGCAGCTGGAGGAGACACAGCATCGGGAACTGATGTATAGAAGAATAAAATCAAGTTTTTATGTTTACACAAATATAGTGATCGGCATAAGGAACTAGAGTAAATATGAACACGTAGTGTATCTTTTAAGTAACAGTGAAGAAAAACTATGGCAAGCCTTAGCTTTATAGAGGTTATCATTCTATATCATCAAATGTCACCGATAAATAATTCAATATTTCATATGGTGTTAGACAGTGACATCGCTTTGGATTACTTTTCAAAAGGTTTTCACCAAGAGAGAAAAACGTGAAAATTTTATGATCTCATGTTCACTGATCTCAAATAAGGTGAAGAAAAATGTGCCTGTACTCAAGGATAAGTGAGTAAAAAAAGTGTCTGTGCTGCATTTGTGTGTGTTTTAAATTAATTCTTTCTTCAGTCTCTCTAACATGTTTCAGTGTCTTAACTCTGTGCTCAGTGAAAATCAATACAGTAATCTGTTTTTTTCTTTAACTTCAGATTGATTTTTGCTGTCTCTGTACTGACCTCTGCCGTCACATTATCTCCCCAACAAGGCCTGTTAGTCCAGTACAGATTAAAGTAACATATAACATAAAAATATGTCTTTTCCTCTTTTACTTTTTCTTTCTTCATGCATGTTTTTATATGACTTAACAAGATGGGAAATAAGCTCTCTTTGCTTTTTACCCTCTCTTTTGTCTCCTCCTTTCTTGTGCCAGCACTCCTCTTCTTTTTTCATATGCTATGTATCTCATGCAGGAAACAGGTTGAACATATCTAAGTGTGTTTAGAAGTCTCTGCGCTCTGTGTCTCTGTGCATAAAGAATCATACATTTCTTCTACTAGTAAAGACGCTGACACTGAAGTTCTGTTCATAGGTGCATGAATCTGTGAAAGTTTGCATGTGTTTGTTGCTTACCTTCCTCTGGGGTTGCGATACTCCATCTCAAATCATTATCACCATTGTTGTTACGAAGGCTCTCAGTGCAACCAACAGGAGTACAGGCACTCACGGTGACAATGTACCGAGTAGACGGAGTGAGACCCGACAGCACACCTTAAGATGAGCATATAAATGTCAATGAATAAGGTTTACGCATTACACCGTTTAAAAAAGAATAACTTTGAAGAATACACACTCAATTTTTGTTAACTCAGCTACATGTCAGAATGCATACTTGCAGTGTACATACACTATGGGTATAGAGTATTGCTCGATACAAGCCCTGAAAGATTGTAAAAATATCCTTTGTAAGTCCTTTGTGACAAATCAGGCCTATTTGTGTCCTTTACTTGAGTCTTTATCAACAAGCATCAACAACACAATTTAAATGCTTTACTTGTAACTATGGGCTGCTGTTGCTAAGCAAATCTACTGTGCTTGGCAAACAGAGAGTCTATTCTAATTGTAAAGCTTCAGCCGTCTCTCTTTGGATGTTTTTTGTCCTCACCGTCTTGGCCCTCTCCACCCTTCTCTGTATTTTCTAAGTCACCCTCTCTTCTCTTCCACCCCCTCCCAAGTCTCCCCACCGTTGTGTCCAATCACGCTGCACTTGTCTCTCTTTTTCACTCTCCCTTACTGTTACCCATGTCTTTTAATTCAATTAGGGGCCAGGGCCCCACTCGGCTGCCATTACACCCTCATTTGCTTTTCTGTGTTTTTTAGCCATTGGTGTAATTCTGCAGTCAGGTGTTGAGGCCATCATAAATTAAGAAGAAGCCTTATCAGGGTGGACTTAATGTCTGGCAAAGAGAGGGGGAGTGAATGAGAAGCAGCGAGAGAGACACTGAGAAAGACTGAGACAGAGAGCTCATCTTCATATTTGCCTAGAGACATGGCGAAGTGGATGAGAGGGGGGACGAATAGCAGCAGCGGACGCAGACATCATCATCATCATAAAAGATGAAGTGGGGAAAGATCGAAAAGTGAGCAACAGCTAGAGAGAGAGAAAAAGGAGCAATGCCAGGGTATGACATCATTGGGGTAGTCCTGAGTGTCTTGTTCCAAATGGAGACAGTCTCCTAAACCTGGGGACTTGCCAAGGAGAAATTAACAGGGTTGGGCAGGACAGTGAGTACATGCACTAGTATGTTTTGTCTGAAATACAAATCTGAAAAAGGAAGAAAGTAAGCAAAGGAGACATTGTAAATGCTTTTTTAGTAAAGGCTAAAATGTAAAGGACAACAGGTGCAATAAGGCAAACAGAACTAAAGCTAAATTTACCTGTATGTAAAGTGATGTCTATTGTTTGTTGTTTTAAGTTTGATTGTTAAGTCTAAGTGCTCAAAAGAATGCAGTATAACATCCAAAACAAAAGTACAAGCAGTAAAACGTTCTGCAACATAGTGCACATAGTGAGTAAAAATGCAAAGAGCAAAGGATGACATACTTTTGGGGAGGTGTAGAGCTTAAATAAATTTTAAAATGTGTCTTTGTAAATGGCCTGCATTTGTATAGCGCTTTACTCAGTCCTCAAGGACCCCAAAGCGCTTTACACTACATTCAGTCATCCACCCATTCACACACACATTCACACACTGGCGATGGCAAGTTACGTTGTATGCATTATATTTATGACTACAATGGTTTCGTGCATTTTTTACCTGTGAAGTTTCCGTTAGCCAGGAATGTGGCTCTGACAGGTGGTAGTTCTCGGTAGTCTCTGTTGTAGGCCTTTAGCTCATATCTGTCAATCAGTCCCCTTATGTCACCAGTGGGTGGCACCCAGCTCACCTTGGCACTGTAGGCGTTTAAACTTTGAACCTTTATTGGAGGTGGTACAGATGTAGGTACTTGAAAGGCCAAAAGGAAGAGAGATGCAAAATAAGACTGTGTAGGAAAAAAAATCCCATGGTATTAAAGAAAGAAAACAATCACATACAATAGTTAAACTTAACAAAATACATCTTAAGAATAATAATAAAAAAAAGAAATACAGGAATTAGTTCAGGGCAAACAAATGTCAAAATAAAATCTAAACAGGAAAATATACATGAAAAAATATGCACGAAAAGCAAAACAACAAGATGGGCGGACATGAGAATAAAGAAAAAGCATTCCCCATCTCTCTGTGTTTTAATAGGCCCAGTAAATCATACCTCGCCATTAGCATAAATAGTATTTATGAGAGTAGTAACTTTTTCAGCGCTGATTTAATACAGCCAGCCATTCATTCTGCGCTATATTTCACAGCAATCAGCCTCCCTCTTTCTCTCTAACACTCCCCTTATTTCTCTCTCTGATACCCTCAGCAGCTCTGGTGGCCCAACTCCCATCCCACTTCCATCCTCTGCATTACAATCACCTTCATTTTCTGTCACCAGTCATCTTCCGTGCAAACTTTTAAAATAGTCAAATAACTGAAATTATAGATACATTCTTACACACCATAAGGCTCACACATTCTTCGGTATCTGAAAATGTATCCACATATCATTCGTATCTTTAATATCACAAAATGAGGCCAGCTCTGCTGGATATTAAGCTATTTATTTATTTTATTTTGGACTGTATGTTCTATTTTGTGTAAACCTTTAGTTATTTTGTGTTATTAAGTTCATGTTTTTTTCTACTTTCACCTTCATTCACCAATTTTACCATTTTCTTGCATTCTTATCCTTTTCTTTCTCCCTTTAATATCCAGTCACTGTGCATATTTCTTCATCTCCTTGCATTTTCTCACTTTTCTTTTAATTCGTTTATGACTCTTTGCTCTTCCCTTCTCCTGCTTTTCCACTTAGTCCTTGCCCTCAATCCCCAGCTCTCTCTTAGTTTCTTAATGTTTTTTAGCACTTCCTCCCTCCTGATCCTCCATTCCTCTTTCTGGTCATAGCATGGTGTACCGAGACCTACCAGTGTATTGTTCACTACTAACGAGGAGCTTTATATTACACAAGGGACCACACAGGCCATTCTGGGTTAACAGCCTTTTACTGTGATGCCCTTTATAGAGGCCTTATCAATCTCTCATACCGTCAGGCACACGTAATATCACTCACTGGCTTTGGATTACTCACATACTGTACAACATAGCAGTGGTTTTACAGCCAAAATCTCTCAAGATCAAAGACTTACTCTACTGAACAAAGTACAACAAAGTGAACATACAGTAACACACCTCACCGTGCTGAACATGAAAATCAGTGTTAGAAAATTAAGCTTCTGTTTCAGACTGTCAGGGAAAATTTTTAACATTTTGCAAGTAACTTTGTCTTTGGAATATAATTCCAAGACAGAACTCATTGAACAAACTAAAATACTATAGCAGATACCATGTTTAAAGGACTCTGGTTATATTCTATAACTGCACTTGTAGAGTTTGGGTGTTTGGATGCATTTTGTTGCTAACATCTGCAAACATATCAGCATGATAATAAGGATCTCACACACAATGACATTTTACCTTTGCCTCGGCTGCGTCCTCTTTCCCAAGGTCCGGCCGCCCAGCCTCCTGCAGCCAAGGCCACAAACCTGTACAAGTACTCTTAAAATATATGTGTATGTGTGTTTTCATACACAGGAAAAGGGATTAGGGATAGGGGGAGGAAAAAACAGAGGCAAGGCAAAACTGTTTTAGTCAAAACTGTGTTTGACAAAAAGTGCACTAAAAGTATAACATGTTCTTAAAGCTAATGTGATGTAATTTCCAGCTGTAAATTCTATTTGAACTTCTTGGATGGTTAGCTTGTATTCATCTCTGTGTCAGTAATATAATGTTGCAACACAGTAATACCCCCAGTGTAAGCTTTAATCAGAGAACATGATGATGTAAAAGCAATTACTACTAATTAGAGTGAGCTGCTAACATGGTATAGCTGGAAGCTGTGCCTCAAAGTCATAAAAATAGGTCTTCATGTATCAAGCAACTATACAGTGACACAAAAAGCAACAGACTTTTGAATGAAAATAACACTGTGGCAAAGCTTTCTCAATGTGACACACTCAACAATGAAATATGTTATGAAATAGAACCTCAATATCTCTACTGGTAACTTAGTACTTAAAAACTCTCATAATTCTTATTTTTTAATGCATTCCCTGAAGATTGAGCACACCTACAAACGTAATGCTGATACTATACCAATGTATATGTATACTGTGTGGTGTTACCAGTGAAAGGCTGTAGATTATAATCTGTGGCTTGAGTCTTTTTTCCACTGTACACCAGGACTGAATCGTTTCCTCTGCAGTTGTACCGGCTTTCACTGGTAGGACAACCATCTAAGTAGACTCTGACAGAACGGCGTGAGGCAACAGAGAGATTAACACTTTGGCTGATGGGAGGGTTTCTGTTACCAATTCTTATAGTAAGATCCTTTAAACACCCTCCTAGACCTGTGAAAGGTAAGAAAAGGAAACATAAAGCAGAGAGAGAGAGTGTAAAAAGTAGAAGCAAAAGTGAGAAGGAATCTTTATTATATCAGGGAAATTGCATTTTCCATTTTTTTACATGTCAAATGGGATTTCCCGAGTCATATAATTATGCCACAGGTTTACTGATGCCGAATTTACAATGCTCTTAAATTTTAGTCAAATGTTAGCAAATAGTATGATCGCTATGAGTCAAAGTTAATTAATTTAGTGATTCTTCTGCTACACAGAAGAGCAGGCAAGTTATAACTGCAAATAAATGTACTTTAACTTGTGCAACTGAAAAGAAAGCCAAACAATGAGCTCAAAATATGTAAATACTATGCTTGATGAGATTCAAGGAACTGTATAGGAGACTGTAGCAACATGAGACATTTTCCTTGGTTTGGCATCTGCCACTTTAATGAGCGACATGCAAATACTACCTCAGTGCATGTTATCTCACCATGTTTGTGACTTCGCCTGTCTAGAGCAGAATGTATGAGCTCTGGTGGCACGCCCCCCAAATATAATGGTGAATCAACTCTCAGCGTCACTTCTCCTCCCATTCCCCTTGCTTCCTCTGCCCAGTCATTGACAGCAGCTGAGATAAGCGAGCCGCGTTTTGCCAATGACAGTTGTTTCCAGTCTCCATCGCAGTAGCTAAGCCCCACCCACATGCTGAGTTCAATCACATGACCTTCAGAGGAGAGAATGAAGGACAAGAGACCAGCTTCCAGCTCCACCTTAAAAAATATAAACCAGTAAAGAAAACGTTAAAGTCTGTCATTAGATTCATTTGAGTATTTTCAGCATTAGTACGATAATTTGAAACACGTCTCTGCTTTTACCAGCATAAAGTCTTCAGTTTGTGTGTTGTATGTGAAGAGCAACAGCGCATTCAGCTGGTCTGTCCTAAAGTCCATAGAAATATCAAAGATCTGCCCTCCAGTAAATACACCTGAGTCCAATTCCAAGTAACCTGAAACCAGGAGGAGAAAAGTGTCAGTTTTACCAGCAGAACGAGTCAAATTTAAAATGTGCAAAAGGTATTTAAATTTCCTGTCATCTATTCATAAGTGACAGACGAAAGACTGTATGAGCTGGCCTTTTTAGACAGCAGTAATGGAGGAAATGTACACTAATGAACCTGATCTTTCACACAGAGGCCAATTAACTTATCATCATATTTATCAACATGAAACAAACTCATTACCACCAACATCAGCGGCAAGCATCTTATTAAGATATGTTGTGTTGACAGTGCATTAGGAGCACTAAAACGAGTGTAAAGTTGTATCTGAACACATATTTGCACAGCACCAAGCACTTCATGCTTATTGTAACTGATACGCTGCTACATCATGTGGTTTTCAAGATAGCAGTATGCTATTTTTGCACTTTACGGTCCTACCATGACCCAGAAAATGGGCTCCATCCACAGTTTGAAGAGGACATCCCTCCCAGCTTTCATACACTGCAACTTTCTTTGTGGCTTTTGCCCAGTCAAGACTTTGCCATTCCTCTGAGGGGCTGTCGGACATCTTAAAACTCACATCTCTGAGGCAACCAGAGAAGCGCTTTCGCACAAGTCTGGCATCTCCTGGTGAGACAAGCAAAAACAAAAGTCATAAGATTACATTGTTACTTCCAATCAAAGACTATTCAACATTTTGAGGCACAAGGTCAAATAAGGGATTTTCATGAGGAAGAAGACACAGTATTTGTGCATGAATATGAGCTCAACTCTCCGTGAGATCCAGAAACCTCTAGTCATCTTACAGTATACCTCGCTAAATTATATATCAGATAGCCAGAAAACATGCATATAATCCAGTGGCCACATGAAAGATTTTAATATGTAGGTGAAAACCCACCTGAATCCTGTCTTAGTAGAATAAAATTTTCTGGCAGCCCTCCAATGAACACTCCCATGTTCTCACCAATCATTGTGCTACCACTTAAAGCTGTTGCACTTCCTGATGGTGGTGAAAATAAGAAACAAAAGTGAGGAAGTGGAGAATAAAAAGAATACATAATATTATATTGTTATATTGAATAATTTAAGACAGAAAAGCACAGGGGGAACAGTGAAATATATGGAAAGAAAATGTAGATGTACCTCTCATATAAGGGAAGCATATAAGGTAAAAACAGATTTTGCGCAATTCTAATGAGTAAAGTCAATATTTGGTGCAACCATGTTTATTCTTCAGGTCTTTGCTGACTTTCAGAGACTGTTCCTCTGCTATAGATATAGTTTTTCCTTCTTTTGTCCTCCACTTGTCCAATTTCCTCTGAATTTTTAAGAAGCCACTGCACACCACGCCAAGTTTCCAGCTAATAGCTTTTCGTAAATCACTTTGTTGTTACAAAAATAAATGAATGTGAATGAATGCATATATGCAACAGCCTGCTAGTAACAAAGTGCCTAAAGATAGATTTCATTTTTTTAAAATAAAATTTCTCTCATCTGTAAACCCCACATTATTTCATCACTTGACTGGGTGTGCTTTCTATAACTGAAATATTCATAGATCAGTGCTAAGTGGCTTAACAGACAAGCAAAAAGCATTGCTGTGAAAATGGTTAGTCACATGCGATACAGTAATATTTTTGTTATCATACACAGACTGGGTGGAATTAACCTGGATAATATCTCCTAGTCAGGGTGGGGGGATTTACAGAATATATACATAGAAAAACACAGACAATCAACATCAGCCTCACAAGATTCAGATCCAGATATATGTATGTAGATAAGCATATTACACACACACCCACACACGGAGCAGATGCACACAGTGGTCAGTATGAATACAAGGAGAGTTACCTCTGTATTGATCGTTTACAACGATTGTTCCCACGGCCCCTTGCCTCGTTGCTCTAATACTATGCCATTGTCCATCACTGTAGCGGCGCCCTCCATCACCCTGTACGCTCACAGCCACCGCTGAACCCTACACACATAAACACAAGCACGCATGAAACCCATGACACAAGCACAAACTTAAGCACATGTGAACTGATGGTGTGAGGATATCCACTGACTTACATTTTTTTCCAAACTATCACAGCTCAGTTAACACAACCTAAGATTGCTGGCTCAAAAGACACAGATCGAGCTATAACAAAACACGCGGATGAGGTAAATCTTTAAATTCTAACTAAAAATCAAGGATCAGCGATACCAATCACACAGACACACATCATCTTCAAAAGGACACAAACATGCACATATAACCATCAAAGTGTTGTTACAAGGCTTTTTGCTACCTATTAAGTATGACATCATTGTTGTGATCAGCTTTTAGCAAGTAGCCAAAGAGTAATGTAGTAAAAGAAAAGTATGGGTAGATGCACACATCTACACAGACGCACATGTGGTGATGAAGATTTAATGATGAGATCAATAAATGTGTGAATGCCAAACTATATCAGATTCTGACATCTTTACTATCTTTGCTAGACAGCTCTACTTAACAAGACAATGGGGGAGGAGTCTATTCACTTGATTTTTTTAAAAACTCCCAACGCGCGCGCACACACACACACACACACACACACACACACACACACACACACACACACACACACACACACACACACACACACACACAACAAGCACCTGCCCAAAGAATAGTAAAATAGTAGTGGAAGCAATTGGCACTCAACTCTTCTGGATAGTAATATTGAGATAAATTTATAAATACCATTCGATTTAAGATGGTTTTACTGAAAAGCACTGATATTTTATATTGTGAGGAAAATTATAGGATCAGACAATATGTGTGCTAAAAGCAAATAGTTTGATGAAACAAAGGTCTGGTGATGAGGTGGTGTCATCCTTTGATTTGTGTGTGTCCACTGTTGGATGCCCCAATGCCCAATCTCTTTAATATACAGTATGTGATAGAAGAAGTCAACACACACACATAATATAAAGCACTTATCCAAAGTGCTGCATCTGTGACTTTCCTGCAAATACTTGGCAGCTTATAACACAATATGAGCATGAAGTTTTGGTGTGTTTATGTGTGTTCTGAATACATGTAAGAGACAGACAGAATGAAAAGGAAATGTGTGTGGGGTGTGTGTGCATGTGTGGCCATCTCTCAACAGAGAGGAGGCGACAAAGGATGAAGTGGTTTGTCACTTCTACATCAGATGACATTTAGATCTGTGTTTAAACTTTCTTACTGTCCTCATGTCAGTCAAGTCTTCACACACTAAAACTGGCATTTAACCTTTTTTTTTTTAAGAACAGATGGAACAAATGGTCAAAGAAAGCCTCACACAATTTTGTCATCTCAAGTTCAAGTCTGATGGTCTCACTAGCTCACAACTAAGGAGTGCATATGTGGGGAGAATAAAGTTTGACCTGAAGACAAGTTGCTCTAAGTTTTTTTCTTTTTCCTTTAGTCACCATCTGATCGAAAGAGGGTTTATCTGGATGTGCTGCACCTCATAGATGACTTGTGGGGCCTCTACACTTGCACACTTTGAGAGACTGAGAGACGCTACCTGGACATTTGTTGCTGTAAAATAATATTGTTTGGATTTTTAGTTTATGAGACCCGTTTTCAGTGTAGAAAAACCTGGATAAATCACAAGCTTAAATTGAAATTTGAAAACATCTGTTGATCGACTTTTTACTCCATTATGTCAGTAAATCTTTAGTTATTTCATTTTCTCTTTTGTTGATAATATTACTAAACTGCCAGGATTCCTGCCCTGATAATAAAATGACTAGACCTATCAAATAAGTGATATCGGACAAAACAATAATAATCAGCAACAAAGAATAAAGTCATAACTTGCCATAATTTTTTATGGCCATTGCAAAGAAACAGCTCTTGCCTTTAAACCAGTCTGAGTCTGAAAAACGCCGCATGTTTGGCATTATGTGACAGACACCACAGCTCCATGCATGGATGCACTTGTACATTTATAGCTAGTTGCTGACACATTAGTGGTACTCACCTGCATCAATAAAGTATAAACTGCCTCTTTTACATTTTGAGTGAATGCTTTCTTAAATGTTCTTGAGCTGCGAT
Organism: Haplochromis burtoni; assembly: GCF_018398535.1. NCBI lineage: Eukaryota > Metazoa > Chordata > Actinopteri > Cichliformes > Cichlidae > Haplochromis > Haplochromis burtoni. The sequence continues at coordinate 3,973,108 of NW_024582372.1, forward strand.
ATAAGTGCATGTGTGGCAGCTCACATGTGCACGCATTTATGAGCATATCACCTGCCTGTGTCATGCTAAATTACCCCCTCCCCCCTGCATTGGTAATCCCATTAGGCTAGCTCAACAGGCTAATAGGGGGAAGTAATGGGCCCAGCTATATGTATCTAGGGGAACACTAATAAGCCATGACTCCACTCCTACTGTTAATTACTCCAAACTAGCCTAAACAAAAGAATCAACCCAGTTGGAGAAGATACACATACACTCCATCACACATCTAGCAACATAACCACAGACACACTAATCAACAGTGATAGTCAATGATCTGTTCAGTGACATACACCCATCTGCATAGACAGATATAACCCATAGTTACATTTTGATGAAGAGTTTTTGATAAAGTATTGCACAATGATACTAATGAGAAACTAAAGTGTGTATGTGCATGTTTGTTTGAGTGTGTAATTAGTTGGTGGCCTGATGGAAGTATGTGTAATCATCTCCCATCATCACTTTCATCATCGAAGTCGTTGACTCTTTAACCCTTCTACATGCGTCTGTATGGATGGATAAGGAAAGTCAGGCTGTGTGGCTGTGTGCATGTGTATGAGTGTGTGTATGTGTGCGTGCATGGGTGCAAAGCTTAATTAGCTTGCAATTGGTATTCGCGCGTGGTGACTGCAGGGAATGAGTTAATTGCAGTCCAATTCAAACGTTGACACACTTTCAAAGTTTTTCCCCTTTCCCTGCCTCCCTGACAGAAACCAATGAGGGGCTACAGATCACATTTATTAGATGAGAGAAAGTGAGAGAGAAAATGGAAGAGACTTGGAGAGAGAGCAATACAGAAGGAAAGAAAAACACAGGTGAGAAAAGTGAGTAGGTATAAGGAGTAGAATTAAATGGGAAAAAAAATCAGGTGTTAGACAAAAATGCACAATCAGTAAATACAGATAAATACAGCAGCAAACAAAATGTATGTTGTAGTATGGCGTAATGTAAAATGTTTCAATTATGCAGAGATGCTTTTGAAATACATTACCTACCTGTGGGTCAAACAAAAAGTAGGGCCGTCCATTTTTTATCTGAACAGCCAAAAACTCTTCCTGATTTCCTGGAGAGAAGCTGCAGAGTAGCAGGCCATCAGGGGCCCGAGTCTTAAAACTCAGCTCAACACCTGATATAAAGGGAGACAAGGAACAAGATGGGGGAGATGGACATTTAGTAAAAGAGAGAGACAGCCTAAAAGAGGATTTTAATTCCGAGTTACACATTATCTCAGTGTTAAAGCTGACCACAGAAAGTTCAGGTTACCTACAGCATGTATTTTATATAAAACCCTCACTGCTTGCATCAAGATAAAGAGGGTCATTAAATTAATTAAATGCACTTGATTAACTGATCATCAGTAAGTGTGGTCATCTCTATAAAAGCAGACGTTTGGGCAATTTCCTGGTATAAAGGCTTCAGGTGTGAGATGTTTGGCCATAATGCACATCATATACCAAATATCAAGCACGGTGGGAGTGGAGCCAGCGGAACTGAGGACTCATTGACCATGAACTGTATATTAAAGTATTTTAAAGTCATCCCAAGCACACTAATGAATCTACAATAGAATCACTGAAAAGAAAATAATCTAAATGTTGCAATGGCAGAGTCCAAAGTCCAGAACTTAAGTCAACTGAAATGCTGTCCATAGACGAATGCCCATAAATCTCTATGAACTGAGAAAATGCTGTCAAGAAGAATGAGCCAAAAATTCATACAGACTACAGTTACATTGTTTTCACAGTGTTTTGTTGCCAAAAGTGGTTCTACAAACTACTGAATCAGGTGGCGTGCTTAGCTTTTTACCATATCACATACAAAAGAGTCTTGTGAAGTCTTTCTTTTTCACAGCTGTATATATACACGCACACTGTCACAAGAACCAACAGGACTCTGCAGGGATTGTTTAAACCCCAGTCTGAGACGTCATGTACTCACATAATGCTTACCATTAAGTAAAAAAGAAAGAGGAAGACTGATAAATGTACATTTCTATCAAAATAACTGTTTCCCAACAGCACTAAACCTCTAAGCTGACCTCATTTCCTGTGTAAGCCAGCCGTCTAGGATAATCTTACCACTAAGATACTTCAGGGAAAACATGAAGATTGATCTTAGAAGACACACCTGCTTCCACAGTTTTGGAAGCTTTCACTTGTAATGTCTTGCTTTTATCTCATGATACCACAGCCTTCCTTTCTTTATCCTTGTAGGATAAAGTAGTTAACAGAGAAGTCTTTAAAGTGTCAAAAACTAGGGTTAAGAGAGAAAATATGATAACACAACAAACTGAAGTTTTGATAGAAATTAAACATGAAATTAAATTGATCATTTTCTGAATCCCCAAATTTTTGGCCGGTTTAGTTGCCACCTTCAAAACAGCATTTTATCAGTAAGTGTGTTAGGAAAAGTTTCTATTGCTTTCCTACATTTTCAAGTTATACATGTAGCATTAATCTGTCAGAAGATTGGTGGCTCAGAACTTAAAAACTCATAGGGAAATACTAAACTGCTAAAATGTCTGAATTCTACCTTTTTCAGATAATTCTCAGTTACGCTATTTTCAATTGGAGAAGCCTAAAAAATCATATCACCTAAAATGACAATGGATTTGGGATCTGACAAAACAAATGATGAGGAATATTCAGAATTAATCCTTGCATTTTAGTAATGTGGGAAATTTGGAGGTTCTTAGGCCAGCAGAGCCTTTAAGACACACGTGCACACACACACGAAACATTCATCCAGCGTGCTGCCTTGTCATGTTACCATGGATCAGAGATTTGATCTTAATCCACTACTAGATCCACATAACCACACAAACCAAGAAGGTTTATGTGTGTGTCTGTGAGTATGTGTGTTTCTTCAGCTCTGTCTGTCTCAGTAGAGAACAGACATGTGGGAAGATCTGAGGAGACCAATGCAGTCAGTCCAGGGTTCATCAGAAGCAAGTGTTTGCAAAATAATTAGTGTGTGAATTCTCTTAAAACAGAGAGAAGTCAGACACTATACAGAAAACTCAAAATGAATACAGATTATCAGAGCTCAGATCTCAACCTTTTTACACAGTTTTGAAGTCTTTTCTTGCTTTTTGTAACTGGATCTATTGTTATGCTGTAGATGGTTGCATGAAGCAAAAAGAAAGACTTGAGTTGTTTTTATATATCTTAAAAACATAAGTATACCACACATGACTATAGAAAAAAACAAAACAAAAATAAAGGTAGTCCGAACTAGCTGTTATGTAGAAATAACCATAGAAGGAGCCATTGAAGTCAATCTGTAGGGTTTCATGCATTAGTTGATATGGAGGTTTATGCAGATGTGGAGCTGGAGCGTGTTGGGATCACAACGTGAGGAGTTTTCCTGAAATAAATTTGAGAATGTCAAGTGCTACATCTGCCAGCACATCTCCACTTGTGGCAAAGCACTTTGGTCAGATGACAGTCGGAAACATTTACCTTCTAATTGGATTGTTTGGACTGAGGCCACATTGGAAAACTGTGTGAGCTGCATCTGACTTAATATACAAAAGTGGTTCAAATCAGAAATGAAAATATCATGTCATGTAGAATCTGAAAAACAGATGAACTATAGGAGCAGGTGGCCATGTACTGGGAGCAAGCAGCGGTGTTGGAATAGCTACATGACCAGTCTGAGCGACAAATGTGTTGGGCTGGTTCCTCTGTCCCGCATCTACTCCCCCATGTAGAGGGAAATGTGTTTCAGGATACAGCAGAAGCATGCCGCTGACCTGAGGAGGAGTGGGTGCTGCTGTCTGGCAAAGCCCAGGTGGCGCTCTCAACTTGAGAACAGATTGGCCGGGGTTTAATAACCTGTTGGGGCAGTGTGTGGGCATGTGTTCACAACCTTTAGTGGTGTGTAGTGTCTGCACTGCACTCAGCGGTGACTCTGACTCTGGAGAGAAGGAGATGGCAGGGCCTCCTCATGAGGCCCCACCGGCTTCAGTGATTCACTCCACCGAAGATTTTTCACTAGAGCAGCCTTGTGATGGCACCTTACTGTACACTCAGCCTTTGACCAAGTGATAAGAACTGATGGTCACATGGTGCACCCTGACACGGCGTCGGCCTACCCACATTTTATATTGATTAAAGATAGGCTTTATTGAGTGAGTCGTGATGCTCACACAGAAGAGGAACACACTCAGCTGGCCTTCCCAAAAGTGCCTTTGCACCTTGAGTGCATTAGCATGGACCTCATTTGGCTGTTTCAGGTCATCTCCCAAGTTGGCATCCCAAAAGAGATACTGACTGACAGAGGCACTTCGTTCATGTCTCGCACACTTAAATAGCTGTATGAATTACTGGGCATTAAATCTGTTTGGACCAGCATCTACCACCCTCAGACTGACTGGCCGGTGGAGCGGGTGGATAAGACTAGAGTCAGACAATTTTCACTATGAGACAAAGTGCTTATATTACTCCCCTCTACTAGCTCAAAGTTACTTGGCAAATGGTAAGGAGGCTTTGTGATCACATGGCAGGTGGGGGATGTAGGCTATGAAGTGGTATGGTCTAACAGGGGAGGAGGCACACAAATATATCACCTCAACCTCCTCAAAGCACAGAAAGAGCTTGAAACCACTTCTCTGGTGAGTCTGGTAAAGGAGAGAGATGAGTTGGGGCTGGAGGTGCCAAACTCCACTATTCCCACCTCCCTCCATTGTGATGACCATCTCATCTCTCATAAGCTGCCTGGACTGGTTAGACAATAATTGCTTTTTCATGACGCTGGATTTTACCAAGGACTTCTGGCAAATTCCAGTGTCTAGAGTATTTAAGGAAAAACAGCCTTCTCCATTTCATACAGTTTTTACCAGTTTCTCACACTTCCGTTCAGCTTGTTTGTAGCCCCAGCCACCTTCTAGCGCCTGATGGACCAGGTGCAGATGGCTTACTGGCCTAAGGTGGGTGATGGGGGTATGTGGCGGGGTGTGGTATCTGGCTCAGCTGTAGGGGAGGGGTGTAGCAGTTGGTTCAGGGTGTGGTGTCAGGAGAGGGTGACCCACACAGCTATTCTTCATCGCCTGGTCATGCAATCCCTATTTCAGTACGATACTGGGACCTGACGAGAGAGCGGTGTGTGCAGAGTAGAAGGACGCAGCTGGAAAGCTGTACCAAAGAAAGCGTACAATGAAAATAAACAGCCTTCAACGTGCAACGCCGTGTGTGGAGGTCCATCCACATATTGATTAAGAATTTGATGATAATCATGAATTACTCTACACAGACATAAACCCAGTAAAGACTGTAGTAGTATCCAAAGAAAATTAATAAAACTGTTCTTCACAGTGGACGGGCATTTTGTACATCAAGCAGGCATGTGTCATTTACATTCACGACCTTGTCACCACGATGAGTCAAGTCATATGACAGATACCTGATATTACATTACCCCTCCTTAACCTACTCTCGTAAACCCTTTTTCCTTCTTCTGCTTTTAACCTCTCTCCTTCTTTATTACCTTTTCTTTCTCCTTTTCTACACATATTACCCCCTCTCAGTATTTTCTTTAACCTTGCATCTAAAACACACACACACACACACACACACACACACACACACACACACACACACACACACATTTTTTTCAATCATGCTTTTTCCTGCATCTTGCTTGTGTACCTGTTTAACTTCTCTAATGCTGCAGTTTTGTGCATACAAAAGTGCAGACAATATACAAAAAAATGTAGACAATATACAAAAAAATGTAGACAATATACAAAAAAATGTAGACAATATAAGTGTGTGTTTTACATAGTACATAGTTATTGCATGTATACACCCACTCTCCACCAGTCCTATGGAGAGGAGACAGACTCAAGGGCCAAACATGCTTTCATACTATGTGTTGGTGAAAGCACAGTTAAAAAACACAGATCTAATGCCAGAAAATCCTACAGAGTGAAAGATATCAGTGTAGCGAAACTGTAATTCTTCTGATTTAGGGGCTGTTAAATGAAATAAATGAAATAATTTTTTCTTTTTTAAATTACATAAAAAAATCTGATAATTCATATAGTGTGTCAATAAATTCCTGAAGCCATACATGGAAGTAAACGTGTAAGGAAAATTGAGGGTATGTACAGATTTTGTACACGGTTTTTGTGTGAGTCTGCATTTTTGTGATAGTCAAAGTGTTATCCAAGCATGCTCAAATGTAAAGCATCTGTGACACTGCTCATGCTCAGCAATACTTCCTTCAGATTTCCCCACAGGACTTGTGCTACTTCACACTGACAACCACTTTGGAGCCATCAACAGACAAACCTGAGCACACACCATGACAGGTGATTTTGTTACGCATACAGCACAATGACACACACAGAGAGACACACACTTATAGACAAAGCGGCACATATACACACAAGCGCTTTCACTGTGCGATCGAACAAACACAATACCCCAGCAAGCACTTACAGAGAATGGATAATAAAGCCACACACGGTCAAACACATGCACAGAAAAATTGTTGCTGTTTATGTTTTACAATAGTATACACAAAATTTTTAAGGCAACGACTTCAGTTAATGAAATGTTAAGACGACTAATATACTCCAACATGAATTACTTAATATTTCTAATGTGCTTTTTTCCCGAAAAGTAATTATTTTTACGTTTGTAAAATGCTGATGGACGCCAATGTGAATACTTATTGTTTTGTTCCAGTCCTGTTATATAACACATTTCAAGTTTAGAAGTTTAGGTACTACAGAAAGGGGATGTTTGTTATGAAGCATATATTGTCAAAACTGTTTTCCGGAGAGGGCAGTGGGGGATAAGAACCCCCTCTCTAGTTATCTTTTCTCAAAGCAAAAAACAGCACTTGAAAGGTTCTCCCCACTGTGTGCTCAGTGGGTTTCTGACTATAAATTTCCTTTTCACTGGAAGCATAAAAATCCAAATTTATTAAACCAGAGAAAGGTGTTGGACACAACTAGTGGACCATAAACACAGTATGTTCATTCCACTCTGCAATGCAAAAATGAGTGCAAACACACTGACAACTTGGTTTTTCTCTAAGACCAGGTAAAGAGCCAGTCATAAAGTTTGCCCGAAGGAAGAAACACACTCTCAAAAGGCTCCCTCACCTTTTTCTACAACATGCTGAATACGAGAACTAAAATGCTGCTTTGATCAAAAAACACAGCAGTTTTTTCACGAGTGAAACAAGAAACATTTTGTGAACTATAAGCACATACAACCAGCCACATTTACACAATCAACTTGATGTTAAGTAATAAGAGTTAAAGTTCGGTTTTTTAAACCGACTCTTAAATCAATTAAAACTAAAGGAGCATTTCAAAATGAATTATTAATTCTAAATAGTGCACTGTGTTGTACTCTCGTTACCTAATCAAACGAGAAGATTCATGTTATATTCCACAATATGAAACATTAACACTTAGTTATGTTGAGCCATTTACAGTTTTAAGTAGTTTTATTTATTAGGTAGTATTCTTTCATGTGCATTGTTTCTCCTCTCTGTCTCAGTAAACAGTGGAGGTTGTGTGTAATCATCTACACAACATAACCTGAATAACTCCAGTCATGTTAGCTCTCTGCTGGCATTAATCAGAGCCTGGCGTATTAATGAGAGCGCGGCAGCTAGCTAATTACACCCATAGATTCTGCAGCAGCCCATTAAATATACAAATGACAGAATTAAAGAGCCCAGCCTCTTCTGATTAATCTTTAAATGGGGAAAAACTAATGATGTCTGTGCAAACTTTCCCTTCACACATTTCTCCCCCTCTCCTTCTCAACGTCAGTGCCTGGCAATCAATCATATTAATTAGGGAAAAATAATTTGTATCATTTAACATTTCCCTCTTTCCTGCTTAGTTGTTGCAGTAGCAGCTATTGCAACAATGTGCTGTTTAAGATGTGTCTGGATATTATCCAAGTCTATTTGTTCCTGCATTCATTTTTTTTATTTTTTTTCCCCTAACATATTTGTGTGATGTTTCATCTCTCTTCATTTAATGTGGGTTAAAGAAATGCATCTGGATTAGCAAAAATATAAGCAGAACGTCATCTGCATTTCAAACAGCCCATTTCAGGCCCAATGAAGAATTACTAAAGTGAGGAGAGAGGACTGTGTAATCTATTTTGACCCATTTCAATTTAAATACATTATTTTATAAATAATAACATATGCCTGTCTTAACTGAGAGCCAATGTCCTTAATTCAAATATAAGCATGGACAGCAGAAAGTCAGGAGAGTTCTAGACACAGAAACATAATAAATAAGATGAATGAAGTAACATGGATTTCTTGAAACAAGCACTTACGAGGTTATTCATATTGTAGCATGACTGCATATAGTTATAATCTTGTTTTATCTGAAGTAAGATTCAGTGAGGGAAATATTGACTTAATGCTTCTTATTAAGCTTTAAGAAGCATCTTTAAACACACGCGACCAGACTTCATTTATGGAAACATGCACTCCTATCACAGTAATTGCACATGGAAAAGAACCTATTTGGCAAAAATATATCTTTATATTTTTTAATAAAGTGGCCATAAGGTAACAGGTGAAAGGGCAAATACATGCTAGATAACCTCAACCTTAACTAAGATTTAACATGTAGAATATTGACCCTGCTCAATGATGTGCCCTTAGTTTGCATGTAGGATATAGAAAGCTTGAGGAACCTCAATAAATATTAATATTCCTAAGATGATGTATGACGCTGACAGAGAAAAATGATGATTTGTTGTTTCATATAGAAGGCACATCACGATCTTCTGAGGCATCAATGCTGCTAGGCCAAAACAAAAAGTTCCCTTTAGATGTAAAAGGACGTCAATTCTAAGGAACACTTTATAAAATCTTTGTGACATGCGTCGTGGGGTATGGCGCAGTCCACCTGAACAGATAAATATTGTGCAAACATTCAGCACATAGAAAAATGTTACATTTGTCATTGCTTGAGTTGCAAGGTTTCCACAAGACAAAACGATTGACGAGTCTCCCCTTTTTGATCAATTGACTCTCGAGGGGGCATTACACTGCATTACATTCATAATCTAATTTGGCTTTGATTTGTTCGCTGTTCCGTGCGCTTCGATGGGAATAATTGTCTGTAGATGATGCTATTAGTATTGATGGTTGTAAAAGGGCGATGGTTTGAGGACTGCCGACACATTGATGGTCCAGAATAGATCCGGTCTGAAAGTGATTGTCTGATCCATTACCCTTTATGAAGGAGGAGAGCAGAGGAGATGAGAAGCGCCCCTCAATAACAAAAAATCATCATCTATTTGCTGGCAGCATTTAGAGAGATCTATTTACCTTTGTACTGGAGAAGCAATGATGAGATCAAAAATTTGAATTCCTTGCTTTGGGATAAAAATACACGACTCAGTAAGGAAAATTAAGAAGCAAGAAAACAATATACAGGTTGGTCGGGTTTTTCTGACCGCGCACTCGCTCAGTATTTTAAGAATTCAATTGCCTTTCATGAAAAACATGAAATAAAGCAGTATTAATATTAATAACCAATTGTTTGCAAAAATAAAACACAGTACACAAAATGACATGTTAAGGAAGTAAATTAAAGCAGCAGAAGTCAAAAAGGAGACCAGAGATATACTTAAAATATCCTGTCTGAACTGTGAGCTTTATAAATTATATTTGATAAATATTGTTTTACTTACACTGTGTTCAGCCACATCTATGTTAACACCGGCATTAGTCATAACATTTAGAGACTACTCATCCTTTTAGTATATGTATGGAAAGAACAAGCAATTACAAAATCAAAAAAAATGTATATATATACTAAAATAGCTTATAATATTTGAATTTTTACAAATGTGTACAGCCTAAACAGAACATCCTTCTCACAGTAGTCTAATCAACCATTATAAGAAATTAAATGTTGTGGGAAATGTGAATTTCATGTTAAATGATTGCCGAATTTGTTGATCAATCACAATAATTAAGCTTACTTCTAGGATTGAGTTACTACTTATTTAGTATTGAAGTGAAGGCAAAAGCAACACCAGCCTGCTCTCTGAGTGTTTCATATGATATGTCTCCATAACAAAGTCTATTAAAACTTCAGATCCAGAACATGAACATGGAAGATGTGGAGTACATGGATGCCTACTTTATGGACTGCAAACATACTGTACTTTGGTATTTTAGATCAAGCAAAATTGGATTATAGCGGGAATCACATTTAAAAACTTTAATCTACTCAAAGCCAGAAATATGTCATACATTTAGGAAAAACTGCTTGGCCACCGATTTTTTTCTTTACTTTTTATGACACAGTATTAAAATATCTTGGAAAGGTATTCTCTTAACACCAAAATACATTACTGGTGATAAAAGGTTTGTGTGGGACAGTGAAGTAATCTCAAGTGGCATCATAGAGCTTTGCTTGCTCAAATCCCACTGATTAGTATCAGCAGTCATTAATTATGAGCGTCAGACTGGGTGATGTTCTCAGATGAAGCAGAACATGTTTGGCTGTGCAGCTCAGCCCTCTAATGATGCTGGTAAACAGAAAGATAATTGTCCTTTAAGATGACTGGGGAAGTCATTCTAAAGGAATGTCACTTGAACACTGAGAAGAAGAGACAGTGCAGTCAGTGTACACTAAAAAACACAGGGACGTATGTACACATCCAGTCACATACTCCCATTCACAGTACACAGAAATGCACATATACATACCGTCTATTTACTAATAGACAGACACCTGCACTCATCTAAACATAATTTCTTACCTGTAAAATCGGTGTTGCTGGGAAGGATGTCACTGGGGAACTGATAGTAACTGTTTCCAGAAAATCTTGTTCCTCTGACAACTGGATCTTGCGGGTCAGAGAGAGAGACATCTGACCTTTCCACCTCAAAAAACCAAAATATGATAATGTATAAATATCTGGTATCTAGCATAGTGGTAGTACTCAAATTATAACTGCAGTCATAAATTGTAGTTAATTATGTTTAGTATAAAATCACATACTAAAATTTTCCAAAAATAATAAACTGAGCAGATTTTTTTTGTTTTTAGATGACCATGTGTATATCAAATCCATTAAAACACTTAGGGCCATGTGGGCTTGCACTCTCAACATGGCACAGATCCTCTTTCTTACTACTTCCCATGAATCTCAGTATCAGAACTATTATTCCTCTATTTTAGACATAACCTGTGTGGCAGAAAATAAACAGTGGAATCATAGGCAGGAAGTTCTCATGATTTCTACGTACACACAGTGTGAATGATGAGATGACAAACAAAGACACACACTGGGGTTATTTCTCACTTCCAGCATGAAAAGAAATTAATGTAGTCTGGGCCAGTGAGAAAACACAGAATCTTAGCTAACTTTGTTCAAGTATGGAATGATTTAGACTTTAAAACACTGACATACTGGTAGCATTAGCTTAAGCCCCGGGGAACCACACACATGAGTGCCAACTTTTCAACTTAATTTAGGCCATATCTACAGTCATGCTTGTGGCTAGCATGGGTCTAGGCAAGGCAATAGATGAAAACAGTTATTCATTACTGTGAATTTCTGTTTAGCTGCAAACAAAGACAGACACCCTTGATGACCTCATAGTATCATATAACCTGCAGGCGTACTTGTGGTTCCTGGAGTATGTAAAAGTAGAATAGGAGTCAGAGCCTTCAGGCTTTAGGTCCCCCTTCTGTGGAACCAGCTTCCAGTTTGGATTCGAGAGACTGAAAACCCTCTCTATTTATAAGATTAGGCTTAAAACTTTCCTTTTTGATAAAGCATGTAGTTAGGGTTGGATCATGTGTCTAGGTTGCTGTGGGATTCCCATGATGCACTGAGTCCTTCTTCTTCTTGAGTGTGTTTATAAACCTCTCTGCATTTAATTATTAGTTATTGTTAATCTCTGTCTCTCTTCGACAGCATATTTTTTGTCCTGTCTTTAACCAATCACCCCCAACCGGTCGCAGCAGATGGCCGCCCCTCCCTGAGCCTGGTTCTGCCAGAGGTGTCTTCCTGTTAAAAGGAAGTTTTTCCTTCCCACTGTCGCCAAAGTGCTTGCTTATAGGGGGTCATATGATTGTTGGGATTTTCTCTGTTTTCTTTGTATTATTGTGGGGTCTTTACTATACAATATAAAGAACCGTGACGCTACTGTTGTTGTGATTTTTGCGCTGTATAAATAAAATTGAATTGAATTGAGTGTAGGGCAGTGCTCTTACCTGATATAGAGGGTATGGTCCATTAAGTTGGGCAGGGGGGTCCCACTCTATCTGAATGGTAGTTTCATTTTCTGGATATAATCGAGGTGAAGACAGTCCTGAAGGTGCTGAGAAGCAGAAAGTAAAGAAACGGAAAGGATGATCAGAAAGTGAATGTTAAATCAATGAAATATGAAGCCATTGTATTGTAAATGATGAAACTTTTCAAAAAAATTTGAAAAAGGTGTGTGCTTATTTTTTATTTGGTAGGACCTCTTCTTTGAACATTTTCCAAGTGTTTAATAATGGAGAAGACAATTGGTGTGGTTTTGAAAGCGAAATGGTTTCCCACTCTTGCTTGATATAGAATTTCAGTTGCTCAACAGTCAGGGCATCTTCTGTCAAGTTTTTTATTTGCAAATTAAACTAAATGTTCTCAACGGGTGGCAGGTTTGGACTGAAGGCAGGCCAGTTCAGTATCAGTGCTCTTTTACTACAGAGTTGTGGTGTTGTAATACATTGTTTCTTTGCAAAAAAAATGTCTATGTAAAAAGCTATGTAACCACAGCTAATTTACCCAAAAACATTCAAACACATTAAGAAGAAATACATCTTGTGCGATTGGGCTTTCCTTCAGTAGAAGCTTATTTCTTTCAGGCTACACAAAAGTCCCATTTTCATTTAATAGAAGATCAATTTAATTTCCTTCGCTCACTCAAGGTGTTAAATTAAATGTCTCTTTGAAACATACTGTAAGGTACTGGAGAAGCAGTTTTAACACATAACATAAATAAATCTACCAGAGACTAGCTGATATAGGGAGGACAGATTTATAGGAATGGAGGAAAAGCATAGCAAGTGATAGACCGGTGTAGAGATGGGAAAGATGTGTGTGTGTGTGTGCATTAAGTGTCCTTTCATTGTAGTGTTTCTCTTTAGATGTGCGGGTGTGTTTCAGTAATTGTCTAAATGGTTCGTGGTAGGAGTAAATTAGCTTTCAGTGACAACCATGCGGATTATCTTTAGTGTGACTTCTAACAGAGCCCTTAAAAGCAAAGTGGACAGCTTGTTTGGCGCCTCATCTTGGCACATCAAACCATAAATTACTGCCAATCGATAGCTTACCAGTCTATTGATATTGAGCTAGTGTGACATTTAGAACACTGTCAGTGGCACACACATATACAACATGGCCCTTGCTTTACACTGTGGTGTACTATTAATTAATTAATTAATTTTTTTATGTATGCCATGTTGGTAAATAAATTTTCCTTCTTGATATGAGTGGGTAGAATAGTGATGCAGGGGTTTAAATCTGCCTGCCTTTCTGCGCAGAGCTTCCATGTTCTCCCTGTGGCTCTGGTAATTCCTGCCACAATCAAAAGGCATGCTTATTATTCTAAGTGTGAATTGTTGGTCTGTCTTATATCTTATCAAAAAGTGGCAACTGTCAATTTTTTAGCCCACCTCCAACTTAGGAGGACCAACTTTATGTTAATAAAAAGATTTGTACATTAGCAGCAAAACAGCACAACATTAATATGAAAGTAAGTTTAATGATCCTCTGGGATCATCAAGGCATTTTCACCCAGAGGACTGCCACTCACTGGATATTCTCTCTCTTTCTGACCATTCTCTGTGAATCCAAGAAGTTATTTTGCATGAAAATCACAGTAAATTAGCAGTACTCAGAAAAGCCCTTCTGACATCAAAAACCATGCAATGTTCAAAGCCACTTAAGTCACCTTTATACCCATTAACCCTTCTTTATACATGTCCAAACCATCTCAACCTTGCTTCTCCTACATTGTCTATACTCATTTCTAGCCTTGTCCGTTTTGTTCACTCCCAATGAAATTTTTTGCATCTTCAACTTTGCCACCTCCAGTTTGGCTTCTTGTCTTTTTTTGTGTCACTATCTCCAAACTACACATTATAACAGGTCTCACAACTTATAAACCCTTTACCCTTGCTGCTATCCCGTCAAAATTCACACAGTATTCAAAAATCTAGTTAAAAAGTCCACTGCCCTCCCTCTTAGACGTTTCCATTTCCTCTTCTCTTGTTTTTCTTTCAGTGTCCAGCTTCACATACAACCCACTGTAAGCCTTTGTCACCTCCTGCTACTTTCTTCATCCTCTTGACTATCCCACTGTTTCTTTGCTAACCTCTTCATTTGAATACGTTCTTGTACTTCCTCATTCCACTGCCAAATCTCATTGTCTTCTGTTTCCTTTCTGTCCATTTGACAGAATGCGTATTCTCGGAAAAGTGGTGGAGGTGAGCTGGCATTTGTTTGAAGCCAGCTCACCTCCTGCAACCACTTTTCCGAGAATGCGCGCTTCCTTTGCGGTTCGGACTCCTTCTGACATTTCTTTGGAGGTGGAGGAACACCAAAGTAATTGCTTAAAGGAGCTTGCTTCTTCGACATCTTTAAGAGTTCTAAACAAATGTCTGTCCTTCTCCAGAAAATCTTATGTACGCAAACGCGCGTTGCAACTTCTTATCTGGTGCGCGTCTTTTATTTTGACAGCACATGTGCACCTGCGAACCACTTCTGTGCACCCCTGACTATGCTTTCTTTGTCATCTGGTGACTCTTCCTTACCACACAGAGCCTGTATCAACTACTCGCCGAACTCTGAACGACATTCTTCCTCTGCCTTCACTCGCTTCCTCTTCTTGATACCTAGAGCCATCATACAGACTAACATCTGATGCTGCCTAGCTACATTTCCCCCAGATAATGTAGACATAATTTACCTGAATGCACTTTCCTCCTTATATATGACCCATGTTTTTTCTTCTTGAAATGCGTGTTTAACAGGCAGGTTAGAGGTAGCAGCCAGTTAACATGCCCTCTCTATTTGTGCACCAACATGTCAAATGTCATCCAGCAGCTTATGTTCTTTGATCACTTAATCAGTTATTGCATTACTGGGGATAATATCTACTAGCATAAATTAATATTAGTTCCCAGCAATGACCGGGTTGTATTTCGACACAAGTCTAAAACACAATAAAACCTGGACACAGATGTCCATATTAGAGAAAAACATTTCAAATGTGACAGAACTATAGGATAGTGTTATCGTTGTCGATAGAGTTTGAGTGTGTGTTCATGTTTGAATCATGAAAGACAGTTTCTTTCTTACTGACCAGGCTGATTGTACAATCTGGTTGTATATTTTCTGCATGTCACGTATTCATTTATTGTATCTGCTTGTTCATTTAGTGAAATTAACTTAACATTATGACACATCAAGTTTGACAAAACCCACTTGCTTTATTATGAGTATATGGAAAAACACACCACACATACACACACAAGGTTAACAGTCCACCAGAAAGGTTAATTTTAGCTGCCGACATGGTAATGAAGCAGCTAAATCATGGGCCAGCTCCCAGGAGCAATTGTGCGTGTGCGTGCACACGCGCGTGTGTGTTTCCTGTTTTTACAGCAACTGTCATGTCTTAACAGGCTCTTAGCATACAGTTACACCATGCACATAAGCACACCACTTATTGACATGGCGATCCCTTGCCATGCATATTTCTCTTCTCAAGAAGGGCCTCAGGCCAATTATGCGTAAATCAATAAAGTTCCTGTTCTGTTGAGTGGTGTTACAGTGTGAGTGCACGTGTGTGTATGTGTCTCTGTGTGCATGTCTTGTAGAACAAGACTTTATGGATGTAGGATACATAAAACATCACCATCAGACCCTGATTAGCCACTCACTTTACTTTGTGATCAATAACTTTGTGGGAAGATACACACAGACTGAAACAATTGCAAATGCATCAACACAGGTGGACAGGAGACCTCTTTCCTTGAGTCGTTACGTCTGTCTCAGTGTGCGCGCTAATGTTTAGTCATGTGCTTCGGTGTAACTCCGGTGGATTCACAGATGCTGTCTGTTCACTTACAGCAGATGGTAGCTGGCTCTAATGGCCCAGCGTCATGTGTGGAAGATTTATCAGAGCATCTGTATCATGCTCAAGTACACCTTATGAGGAGTACCACTGAATGTGAAGATATTTCTACTACAGAGGTTTTTTCAGGTCATGTTCCTTTCATTCAGCTTGCAAGAGAAAAGCTGGAGACCTTTTTGTTGACTAAAGGTTTCAGTCAACAAACAGTTTGGTGTCCCAAATAGGAAGGGTTTTATTAATTGTGCTGTAGCCAGTGCTGAGGCACTTCTTTATTAGAAGGGCAAATTTTAAGATGTGCACATATGTACAATCCAAGATTGTCTCTGCAGGGGGAAACAAGAAGCAGAGCAGAAAGCAATGAGTCAATCCAGATTTTACAGGCTGGGAAAGAGCTCCAATGACGAAAAAAAAAGATTAATAAAAAAGTGCTAGCCCCCAGCCTCTCCAGCATCTATGACATAAATTTAAAGATTCTAGGTGATTTTCAGAAAAGTTGACCTCTGACCTTGAGGTTGAGGTCACTGAGATTTGAACTCGTCTGAGATTTTTATTAGATCTACCTATAGTGTCAATTAGAAAATCCTAGATGGCATCTTTCTCAATTTATTGTGTTCACAAGATTTTCAGAAAACTTGACCTCTGACCTTGAGGTTAAGGTCACTCTGACTCATTCAAGACTTTTAGTAGCTGCACCTACCAAAATCCTACGCTGCCTCATTCTCAAGTTATCATATTGACAAACGTGGGTGTCCATATGTTTGACGACAATACCCCATTAGCCTTATAAAAACCTCTTTATTTTGGCAGTAGACTTCTAATGGGGTTATTAGTGGTCCAAAAAGTACATAACTGTAGACAACTAACAACAGCATGCAAAAAGAGGCTTTTCCAACAGATGCATTTGAAGTAAAACCAAACAAAAATAAAAAAAAAGCCAGCAGCTTTTCAGAATTTGTATAATTCTTCTAATTACAACTCCCTACTGATATGCTACCATGTTTTTATAAAGGAATGTAACAGTATTCGCCCAGTGCATGTTAGATTGAGGTCTTAAAGATTATTGTTAAATATTTTTTGTCAAGTGCAAAGATTATTGCTAAACTGAAAGAAGAAAAAAGTAATCTGATGCAGCAGAAGCTTAACACCCAGTGGAGGAGCAAACGCTATGCAAATTGTTTTGAGATTAAAAAAAAAAAAATCTGCTAAATGGCATATGCCATTATCATTTCTTATAGTTGAAACAAAAGACATCTTTGGCGTTGGATGAAACAAAACGGTGGCAACAGATGTGGCTGTTAAAAATACATTCAAAAAGTCAACTGGGTACAATAAGCCATATTGAACTGTACTGTATTACAGTCAAGAGAAGTCTTTGGAATCACTTAAAATAAACATTGTCGCTGTGTCAACAGATGTAGCCATTAAAAATACATTTAAAAAGTCCACCAATTACAATATGAAGCATCATTCATCACAATAAACACAAGGAATGACTTTTTGAGAATTGTATGAAATGAAAATATTCCCTATGTCAACAGATGTAGCTGTTCAGAATATGTTCAAAAGCTGAATTCCCTAAGCAAGTATTTATAGATGAAAGGTTTTTGTTTTACAACTCTGCGCGCCCATTGTCTATTCACCTAAAGAGATAAACAAAACAAAAAAGACAAAAACATAACATGAGCAGCAAGCGTAGACACCGTGAGTGAACAGATGGAAAAGTGTGTTGCACGGTCAAGTGCGCCTCTGAGTGCAATATGTATATTTCAGAGTGATTCATGTTCCTCTGCTGCCATGTGCTATTTGTGTGTGAGCGAAAGAGCCCAGCAGATAGCAAGTGAAAGATGGACAGGGAGGGGGGGGCTGAGAAAGCAACAGACTATCAAGACAGACAGAAAAAGACATTAAATCAGAATTCTGTGTGTGTCCATGTCACCGTCCACTGATCAATTAGTGCTCATCTAGGCACCAGAGATTTGTGCCTGAGTTATTAAACATAGCTAATTCATCCTACTTCCATAAAGGTTATAAATCCACAGAAGAGCGAGAGGGATTGTATATGTGTTTCTGTAATTCTGTGTGTGTTTGATTCATGGCCAGCAGGAAGTGTGTGCTACGCCACATTTTTCTCCTTGTAATTAACAGTAAATTGTTTTTACTGCCATGCACCATGAATATCCCCCCTAGTTAACATGACCAATGCTGTCGCCACTCAAGTACCCGATGACTGACTGAGTGCTTTTGGGTGTGTGTGTGTCTGTTTGTGTGTGCATATGTCAGAGGTTTGTTTTGCAGTTGTTATGCAAACACCACACTATGTAAAATAACTACTATTATACTTTAAAAAGACAATATTTGGGAACTATCAGTATTTCATTATTGCCGAGAAGCGTGCATTTGTTTATGTCTGTGTGTGTTTTGCATAAATCTTTATGCTCTACCTGCTGGTAAGGTCCATCCAGTGCTTGGCAGACTGGTAATGCAACCTGCTTTTGTGCAGAGTGTGACAGTGAAGTTGTACACGTGATAAGGTTTCAGTCCTTTCACTACGTAAACTGGATGGGATGATGGGCCCACTCTATGCAACGCCTGCAAAACACAGGGACAAGGAATATAAAAACAGAAACAGAAGAAAACAAAGAGACTATCCCATTTTTTTTTGTTTTTAGAAAATTCCTACATTGTGAAAAGTTAGTGAAAATGACCTAATACGAAAGCATTTATCTTCAAAATAAATGTCATTTGCTGTATATTACATTTCTGCCAGGGAAGCTCTTTTTTTTGGTAGGTTGTCCTGGCAATTATTTCCAATTTTATGTGTGAATGTGCTTACCTGACTAATAACCGGAGGGGCATATGGATTGTTGGTCTGTTCGGTTAGCAGGTTGACCCGATATTCTGTCACCTGTCCTCTGGCGATGACCCCGTGGTCTTCAGCAGTGCTCCAGGTTACTTTAAGACTGGTAGACGACAGTGCGGACACGTCTGGAGGAGCCATAAACTCTGGCACTGGAAACGCATATTGCACCGTTTTCATTATCAGACCTCCATGCCACAGATCAGCTATTTACAGAGATCACAAAGAGCATAAGCATATCCTAAGCTAACACACAAGTTATTACAGGGTAAAGTAAATCTGATTTCAAGCTAACACTCTAATACACATTGTGACTTTTCAGGGGGTCCGTAGATTAGGCATTTGTCTATCTGTATACAGATTTAATTTCAATGCAGCCAAAATTATGTATAAAGCAGCATTATAAAGGTTTTAATCAGAGACATTTACACCGAGGAAGACCGCAACCTGCTCTCTGAACAACAGCTCTTTCCTGCTAATTTCTTCTTATGTAGCTTACAAACTTGTAACAAACTGAAAACAAAGTCACCAATGCAAAAAAATATTTTTACAGCAGGGTAAATAGTTAGCAAATCAGCAATTTGCAGCACAGCAGACACCAAGTACAG
>NW_024582372.1:3993064-4014813 GCF_018398535.1 Haplochromis burtoni
GGGGGGGTTAATAGACAACACTTATGGAGTTATCGTAGATAAATTCTGATGAATCGCAATGGCTATTTCACACTGCCCAATATCTTTTAAATCTGAGCAAGTACATCGTGGTTAGTGCTGAAAATTACAACACAGTGTACTGCTCCCTTTGAGTCAATGTACTGTAGCTCACTCAATAGTCTCTTTTGTCCTCTCCTTGTTTCTCTCTTCTTTATATGACAGTAATCATTCAAATATTTTTTTTTATCTTATTACAACTGGATTTCTGTTTAAATGATTGAATAGGCTATCTTGCTATATATAAAACCCATGAAAAATTATAATCAAGATCAAGCAATATTTTCTTAATTTATACACATACATGTACCTGCTTGTAATAAATAGAATCAGTCGTATTAAAAACATTAACTACCTTAATTAAAAGCCCAAATTACTCTAGCCCATCCAAAATCAGAATCTTGGCGATAAGCCTGGGTTCTGTCATGGTCTGGGGCTGCAATCCAGTCAGTGGTGCTGAATGCAGAAAAGTACCATCAGATTTTGATCAAGCATGCAATACCATCTGGAAAGCCTCTGATTGGCAAACACTTCATTTTTTAGTATGACAATGATCCCAAACACGGCCAATGCTGTAAAAGCATGCCTGCCTAGAAAAACACACAGTGGAATACTATCAGTCATGGACAGGCCTCCCCAGAGCCTGGACCTCAACATTAATGAAGCAGTGTGGGATCATCATGATAGAGAACGGAACAAAAAGCTGCCAACATCCAAAGAAGAACTTTGGAAAGTCCTTCAAGAAGCCTGGAAAGCAATTCCTGAAGTTTACTTCAAGAAATAACAAGGACGCTTACCTAAGAGAGCTCAGGCTGCTTTGAGAAATAAAGGTGGCCATAGTAAATATCCATTTTCAAGTTTGTTAGAACTGTAACATGTGTTTGAAAGTTTAAATACACTGTTGCATCACTTTCCCAACAAACATGGAGAACACAATACTCCAGGATAACAAAGGTCAAAGGTCTGTCCTCCTCAGGATGGTTTTGAAAAATTCATGATTTTGCCTCTCAGACATGCAAGTGGTAACTAACCTTGTTCTGTATTATATCAGTACAAATACAATTCCAAACCGCTTGATATGATGTATATTTTCTGTGCAACCATTGCTTTTTTTAGTAATTCATTCATTCATTTGCTGCTTCTTTTATTTTATGTGTAGTGCTGGTGTTTGGTTATAGTTATGTCTTTGTTTGTAAGATTAGGAACAAGTGTTTTATAAATACCTTGGCTTTGTGTTTCTGTTCTTAAGAAATCAAGCCCCAACTTATATCACTTGTTATCTAATTTTAGGTTTGCTTCTAAAGTCACTTTTAGGTATTCATTAACAGCCTTTTATGTTTATTAAGCCAACTTTGACTACCACATAAATAATTAAAAAATAAATAAATACAAATTCTAACAAAAAGACATATTCAGAGAGGTTAGTGGATATTATGTGGTCTTAATGGATTTAAGTATTTCATAATTCTATGGTTGTGATAGCCACTATTACATGACAGATTAGAGAGAAGGATTCTTTATTCTGCTGTTGATGCCATCTAACTGTGAAATATGCTGTGAAATGTGATTCACGGTAGACATATCCACAGTCATATTCTTTCTTTCTAACTCAGCCCATGTACGCGCACCAACACTGACACACATCCCACATTCAAAATGGTGTTATCATATGCTTGTTATCCAGACACATAGCTTAGAGTGACGTTGGAGGCAATCATTTAGTCCTAATGAGCCATATCATCCCTTTGAAATTCAAATACCTTAATGAGTTTCCCCTCCCCCACACGCAGTTTTTCTTTCCTCCTTCCTTCCCTGCTTTCTTTTTCTACAATCTATCTCACAAATACTCACTAATTTTAATATAGTACAAAAGATCATTTAACCAACAGCAATGGCATCTGGTGTGTAGCTACATTTTAACCAAAATATCACTCAATTCCAATTTGTTTTTAGATCTGGGGTCCATCAGTTATTGACAGGCCTTAATTTAACATCATAAGTTAAAAATTTAACTCATTTAAATTTTAAGCAAGCTCTTTGGAGTGTCTGAATGCGAATCATTTTGTCTGAATATAGGTGTAATACAGAATCGGATTTTTCTGATTCAGCCATGGAAGGCCATGAAAGGAAAACCTAGCTTAAAAAATCCATACTGGACACACCACTGAGTCATTGATGGTTGCCAGCTGGATAAAAGTCAGCCCGTTAACACTGAAATGGAACTGCCATCTTTGGGCAAGCCCCTTTCTGATAATTGCCCAGAAAACATTAACCACTGAAGGCTTTTGTTTCACACAGCTACAGTGCCTACCTAGATTTTACTTGGTTATTTCCCTGATTCCTTAACTTACTGTAAATACACCCAGTGAGTAAAAGTCAGCTGTTGAAATCATGAACACGAGATATACAAACCTCCCTCCATGGTGCGTGCTGAGGTCCACCCAGATGTACAACTTCCTGCAATATTGGTGCTTACAACTCTCATCTGGTATGTTGAAAAAGCCTCTAGACCAGTTACATTAGTACTGGTCTCAGGGGGTGACATTAAGCTTTTATTGGCTATGTTGGAACTTAAGGAGACACTTGGATCCAGCCAACCAGAGCTGAAAAACACCCTCTTTTCAATAGCAAGACTCGAAAGGTTCTGTGACTCCACTGGCCCACGGAGAAAGACCTCATACTTTGTGATAACACCTGTACAAAAAGAAAACAAATGTTAAATCAGTCTCTGAGATTACCTCTGATGTCTGCTAAAACAAAAGCTCTTCATCGAAACAATTATTTAGGAAATTAAAGAAGGAAAGCAACAGCTGCAGCTGCAGGGTTTGTTAAGAAAATACTGTCTGCACAGTTTATTTGTGCTCTAACACAACACTTTAGTTATTGTTAGTAATAGTAACAATAGTCCTTTCAAATTCATATCGTGATTACTACAAATGTTGAAGTAAAAAACAAAAACAAACATAGAATACAATTAGTAAATAGTAATGGATGCAATGCAGTTTTGTTGACCACTTGTTGAAATGAAAACAACATTGTGTTAAAATGAGGAGAGAGCACCATGAAAACAAGTAAGAAATCTACAAATCCTCTGTGTACGATTAAAGGTTTTCAATTGTTGTGGTTATAAAATAACACTTCAAATGATAGAAATATAAATTATAAATAAAAACAAATACGGTAATGCAAATGTCTGTTTTGGCAGCTTTGTTTGCCCTGAGCTTAACATGCTCTTACTTCTTTCCTTTACTGTTCTTTGATGTCACGTAGGTTTTTATTCTTTATACTTTAAATGATTAGGTATTATGTAGTATATAAAAAGTGTAGCTTCTACAACTGCAACAAATTTAGTTTATTAGAAATCTTAACAACAGTTAACTATCCTTAGCCAATCAAACTACTCTCTGGAACTCCTAACTTTACTGAAAATCCCTCTGCATCACTAGTAGATCATTAAATGTTGGAAAATAGAAAATCTATAATAGATATATTCATTCTTTAGCAGTATTTACTCTCAAAGTTCATTGAAAAAATTAAAAGCTTATATACAATTATAAAATTAAATAAAAATGAAAAACTTGTGCAAAAAGTAGTGCCAAAGAGCGCCAAAAAGCAGAAGACATGTTACACAGCAAAAAATAAGGTACAAACCCACCATTGTGGAGAGGCTCCATATTTGCAAATAAGTACTGAGCAGGTCTTAGCAATACTGCTAACCAGATGCACGTTATGATGTCTGTCCCTCAACTCAATGAGGAAAAACAAAAACTGGTGTAGGCAGATGTGTGCATTTTAAAACTGATCATTCCCACCCGAACACCACTTCAGTTTCTTATTATTTTCACAGAAGCACTGACCACACAGGCAAGAATAGCCGTATTATAAAAGAGTTACTTTAACTTGACTTCTCATTGAATGCTTCACTTTGAATGCACGGAGCTGGGACGACTGAAATGGAGAACTAACATAAAGATTGCCTGATAAGGACAGAGAGCAAAATCAAAATGGAGAGGTGAGAAGGATGCTAAATAATTAACTAATGACAATGAAATGACACACAAAACCATATTAAGTGAGCTTTATATGACACTGCGAGGGAAACAGATCAACAGATGGGGAGGGAAAAAAGAGACACAGGCAGAGAGAAACCCAGGTTAGAGGGCTTTGTTTTACACTGAGCCTTAGAGCCAATACAAAGCTCTCTGGATTTACAAAAGGCAGTTCCAGTTCAGTGTGTATTTCTGTGTGTGTGTGCATTTGTGTGTGTGTGTGTTGGTTTAAGTCGACTCTCATGTGTCTTGAATGACACAGCCCTGAAGCTTTGCCACTAGGTAAGTGTTTCATGTACAAAATGTGTGTCATTTATTCTACTGTATTATTAATTTTGAAACAGGCATTAACATTATAATGCAATTGTTATTTACTTAAAATAAACAATGTATTCTTAATTGCAAAGCTATAAGCAATTTTTTTCTCTTGGCAGTGAGACCTTCTATGATGCATGGTATGTAGACAGTGATACTGCTGCAGAATGCTAAGGGTTACGTTGGGAGTGACCAGGATGGACAAGAGAAAATCACAGAGAAGAGTTATAGATAAAGTGAAAGAGTACAAGAAGAGAGTTGGTGTGACAGAAGAACAAGGAATAATGTAAAATGGATAAAAAGCAGAAAAGTAAGTATTACACATTAGATGAGATTACCATACGAGTGTGTATATTTGTGGTCATACCATTAGGCTCACTGGGGGGCTCCCAAGAAGCATGCAGAGTATGAGGTCCTATGGCAGCGATTCTAGGAGGGGGCTGGTTTTGTGGGGGGGCAGAGGCTGTCAGAAGAGACAGTGGTGGGCTAGAAGTGCATCCCCCAGAAGAACACGCCTGTTGAAAAGGTTAAACAGTTTTCATTGTTATTTTTTAGTCTGTAAATAATGTAAATATGTAAATATAAATATTTTTAAAAAGTAGTTCAAGCTTACTTTCTATATTATTTTAAAGCTATAGCTACCATCAGCCACAACATTAAAAACACAGATGGGTGAACAACTGTGATGGCTCTGGGAAAGAGTACGGTATATTTAAATAGCAAGCCTTGTGTGGTGGTCCGTAAATGCAGTGTGTAGTAACTACCATGGTGCTCCAACTGATGAACCAGTGACTGTGTCACCGGCATAGAAGTCCCATTGATTCACGTGTGAAGTAAAGGCTGACATAAGTGGTTCAATCTCACAGAGGAACTGCACAAATGACAGAAACCCTTAATACTGGCTAAGACAGAATGGTGTCAGAACGCTGTCCCACTGAAAGCACCATTACAGGCATGTAAGTATCTTGAAAGAATAATGGAAATGGAAGAAGGTAGCAAAATCGGGGGCCGGTTTCACAATAATAACTGGTTTCTAAGGTTACACCTGTTTCTTGTTTAGTTTAATGCAGACTGCTTCACAAAAACTGATTAACCAGTGACACTCAACATAAAAAGGGAAAAAGGTGCTCCTATTTGAGAGCAAAGAAATGTGAAGCAGATGTAGCAGAGAGCTGCCCCTCCCTGAGCCTGGTTTGGCTGGAGGTGTCTTCCTGTCAAATGGGAGGTTTTCCCTCCCACTATCGCCAAAGCGCTTGCTCATAGGGCGTAAAATGGGTTTTTCTCTGTTTTCTTTGTATTATTGTACGGTCTTTACATTACAATGTAAAGTGCCTTGAGACAACTGTTGTTGTGATTTGGCACTATTTAAATAAAACTGAATTGAATTGAAAAGTTTTCAAAGGTTTTGTAAAACCAATCCCTAATGACTGGATTCTATGAATACCCCTTCTTGGAAATGTTGTTTTCTGATTGTTTTTTACAGCAGGGTAATAAAATAGGACAAGACAAAGAGTTCAAGGAGTCTAATCATTGGGTGCCTCAACTCCAAAGTTACAGGACCGGTTGCCTGATACAATGGGACATATGGGATTGCATCACAGTTTAGACCTTTTTTGGGAACATGAGGAGGACCTACACCACATTAGTCAGGTGGTTGTAACATTGTCGCTGATTAATACATATCTTTGTACTCAGTTGTGCCATAAACAGTGGACATTTGTCATACCTACCTCTAGTATTACAGTATATTGGGTGAAGGGCTTTAAACCACTTGACACAGCTTCTGTAGATAAGCCTGTGTAGTGAATGGCAGGCTCTGCTTCACTGGATGACTCCATGGAGGATAACACAAACCTATGTGTGACAACAACAGTAATAAGTATTTCTTTTTGTCTGTATTTCTTCATTGCTCACAATCACTCAACATCTTTCAGTTAAAACTAGTGCTGGAACATCACAGAGGCCTACAGGATAAGCTGCATACCACGTAAACTGTACGGTCACTGGTTCAAAATAAAGACAGTGATTTAAAGCTATGGAAGCAGGCTGCTGGTGCAAATCACATCCCAGTTTCTCCTACCACATTTGTGACAGCTGAAAATGGTTTGTGCATTTAAAGACTCATATGTTTCTTTTCCATCCTAAGCGGTATGCCTCTAAGTCTTTAACCACACCTCCCTCTTTTCCCTTTTTACTTACCTCTCCACTGGGCCTGTATCATTTCGTGGTGTGCTCCAGTTAAAGCTAGCACTAGTTGGACCTGGTCTTCCCACAAGACTTAAATGGAGCTGGTCTGCTTCAGGTGGTGCACCTAAAGTTCGATATGAAGCTGATGCACTTGTTGTCGCACCAGCTACATTAGCTGTTATAAGCCAGTAAGAGTAGTTGGTGAAGGGAGACAGACTAATGTCTTCAAAAGATTCAGGGCCTTAAAATGGAAAGATCAAAGGAATAGGTAGGAAATTAATTTAGGGAGGAGAAAGACCAGAGAATATTTACATGTGTGTGATACGCTGTGTCGATACATACTAAAAGGATAGCGACTTTGGACAGTATGCACTGACTGTCCATCCCTAATGAGTGTGTAGTTGAGTATGTGAGAGTTTGGGGAGTCCGGTGGATGCCAAGAAAGACGAATAGATGAGTAACTGAGTGCATCACCTACTGGTGCAGGCTGCTGGGAGGGTGCTGCCCAGGAAGAGACAAAAACAAGTATATAAATAAACACACAAAATACAAATTAAAACTTAGAAAAAGTACTATGTTAACTTTCACACTGATGTACTGAGGATTACTGGCTGATTACTGGCATGTTGGTGCTCTGATGTGTGTGTTTATTAACACGTAAAACAGACCTTTAGTGCAGCCAAAGTGGTTCCCAGGATCAAAATGACTTGCCCCAAGTTGACATAAATCACATTTATCTCCAGTTACCAACAGCTTACAGGCACAGATCCCTGTGTCCGGATGGCACGAACCATTGATGCTCCCCACTGGATCACATGCACAAGGATGGCATCTGTTTATTAAAAAGAGAAGAAAAACAAAGAAATCTCACTTTCTTTTATAACTAAAAAGATATGGTTCACAGTAACATGCAAAGACAAAAAAAATCATTACACAACATAACCACTGGCATAAAAAACCTCTTGATCATTAAAATGATTTTAAGTGACATAATAAAATTCACACTCTGTAGTTTGATAACTGCACAGTAGGAAAAAAATGTAATTTTGTTAATACTATTGACCAGGTGTGTTTCTGTATTGGGGTGGGGTACAAAAGAAAGCAAAGTGCATTGTTAAATCTAGCTGCAAAAGTTTGCTCAAAGACAACTGGGCATGTGTGAGAATGAAAGGTGGTGGATCTTTTCCCTAACACTGTGAGCGAGACTCTCACTGCCATCTAGCCCACCCACCACCTTATATAGTAGCTGTGAAGCTAACTTTGCCAAAAAAGCTGCATTTCTCCTCAAGTTGTCGAAGTGTGAGCGCTTGTGACTATATGTGTGTGTGTGTCTGGCGGTGCATGTGTCTGGGTCAGCAGTGTGGTGTTACCCTCACAGGGGATGGGAAGTGGGTGATCATCCGGCCAGCTACCTCACACCTCAGACCGTGCGCGCACGCGCTCACACACACACACGCACACACACACACACACACACACACACACACACACACACACACACACACACACACACACACACACTTACAATAGTCTGCTTGCAGGAGGATTTTAGGCACACACACATGCACAGCGCTCCAGCAGAGTAAAACTGTACAAACCATGTTACTGTCACACACATACAGACATTATCCATGTGTGCTTTTTTTTTATTCTACAGCATATTGTACTCATATGTTCTCAGTTGCTCTCCCTCTGTCGACCCCCTCCCCCAAAACTACACACACACACGCATGCACGCATGCACGCACGCATGCACGCACGCACGCACACACAACACTACACCTTCTTTATTGCTGTGTGAAAAGCCACAGCTTCATAACGAGCCGCAAATTTGTCCTGTCAACTGGTGCTCCCACAAACACACACGGAGGCACAAATACACACACATACAAATGCCATAGTGACTCGACCTTCACTCCATTCCCAAGGAGAAAGAAAACACCAACATCACACCCAGTCTTTCTTTTTTCATCAGCCTTCAAAGTACCGGATGTGTGCGTTACTGAGAGAGAGAGGATTTAAGAGTACCGGCATATAACATATATCATTCAACCAGATTTTTAACACAGTAAGGTGTTTGTGTAAAAAAAAAAAAATAGAATAGCAAAAAGAAGTACAATTTATTTAATTTTTGAGAAAATGTTCCAGCAAAATGCACAATATCATTGAGACATTTGTTTACTTTTATGCAACCAGTCTCAAACATGAGACAGGTACATAGGCAGTACCAAAAAAATTTATGGTACCAAATATCTTCGCATCACCATGAGATTCTGCATTTACATATAGTACTTTGCAAAAATCTTGAGCTATACCTAATTTTTTAGTCATTTTTTTAAAGGGGCCTGATTCTTTTGACCATTTAAATTTTTTTCTAGTGCTTTTCAGCAATAGGTTTGCAAACTTTCTTGAGATTTTCCTCTGGATTGTTTCAGTAGAATGTTTTGCAGTTTGTTAAGCCACTAAATACTGACCTATGAATCAATAATAAGTTATAAGTTATATTTAACGTTATAACGCCAATTCCATTTTTTTCCACAGTTTTTCGAGGACCAATTTTCAGCAAAAAAGTTGTGTATACAGGTTACACGGCAAGTTCAGACCCTGGAAATTCTGAATTTCGTTTTTTGTATTGGGTTTTTTGCAACACCGTGTAACTGCCTTAAATCAGGAAAGAGGTACAACAGTGAGTGTCTGCAGCCATCTGTGAAACACAGTGGAAGCTCTGTGATGCTGTGGAGCTACATTTCAGTCTGGGGTGTTGTGGATATTAATAAAGTGGATGGAATTACAAACACAAAAAAATACGGTCAGATTCTGAAACCACCGGGATTCATTTTTGAGCATGACGATGATCATTTTGCCTCCCCTGAGCCTGGACTTACTCAACAGCTGGAATCAACATTATTCAAGTAGTGTGCCATAATCTTGACAGAGAATGGAACAAAAGGTAGTGAACATCTAAACAAGAGTTTTGGATTGTTCTTTAAGAATCAAGGGGAACTATTTCTGAAGACTACTTCAAAAAAAAAAAAAATCCAAGAAGTCTTGCTTAAGAGCATCCATATTTAAACACATGTAAAAATACATGTGTTACTTGATATTTATCAAGTGGAGAGACCAGCAGAAGATTAACAAGTAATAACTCATGACTTGGCTAGTCTTTTTTTTCTCTACAAGTGTGATACGAAAAAAAAACAAACAACCAGCAACCAAACAACACCAGTTTAAATGATAATTCTGGATTTTGTTCATTAATGCCGTTTGCAAAATCTGTCTGAGCATCTCTGATTTTCTTTTCGCATCGCTGATATTACCCACTCAACTCACATCACCAACCCTGCTTTTCTCTCTTATGTTTTATTAGTCAAGTCTTTTCTTCCATGTGATTTTCTTTTCAAGTGTCCTTGCAAAGTAAACTCTATTACTGTTGCTTTTCCTCCCTCCATCGTCCGATCCCTCTCTACTGTGAGGAGATCTCAGCCACAGCCTGATCTCATCCTTTAATGTTTTAACACTGGAGAATACAGCAATCAGGCAAGGTCAGCTAACACACACACAAACACATACATACTGGATCACTAGTCAAACAGTTTGCGCACCATCTATCTGCTGTGACACCCTGTCGAGAGGAACGGATGTGCATGTGCGTACCACCATCACATGGAGGTTAAGTGTAAAGTAACATTTGTGTATAAGTGTTTGAGGTGTGTGTGTGTGTGTGTGCGTGCAAGACAGCCCGCAGGTAGAGACATGAGCGGTAAAGGTCAAAGCAGCTCTTAACTCATGTAAGTCATATGTCTGCCTAGCAATCTGTAAACTGTCTTCACAGACACTGCATCTGCTGTTGTGTTTGAATTTGTGCATGAGATGTGTGTGTTTATACAAGTGGTGCAATTAATAGAAACAAACTTATACTTACGTGCCCAGACCAGGGTTGAATCCAAAAAACATCTCACGACACTGGTCACAACGTCGGCCTCCCACTGAGGGATGGGCACACACACACTGTCCAGTCTGGCTTTCACAACTGCGATGCAAAGCTCCAATGGGGTGGCAGTCACATTCCAAACATGTATCCTGATCCGGAGAAAAGTAGTAGCCTGCGAAAAGATAAGTATAACATAAAGTAATGAGCATGCAATTAATTATACACTGCAGTCTTTTGATATGAGTCTGACAGCTCAAGGGTCATTTCCTTAATAAGAATAATAAACAAAACTGAGAATAAGAAACTTCATTTATCCTAAAAGTTTGTTGAGACTTACAGCAGTCAAGATATAAGTCATTGATACAATAACTAAAAGACCAAAATAGATAAAGGTAAAAAATTATACTAAAAAAGGAAACGTATTTAAACACAACAAAGTGGAACAAAGTGTGAAATACATGCAGTGGACCAGTGTGTCTATTACACGCTTTCCTGTGATATCTGTGCAGGCTTACCTGTTGTTCCTAGAATATTTAAAAGGCAGAGCCTTAAGTTTTCAGGCCCCTCTTCAATGGAACCAGCTTCCAGTTCTCTCTACTTTTAAGATCAGGCTTAAAACTTTCATTTTTGCTAAAGCATATAGTTAGAGCTGGATCAGATGACCCTGAATCCTCCCTTAGTTATGTTGCAATAGGTGTAGGCTGCTGGGGGATTCCCATGATTCACTGAGTATTTCTTCTTCAGTCACCTTTCTCACTTACTATGTGTTAATAGACCTCTCTGCATTGAATCATACTTGTTATTAATCTCTGGCTCCACAGCATGCCTTTTATCCCGTCTTCCTTCTCTCTTCCCAACCTGTCGTTGCAGATGGCCCCGCCCCTCCCTGAGCCTGGTTCTGCCGGAGGTTTCCTCCTGTTAAAAGGGAGTTTTTCCTTCCCACAGTTACCAAGTGCTTGCTCATAAGGCGTCATATGATTGTTAGTTTTCTTTCAGTATGTATTATTGTAGGGTCTACCTTAAAATATAAAGCACCTTGAGGTGACTGTTGTTGTGATTTTTGTGCTGTATAAATAAAATTGAATTGAATTGAATATTGGGTTGAAATATGATACAATGTAGAGGTTAAATCTAAAATGAATGCAGTTATTGTGGTAGGAGATGGCAAAGATTTTCTGGATTTGTCCTTGTGGCGGTGTAGTTGAACGCAACCCTGTTGATATTATTTTTCAAACATTTCATATTCCTCATGATGATTGCCTTAACAGCTCCTGTGCTGGAACCCCAGTAGGTCCCTAGGCGGTATAACAGTCCATGGACTCAGCTATTGATCAGCTATTCAGCTACTGCTGCCACAAATGTAATGTAAACAGAAATGTAAAAAATATTTAGCTTCTTTATTCTTTGCTTAATTTTCTTTTTACTTTTTTGAAAATCCACATGATAATGCTTGATGTTTTGTAAAACATCATCAACATTTGTCATTCTAAGACCAGGATCTGCTATTGGAAGATTTAACTTCAAGCATTCATGTCATATTGCATCGAAAATAATTAATCCAGACCTTTATCGCCTTTTATTTGTTTCCCAAAAGTTTTTTGATAGAGAGAAACAGAAACAGACAATGGTAGAAACCCTGTAAGAGCACAATTGTCTGTTGCATATGCCAAACAATGTCAACTGTGATTCATTTTTTTCAGAACTACACTAATGACATCAAAATTTCATTGATTTTGAGCACAACTGCTATCATTTTGAAATAACCACTTGATGCCACTGCTAATAACTAAACTGAGCCACCGTTTGTCATTTATTTGTAATAATATTTAACACAAAACCAATAACTGTGTCTGAGGTTGCATTAAGCACTAAGGTTCCAAATCACAAATCAATTCAGTTTATTTTTCTCAAGGCCGGCCAGATGATAAACAAATTAGATATTCTATTTAGCCACTTGGGCAAGAAATACTGAATGGCTGCCATGAGTTGGCAGTTAAGGAAATTAAAACAGTCAGCTTGCAGGAATGGAAGCGGAAATGCATTGAAATATCAGCATGATCAGACATTATAGCACAATTATACATCTGTTTCCTTATACCCACAAATAATGTGACAGCTTCTATCTTTATGTCTACTTTATTATCTATTTATTCATTATTTTTACACATTTTAATCAACACATCAATTCCCAACTTGTCATTGTAAACTTGTCATTGTAAAATGATATGAAGGCTCTTCTTCTTCACTGACACTATACGTAAACTGCAACCTCTTGTCCTGCAACACTAACCCAAACAGGTGCACAACTGAAGGATGCTTTTTCCTTCATTTTATTCGCTGTGATGCTTATGGTTGATTCCTGGCAGAGAGTGGCTGAAAAACGCAAAAGCTTTAGACCGGAAACATCCATCCCCCCTTTTCAAAATTCAGAGTCATTTTATTGGTGAACTTTTATGCTACAGTTATTTGTGAAAGTTTCTTATCATTTTTTCATCCCTTCTTTTGAACTCACCAGGTCGGCAGCTACTGCAGTCCTTTCCATAGCGTGTTGGGATACAAACACATTGACCTGTGGCACTGTCGCAGACTGACCCGCTGACTGTTCCTTTAGGGTGACACATACAGGGTACACAGCCGTGGGACAAGCCCTCTAATAGGACACAAAACAACATCAGTAGGGCTGAATGAATTTGCACTTTTTAAATAATTTGTTAACAATTTTGTTTCATTTGAGTGTTTTATTATTGAGTGAAAAATAAATGTGTAACTAATCATGGATTTAAGTTGCAGTTTGGGGTTCTCTTACTCTCAACGTCTAAAGTCTGGTTATAGTAGTTGTGAGCACAGTTGGTGCACTGCACTCCCTCTACTCCCTCCTTGCATGGGCACTGTCCGGTCTGCATATCACACACACCCCCTGAAACCGTTCCACTGATGTCACACACACACGGCAGACAGCCCAGAGAGTTTCGCTGCTCCAGGGTGTGAAAATTATGACGGCAAGAATCACAGCGACGGCCTTCAACATGTTCCTGAAGAAAGAAAGATGGAACAAATGTGGAAAGAAAAGATTTCATACTAAACTTGTAACTTAAAGTATCAGGATTGGACAAAAAATTTGCCAGGAGCCAAGGATTAAACCGGTCTGTCTGACTACACACACACACACACACACACACACTAGCAATAATGCATTATTTTCCTTTTTGTGCTTCTATCATTTAATCTATATTAGTATTATATTAATAATCAGAAGATCAAAGCAGAACATTTTACAACAGAAAATACTGAATTTTAACTCCAATTTGTGCTTTATTTCCATTTTTATGGAAGTCAGTGTCTAAAACATTGTAAAAATGTCATACATGCCTTACACACACACTGCCCTGTGTAAGGATCACAGTCTGTCCCGGGTACTGTCCCCTCCTGTGAGCAGTCGCAGGGGGCACAAGATCCTTCCAGCCTCAAACCAAACAGGCCTCTACCGCATGAGTCACATCGCAGGCCACCGACTCCAGGTTTGCACTCACACTGGCCCCCCTCAGGTTCACAGAATGGACTGAGGGAACCCAGAGGGTCACAGTCACATGGCATGCAGCCGTCTGGGTGGGAAAGGTTCCAATAACCAAACTCACAGCGGTCACATGAAAGGCCTGCGATGAAAACAGGAGTGAGAAAGGGAGATAAAGAAAGAAAAATGGGAAACAAGAAAAAAAATTGATGATCGCTTGTTCACCAACTAGCAGTTAGCACTCCTCTGTTTGCAGACCTTTGTATGAGAGAGTAAGTGTATGTGTCTGTCTAAGCGAGAGAGAGCAAGAGAAATGGTGGGTGAGTGTATAAAACTGCCATCATTAGGGCCAGGCCCTCTACATATGATGGATCACTTACCTAAGGCCAAACACTTAATTTTACTGAGCAGAAAATAAATAAATTAAGCAACTACAAGAAAAGAATGAAGGGGGGAAAAATAGGAAATGGAAGGATGGATATGAAAAATAATTTTAAAAATATGATCTTTTGTAAACCAGGAAAAGTTGAGTTATCTTTAAAGGCCAAAAAGAGCTATAGAGTAACATATGCAAAATTAACATTTCAGTTTAGTTATTAGTCTTAATTAACTTTCAACTTGATTAGGTCAGCATTTCATTACACCATTATTAAATATTAGTCCTTTCACTCTTTTGCAGTTTATTACTGCATATAATAATTACAAATACTAGTAAACACAAAGTCCATACATTTGCATGTTTTTATAGAAAAAACAATCTTAGGCTATACGACTAGTTAAACTATGCAGTGTGTGCATGCAGGGCTTATTTGAATACGCCATACGTATTCCATGACAGGCAATCTGTCCCTAAATGGATGCTCGGGGGCAAAGCAGTCACCATAGCCGTTTATAAGGGAGCGGGTGTTCATATGTGAGTGGGTATGAAAGTGTGTGCGCACACACACATTAATAATAACATAACTGTACATCTGTGTTAATGTGTGTGCGTGTGTGGGGCCTATTCTGTGTGGGGTAGACACTTGGCATTTCCCCTGGTCTGCCCATTTTAATGATTTTATAGATATGAATATATCTCTCTCCATATATCAAATTTTACAGTAGTGAAATGAAGATATGTGTCAGTGTGTGTAGAGTGGAAATGTCCAACTGAGTGTATTAGCGGTAAATATGCAGGCTGGCAGACTGATGGTTAGAAACCTAACAATGATTTGATATATTGTACTCAAGGTAGATTTCCCCCCAAAAATGATATAATTTATAACGAATCATACACTTATAACAAAAACATCACTTACAAAGTGTTCTCTTTTAGAGCAGTGACCTGACCAACTCACCATTTACGAATCATATTTTCGCAATTAGACTTTTGATAAACAAACAGAAAAAAGGGGGGCAAAAAGAGATCAATAAAAGGGACCGAAAAGTGAGAACATTAGAGAACAGCCTGTGTTAGAAGATATTAGATCAGAACAGAAAGGATGTAATTTTGTTCTGAGGTGTCCACGTGTGCATATGTGTGTGTGTGTGTTGTTCGGGACATGGCCAGCCCTTTTATCAGTAGCCAGCTGGTTAACAGGCTCATGCATCACCATTTCAAACACTATTATGTACACACTGCACTCTGGCACCTTGTTATGAGTGTGCATGTGTTTCTGCATGTGTGTATCTGAGTCTCCGTGCACACATTTCAATTCCGTCCTTCTGAAGCTTGCCTGCCATTGCTCTACTCAAAGTATCAGCTTGGCGATAATAAATTGCCATAATCAAATCTCATTTCTGAAAAATACCTGTGGGAGCAACCAAACAAACAAGGACAGAAAAAAAACCTAAATGGGTCTTGTAAGAAGGAGTGTGAAAAATACAAGGGGCTGCAGCAGTTTGTTTTAATCAACTTGGCATTGAATTAGAGATTTAAATACCAGCTTAGTCCTTGATGGGTTGCGTGTGTACACACACACACACACACACACACACACACACACACACACACAAAGAAACTCTTACAATTTACAATACATAGCTAAGCAAAGACAAAAGTGCATGAACACATTCATACATTTTTTTTTAAACATACACATAAACACAAACAAACACACACTTATACACATGCCCGCACTCACACACGCAATGTGGACCCTTGATAGCAAGGCTTAGCAATAACCACGATGCGTTGAGTTGAGGAGCGTTGGCCGGTTTTGCATTTCATATGAGCCTGGTCTTCAAAGACACACAGGGGAGAGAGTGAAACCATTTATCACAAAGAGAAGCACGACGGCTGGAAGCACCGCCAGCAGAAAAGCCTGTTTATTTTGGCTGCCACAACAGTTTGGGATATGAGTGTGTGTGTGTGTGTGTGTTCATCAGTGTGCATGTTTTCATCTGGACCCAGTATCCCCACTTTTTTTGCTTTTGCGTACACCTCAATGAGCACTCCTATGTACGCTGCTACTGGACAATTAAATAACCATTGGAATAACAAAAACTCAAAAAGTTATTAACAAAAAGTTATTAAGGAGATTTTGTGAAAAAAAATTTTTTTTTTTAGCCCGTGTGATTTGCTGTTGTGTTAACATACCAAGGTCAAACGATAGCTGATCTTACCCTTTTCAGCGTATTATCTTAACTCAGCATTCAACTTCAATGCTTGACTTTCAGGAAAAGGATCTAGGAATCTAGGAAGATGCCTAAAAAACTCATGTTTTACACCTACATATAAAGAGTGCTGTTGAAAGAAGCAGCTCCAACAGTCTCCTTCGACAGATGCACACACAAACAACTTTAAACGCAAGATTTTGATTTCTTTCAAAAACAAGACCTTCACCATTTACACCTGTAAAAACTAAGCTTTCTTCAGTGGTTTGAGATCTTTTTACCTGTGACATGGGGTTTACAATGGCACTGTCCTGTGTAACGGTTGCAGCTGGAAACTGCCCCTGTAGAGGTTCTCATGACACCCATGCCATTGCAGTTACAGGAACTGCAACCATTAGGATTTGAGGCTGTGAGACCAAACCAACCAGGCAAACAGTCTGCACACTGACGGCCTGTTACTGCAGCTTTACAGTGACACTGACCTCCTATCTGAAAGTGACAAACGGAGAAAGAGGGAAAGATTTTAATCATAGATTAACGTGGTAAAGCGGTATTTTACTTTCTTCTTCTTTTCTAATTTTTCTAATAAAAATGTGAATATAAAATAATAAAATGTAAGTATTCTGAGATTATAAACGTGAAAGTTACGGATTTCAAAACAGAATCAAAGAACCATATCTCTTCACTTTGCACAGACGGATCAAGGTTGAAGTGAATTTGTCCATTGCGTTGTATTTGCTGACGCTTAAAAGGTATCACCAATAGCATGCTATTTCCTTAACAGCAATCATAATAGGTGTTGCAATGTTTATTGTAAAATTACTACTTCAAAGAGTGTATTTATAATTACAATAGTCTTAATATACACATCCTGTATTGATTATTAAGATCGTTCTATATTGAATGTAATGGTGTCTACCTGCACACAGTCCATTCTGCCGTTGACCGTTCCAGCAGTGTAACAGTCACAAGGCTGGCACACATCAACTGAAGTGGGATCACAGTCCTCGAGCCTGAAAAACCCACTTATACACTGCTCACAGTTCTTACCTGATAGGAAACATGGAGAAACAAGGCGATAAAGGGTGAAAAAAAGTCAATAGATAGAAATCACACAGAGCACAAAAGAGATACCTCTGCTGAAAATGTCCAGTTTAACCATAATTGTTTAAATGGTAAGGTGCTTTTCAGCCTGATGAAAAAATATAACTACTGCATGATTGAATTTACACATAGGAGGGATTTGAGGCTATAAGTCCGAACCAAAAGGGATAAGAACCCTTTTGGTTCTTACCAGTGTCTTTACGTTTATTAGTATCTATAAGGACAAAAACAAAGTGGAATTTAAGACAGCCCATGCAAATTAGTGAAATGCATTGACATGAAGAAAACACAGTAAAATGACCTCAGTAAACAAATTCCAGATGACTTCTCAGTATTAATCAATAGTTTTAGGTATTGAATACAACATTAATTTCCTTTTATTTATTATTTATTTATTTTTCAAGAGAATAAAGCAGAGTATGCTTTAGGTTATCACTGGAGTCATCTGATTATACAACTCTAATGTAACAAAAGACACGAGAGTTAGATTGTTTTACTGTTACAACAAATTGTGGGTTACTCATTTACACTTGCCTTAGCTCTGCTCAGATTAGGCTATGTAATTAAACAACATCAACATAATGCACTTGAAGGGTGTTTCTACAATCTTTTCCTCACTTTTTAAATCTACTATGGGCATGGGAAAGTCATTTTCCCAAGG
This sequence comes from Haplochromis burtoni, assembly GCF_018398535.1. Taxonomy (NCBI): domain Eukaryota; kingdom Metazoa; phylum Chordata; class Actinopteri; order Cichliformes; family Cichlidae; genus Haplochromis; species Haplochromis burtoni. Next base: position 4,011,475 of record NW_024582372.1, read on the forward strand.
GGCCACGTTAGAAACTGGGACTCGTGGAGGACCACACCAATAATCTTATAAAGAGATGTAAAGAGATAAATATTGAGAAGAACTGAGTTCAACTTATTGGAGTGGCCCTTCACAACACTCATAGTGTCTTATCTCATCTTTTGGTAAAATTAACTGGGTTTTCAATATCTGCATTTGTAAATGTTTTATTGATTCGTTTATATTGGAGAGAAGACAGGAAAGCTGGGAGAAAGACCTGTGGAAGACATGCACCAAACAGCATTGGGGTGGATTCAAACCTAGGCCTCTGCATTAGCCATATAGCATATAATTTGCCTTTCCTAAATCTGTACCTGTGGTGTTGTGCATGCAGTTGTCGCAGACACCTCCTCCTCCTCGATAATGCTCATCTGCATGGTCATCAGCTAAGACATCATAATGACAGGAGAGGGCGTGGCCGTGACACTGACAAGGTCGGCAGTTCATAGGTTGGAGCTGATCACCTGACCTGAATGGCTTGTCATTGTAGAGTGGTGCACAGCTTTCGCACTGTGAAAAACAATTACATTGCGTAAATATATATGGATGTACATTTTTTATTTGTGTACGGTGACATACTTTAAACTGTACATATAAGTAATATAATACATTTAACTCATTCACTGCCATTGACGTCTATAGCCGTCAATGGCAGTGAATGAGTCAATGGGTTTAACTCATTCACTGCCATTGACGTCTATAGCCGTCAATGGCAGTGAATGAGTCAATGGGTTTAACTCATTCACTGCCAATGGCTGGCAGTGAATGAGTTAATATCATACCCATGTTAAAAAAATTATTTATTAACAGAAACTTGAAACCTACACAGCTGTCATAGCGTGAAAATACATATTCACTCAAAAAGACTAAAACAAACTAAAACAAAACAAAACTGTACAGAAAAATCATCCCAGAAAAAGTGAAATGTTTGCTTTTATAAAACAAAGAGTGATATCAGGATGGTAAAAACTGGAGAAATAAATGAGCAAGTGGAGAAAATGTAAAAAAACTGTAAAATCGAAGGCCCACTGAAATTTTTAATCCAACGAGAGAAGAATAATACGCATAATGACACATAATACTGATGTATTCTCTGCTATATTAGAAATAAAAACACTACATTCAACCACACACACACACACACACACACACACACACACACGCAGAGAGCATAGGGAAATCACTGCTACTAATGAGGAATGACTTGTAACTGCCAGCGCTCTCTCAGAGTCCCACTTTCATGTCAAAATAAACATACCAAGGTGTGTGTGGTTGTATGTGTGTGTGTGATAAAAAATGCATTTTTTTGTAGCAGAGTGCAGCAGAGGCGAGAAGCAGCAAGTACAAGCCCTTTGATTTTGTTCAGCAGTCAGTACAAATTATAGTGGACAAGGGGGGCTTCAAATGGTGGGATTAAAAATGTATTAAAAAACACAGGAGTTCCTCCCATGTGTGACACATGCAGACCTGCACTGGTCCTATTATGTATGACACACAGAGGAGGAGGGAAGCCAGGGGAAGCGAGAGGGAGGGGGAGAGAGTAGATCAAAATGGGGAAAGAGGTTCCTATTTCGTGCTGCATGCGAGAGAACGGAGTAAAAGTAAAAAGGAACCGAAAAACTGATGGAAACAGAAGAGGAAGCAAAGCCCAGAAATAATCCATAAGCAGGGGACAATGTGGGGCACAAAAGGAGACAAACAACAAAAAGCAATGGATACATGAATAAAATTAATGCCAGCATAATTACAACATGCACAAGGTCCGCACAAGGATCCACTTATCAAAAAAGTGCTTTGTAGTTCTGCTGTGGTCTGCACCCTTGCAGTTTGGTATTTTTATATTTAGTCATTAAATTTTTAGATTACATCTAACAATTAAAACAAATAAATGTTTGCAGTCAGCATCAAGAGGACTGCTGACTGCTTGACTGGCTGATTATTAGCACAACTTAGTGAAACAGCAAGAAAATTCTCTTGAAATGCGATGTATGCATTCAAGCATCAACACAGAAACAACAAGAGACAAAAAGAAACAAGTCTACAAAGACACACATAGAGACACAACTACACACAGGCAGGGGCACGTCTTGGGACACATAATTCCACAGGAGCACTGAGCTGTTTGCATGTTCCTGTTTGTTCTGTCACTCTGCCTGCTCATCTGTCTGCCATGCTGTTTGGCCTGAGGTCTATCTGATGTCTTACCTACAATAAGTTCCCTCCTGTACGTTTGTCCATGCTTTTTTTCCTCTTTCTGCCCATCTGTCTGTGCTTTTCTGCCGGTCTATCAGCATCTCTATGCCCCAAACCGTTTCACATATCAAAGGTACTTTTCTTTCTGCACTCCAAATAGAAAAACCTCACTACATCTCACTCTTTGTCTTATCCGCTGGGGATGAGTCCAAGAGCGGGAGTTTTCCACTCTTCTATCACTCTTTCATTCCTCTTTTTGCCTCCTCTAGCTCTGTGTCTCCTCTATCTTCCCACACTTCCTTCCTTCATTTCCCCTCTATCTGAAAAACAAATCACTCTGTACATCTCTCCCTGCTTCCCACCTCTCCGATTCCTCTCTCCCTTCCCCCTGTCTCTACTGTCCCCCAACTGCTTGTTCTCATAGCCACAGTGAGTATGTGAGCAGGAAATATTACCATACCAAATGAAAGGGGGAGTTTTTCTTTCTTCTCTTTTCTTTTCATTCAACATTGCGTTACCTTCTCTCTCTCCCTGCCTGCTAATTAGTTGAGGGACTGGTGTTTGGCAGTTAAAAGAAGAGCGCAAACGCTCATTCTCTTCCTCATACAAAAGGTTTTGATGGCGCTCCATCATCTGCACACAGTACTCACAGCAAAAAAAAGAACAGCACATAAGTAAAACTGAGTTTAAGTTCCTTTAATTCTATTTGCTTTAATCTTCTGCACATAGTCGCTGCACTGTGAACCCAAAACAACAGAAAAAAGTTATTTACTAAGCTAATTTTTGAGTTTGGCATTTCTGTCAGTGACTCTTTAATGTCACTGTTTTTCTTTTTCAACAGTTTCATGACAGAACATTTATTCTTAATGCAAAAAGAAAAAACAGAATTAAGCTAAGGGGTGCGCGTGTGTGAGTATGAATGAATGTGTGTGTTTTGGACTGTGAAGCCAAGGAGAGGATAACATCTTATTTTCACTCTTGAATGTTTGGACAAAACCTGCTGAGTGAGGAGACTACTCTAATGGATGTGTGGACATTTAGATGGCCTGTCATAGGCAACTGTGTATGTGTGTGTGTGTGTGTGTGTGTGTGTGTGATCGAAAGAGGCCAAAGAAACGAGGGCGGCCC
>NW_024582372.1:4014833-4081511 GCF_018398535.1 Haplochromis burtoni
GTGTGTGTGTGTGTGTGTGTGTGTGTGTGTATGTGTAGGCAAGTGTGTGTCTATATGTGTATGTGTAAAGCTGCTGGGACAACTCATCTTATCCTAAATGCCATGACCAATTTCACGCTCTCACTGGAAAGGTCGTGGCACTGGCTTGTGTATGTGTGAGCAAATTTGTGTGTACATATCCACGTTGTGTGTATCTAAAGTTAACCCAGTTAACCCCTGTGCAGGTGAAAATCTGCTGCTGAGGCACACTTGAGCCACAGAGATCCTGGACAATGCCACTTAATGTCACTAGCCATCAATATCTCTCAGACACATGGATAGAAACAGAAAAACATGTTCAATGTCCAATTCAGAGGGCACATATTATATATAAATACAAAACAACTTTACAGTTTCCAGGGTGGCAACTTCTATTCTAATCACAGTTTTTCTACTACAAAAATTATGTTTGAGCATATCCTGCAACAGAACAATCTAGGTCGCAGGTTGATGATTGATTTCGTAATAATTTCATCACATCTATAGCTGTATGGCTTGAGAAGAGAGAAGAGCGCTGAGCTGTTAACCGATCACCACATAGGGATACATAGTTGGACCAGTGGCAGTGTAAGATGTCAATTGGCTTGGTATAGACAAATATATTATAGAGCATCTGGCAAAAAGCCTGATCCAAGACATCTTCAACATCCATCCAAAAAAGCAGAATTTCAACATCACACTGAGGGATGTTTTGGGGCTGTTCTAGTTGATGTGCCACTGCAACATTTTGTGGAAGTTTGGGACAGTGCTTAGATTCATTAGGATCAATTTTCATCTTGGGCATGAAACACTGCTCCAATGGATATTCAAGGGAAGAACATATGTACCTGTGTTTTGTGGACTTGGAAAACGTTTTTGACCTCATCTCTTAGGGTCTTATGTGAGGAGTGCTTAGGAAGAATTGGGTACTGGGCCCATTGCAATGGGGACATTTCAGTTCCTGTATATGTTCCGTAAGAAACTGGTTTGCGTCGCTGGACTCATTCCCAGTGGGTTTTGGACTCTGCCAGGGATGCTCCTATCCACTAAGTTATTACTTTTTATGGACAGAGTTTCTAGGTGCAGTGAAGAGGTGGACAGTGTCCAGTTTGGTTGCCTTAGGATCTTTTTTCTGCTTTTTGCAGATGATGTGTGTGTGTGTGTTTTTTAGATTCATCAATTGACATCTTGCACCTTTCTTTGGGGCAATTTGCAGCTGAGTGTGAAATGGATAGGATGAGAATTAGCAGTTTCAAGTCTGAGGCCACAGTTCTCGGTCACAAAAGAGTAGAGTGTCCAATCTTGGTTTGGAATGAGAAGCTGCCCCAAGTGGAAGTATCTCTGAACTTTGTTCACAAGTGAGGATAGAAGGGAGCAGATACTGAGACAGAGCGGTGCAGAACCTGCAGTAATGCAGAAGGTCTTGATGGGTGGGCACAGGGAGGTCTAGGCGTCTCAACTCAGATTGCTGCCTCCAAATAAAATGGATAGATGCAAGGATGGATGAACTACTACTCTGCACTGTGATCACCTTTCACCAGGTCCTAAATGTATTCAAAAATATGTAGACGGGGGTAAAAACTAATCGTTAAAGAACATTTTCTTTAACTCTTCCAAGACACACACACATGCACACAGTCACAAAGTTAATTCACTTGTCCTGAATCAAGTTCGATTTAACTTTCCCTCATGATTTCAGGTGCCAATAAAAGAGGACGGTTCAGACAAAATAAATGTTCAAAAAATTGAATTTGGAGTTTAAGAACCATTAACTGACACAGGCATTTTGCAAGTTAAAACCGAGTAATCTGATGTACAATGCAGTATATGATATAACTTTCAGATGTGATGGAATCCATCAGTTATGTAGACAAACAGAGACAGAGTGACAGAATGAGAGATCAAGTCTGACACAGAGTGCACATAAGAAAGAATCAAAAGGAGAGTGCATGTGTGTCCGTTAGTGCGCACAAGTGTTTAAGTGTGTGTGTGTGAGATGGAGAAAGAGTTTAAGTGTGCTTTCTAAGGCCCCTGTTGATCATCTTGACACATGTCTGAGCATTTCTGTCACTTTAATGTCACTGTGGAAATTCTGCAGATTAGTACAACATCCGTCATGGTGCTAGCCCGATCCAAGTCAACAGAACGCATGCAATATTAAACGCTAATATTCCCCACAGCCTTTTATGCTCCAATATTACAGAGACAGAAGAAAGGCCCTGAATATTCACTCAGAGAGATGACATGGACAGGTTCGGGAAAAAAGAAAGTGCACACAGGCTCACGCACAAAAAATGACTCTATAAAGACATGTGCACATATTACACACTAATGTATTTCACAGAAGTGTAGCTTCTGTAGAGATTAATTTACATAAAATATATCCATGCTTATTCCACTACATCTCTCCAACACAAAAGAAGTAATGTATGTACGAGAGAAAAGGAAAGAAGCAGCTTGGGAGGATGGATCGACCTGAGACAGGAAGAAAAAAAGGAGGAAATACAGAATGAAAAATGAAAAACAGAGCCAAATATGAATGAATTAAATACTTAGAAAGTGAGGCAATAAAGAGTGAGAGGGAATAGAAAAAAAAACAGCTGAGTGAAATGAAGCGAAATACAAACAGAAAAAGAAAGAGAACTGATTAGAGATGCATGCTGAGGGAATGTAATTGTTCTAGTCGATTTGAGACATTATTTAAAGTGAGACCCAAGAGAGAAAGACAGAGTGTGTGAGAGAGGGAGCGATCGACAAAGAGACGAGGGCGGAGGTGGGACAGGGACCTAAGAGTGGAACGACAAATGTGGTGTATAAAATAGAGAAAAGGAGAAAAAAAGGGGGAAATTTTTTTGTCATAGTCTGAAGATTATGACTGAAGTTTAGTTTCTGTATGTGTGTGTGTGTGTGTGTGTGTGTGTGTGTGTGTAGAGCACTTTCTGTGATAACTTTTATTTTAGTGTGAGGTTCATGTAAGAGTAAAATTATTAAATACATGCGTGTGTGTAGGAGGCTATCTGTTATTTGAGAGCAAAGTAAAAGAAAGAAATTTAACAGCTGCTAGCTGACAGCTGTGCGTCTTCATCAATGTACTCTGTTGCACATACACACATGCAGAGACACACACATGCAAAAACGAATGCACAGACACAGGTGTATGAATGATACATAAGTAGTGAATAATGCAGGCTGTCCTGTGCTACAGTGAGGTGAAGCCGTCATATCGAACATTTCACTGCAGACTACAGGGGGTTTTTCTTAGGGTGATGCCTACTACTACCTTACAAGTTGTATTAGCTTCCAGTCAAACTAACATCTGGTCACACAGTGATGGTTTAGGTCAAACTACTCATTCTGTTACCAGTGTGTGAATACTCACAACGTACTTTCGGTTTCACCTTAAATGATTGGCAACTATAACCAGAAACTCTACAGACTGCAAAAAAGACCATTTTCTCTAAAATTTTATGAAAACAACTTTAGGCAGACTTTAGGTCCATTTGTTTTAGTGGATATAAATGAATACACAGTTTAATCAGTTTAATCATAATCACAGAAACTAAACTTCTGTCATAATCTTCAGACTATAATTATTGATAAAGGCAATTCTCCATTACATATGGTGATGAAATGAAAATGTTTCTAAATGAACTTAAATATCAAATGAGTTTTATCAATCATCACTATTAGCATAGTGGTCCGCATATAAACAAGTTGGATTTCATTTCAGGCATGCATACTAACATTTGGATCTCATCTGTTCCTTTTCTACTTGTTATCCACTTTTGGTCTAATTTTCTGTCATGAAAATCATGAGTTGTTAAGCACTGACTGCTGACCGTTGCTGCCTGGTTTTGCATGATTCCAAAAACAAGATGGCTTACTCAACAATTTTCTGAGAAAGATGAAAAAGCTCAACAGTCCCTCCAAACCTCTTAAAAACCATTAGAATAAATATAATCAAGATGGAAAGAAAAGTGTTCATATAAATACTTGTGCTACGGTAGGCACGCGTGTGTGTGTGTGTGTGTGTGTGTGTGTGCGTGCTTACGTACATCTTTGTATAATTTATTAAAGAAGTTCTTTGTCATTAAGAAGGAAAGTGCTTAATTAGGACCACGAGGAGGTTTTCCCCCAGGGGATTCCTCTGTGATGAGTGTGTGTTTGTATGTGTGTATGTGTTTTTAAGTTTAAACATGATATGTGCTGTGTGCCTGGATCAAATGTAGATATTAATTATTGTGAAATCAAACCCATCCACAAATGTTGAGCCAAAATATGTAGGACTTGTCAACATGAAATTCTAATGACTTCACAATACACTATTTATAAAGCACTACCCACAAGATACTACTAAAAGAGTCGTTGTGATTTGTCATATAAGAGTTTGTTTGTTACTTACATTGTTCCCCTTTGTGTGGCTCTCTGGCAAACACAGGCATCTGTATAGTGTCACACTGGTATCACAATGATCTGCATGGCCGTGACACTCACACCTTCCCAAAGACAGAGAGAAACATTGAAAATAAACAAACTGAAACTGTGTTTTAAAACTTTGATGATGAAAATTTTTAATTCCCTTATGAAATGTGACAAGAAAAAGCAAAGAAACATCATGAGAAAAGCTCTCCCTCCCCGAATGCTTCAGTCAAGAGCTCCTTAGTGCTACTGGGAAGTTTCCATTCAACATTTATAAATGCCATCCTGCGAATCATTAAAGCAACATAACAGGTAGCAGACACATGCGCACACGTGTGCACACGACAGTCATTTAATTATTCATTCAGATATTCAGTTGCTTTCTCTCTTTCATTCTTCTCTCTGTGTATCCTTTCACCTCTTGTTCTCTTAATGCCACTTTCTGTTAAAAGGTGACTTTATTAATCAAATAAGAAATATATATAAAAGTATCTCTATCGTTTCCCCTGACCAAGCCTTTTTATACACTATTTTTGATTTGTGGTAGAACACACTTTTTAGCTTCATTGCTTTGTAGATCTGTCTTAAAATAAAATAAAAAAGTAAATAAATTAAAATATATACTAAAAAAAACTTATCAAAAATATCAAGCTTAATAAATATATTTAAACAGTTTTTTTAAGCAAATGAAGCCTGAACTGATGAGAACTTCCAAAGTAGGATTGCAGTTGGGCCACATTTTGACCAAACAGCCATGTAACCTATCCAATTTTCTTTGTTGGCATACAAATAAACAAACTTCATCCTGAAGCCTACCATTTCACATTTTAAAAGCCAATTGTCTTGTTTCAAAAACAGCAGAAAAAAAGAAACTGATGGCCACCAGTACTACCCCTCAGCCTCCTAATAAATCTGAAAATCCTACACCAATTTAGTCATAAGTTATCACATTCACAAGATTTTCAGTATTCATCTTAACCTTGAAGTCAAGGTCACTGGGATTTGAACTCATCCAAGACTTTTGGTCGAAGCACCTATGGTATCAGTTTGAAAATCCTACATCGATTCATTCACAAGATTTTTAGAAAACTTGAGGTCAAGGTCAGAGGTCAGCGTCACTGGAATTCAAACCCATCTGAGATTTGTAGTAGATGCACCTGTGATATCAACTTGAAAATCCTTGATGACTTCCTTCTTGAGTTATTGCATCGATAAAATTTTTAGAAAATTTGATCTCTGACCGTGACCTCAAGATTAGAACTTCGTCCAAGACTTTTAGTAGAAGAACCTACGGTATCAATTTCAAAAGCCGACGTTGCCTTGTTCTTGAGTTATTGTATTGCTCACCTGGCTGGGAGGATGACAACAGCCCATAACCCTTTTACAGCTGAGAGGAAAAACTACAACTAATGCTGGAAGATGAGCAAGCTAAAACTCAAGAAGCTTTAAGCGGGACTCCTAAACCACTTTCACAGATGAACTCCAAAGACAGAAGAATCAGGTCCATGCACTACCCTAAGTTGCATTTCCTCGATTTTAACACAAAACAGGACATAGTCCATGTCTGATGTGTTCTGACTACTGGAAATACTCTTTGGTTTTAGCAGATGGAAGTGATTTAGTAGAGCATCAAGGAGGCTTGACAAAGGACAACTACTTATTCACTATGGCTTACTTGTTGTCACTGTATCTAAGAAGGAATACTACATGTACTTTACACTTGGATTCTGAGAGGCTAAATTAATTTCCAGTGCAAATGAGTTTGATATGTATGATTTTAATGAAATGCGTATGTCTGCAATGCACATGTAAAATTGTGGGCAACAGGCACATCTTACTGAAATGTTTTTTATGTTCTGCTCTGCAACACTTGCTGAAAATTTTTGGTTCAAATTTTTTTTGCTCTTCTAATGATACAAAATATTTAAATTAAATAAATACACTAGAAACAATATCCTTCAAATGGCATAACATACTATAAAGTAACTAGTGCAGGTATATAATAATAGCCAGTATGTTGCAAAAATATAAGATAAGAGATATTACTTTTATTTCTACAACAGAGAACAGAAAAATATTGGGGTTTCTAAACTGTCACCATGGTGATAATGTTTCTGTATTTAGATGTATTGTAATATAGGATTGTTATGTCTGTGCTACAATGTAATGCAATACAATAATCTAAGAGGCATCTAACATACAGGGCTTAAAAAAAGCCAACATTCACAAAACACGCATGCTAAAATGATTCCTCTCAACATACTTATTTACTTGCTCTATAAAGAATGACGACAGTGGAGAGATGGAAGAAGAATGAAAGATGTGAGAGACAGGAAGAGATAAAGAATGCACAGATGAGATTTCAGCTAAATCTCTGTTTCTCCTACTTCACTGTAACAAGCTACTAATTAAAAGAGCTTAGAGGGAGGGGGAGGGGGAGAAAGAGTTAGAGATGATTGCCTCCTGCATAATCCTATAATTACCACAGTCATGAAAAACAGTCACTCTGTCAGTCTAATGAAGAGATGTGTTCACAATTACTCTCAGAAAGCTCTGCTGAAACTCAGCGGTCTATGTTTGTCATAATATAAGCTCTCACTCACTTTTACAAAGAAACACTGGGAAGATAGTTAAATAGTTCTTTCAACCAATTATGCCACGTAAGTATGTAAAATTTGGGATGTAACAGGATCACAATTAGAAGTATGCCACTTATAGTAGTCCTCTATATTAATTTGTGAATTTGCAAAAAACATGCTAGGACTTCTAAATTCAGTGTGATGCCAGCTTACCAGAAATATCATACAAATGTCACATTTACCAGTCATTTAGTTTCTATGCTCTACCAATGATTTACAAATTCATATAATTACTTGATCTCCATTAGCCTGCCTGCATAAGTATTTATAAATTTTCACCTGCCACTGATGGTGATTTCACTGATGCCAATGGATCTATGTCGCTGGTTCACTCCAACTGCTCTGGTGTAGTATTGTCCACTCATATGTATTCTGACCTGGGCAGCTTGTACCATCTCCTGTAGGATAGGTGTGTTGTAGAAGTCATTGTAACCTGGCCTCAGGGGTGGCTGAGGGGTCAGCAGGCTGAATGTGATGTTACCTCCTGAGAAGGGCACGTCACTGATGCACATAAACATTACACAAAATTAGAAAAAACAAACAAACAGGAAAATATTAGATTTTTTTTTAAATAAAAACACAATCACATAATCTAAATTTATATTTGTGAGTAGCTGTAAAGCACTGTTTAGATCTATATTGCTAACAAACAAAGCTGCACTAACAAATCATTGATTGATTGATTGATTGATTACATCTACCAGGAAACTACAGAACACAAACACCAAATTTGGTCTGAGGCCCAAGTAATAGAGTACAATCCTAAAGCTGCCTTCTGGAGAACAGTTACTTCTACATTTTAAAGTCTACAAATCTTTCTGTAAACACTATATGGAGAAGCATTGGGCAAAAGCTCTTCATCTTTGAATGTCAGTGTTTTAAGTTGTGTTGCCAGCAACATGACAAGGTTTGTTCATAGCAATAAACAAGAAGGCTGCAAGAAAATACTGTCATAAAATTCTAGTATTAAACAATCTACAGTATTTGAGATCCTTGTAGATTAGTAGCAATATTTCAGTTGTTACTAATGAGATAATGAATAACCCAGACAACTGCATATTACTGATATGTAAATATACAAGTATGAAAGAAATCTAGGCCTTTACAAAGGAATTGCCAAAATGACAACACAATTCATTAATGCCTAATAAAAAACTTCACATCAGAGTTTCTACCAAAATCATTTTGTGCCACCTCTCACTTGCCTTTTGTTTTTTTGGTGTCTCATCAAGAAAAATAATTGTTTACCTGTTCGTAATGACACAATTTAAGGATTATCTAAACTGACTAAGGCATGTCTAAATGTATCCAGCCAAACACTCCAATGGACTCAGATGTTTTGTAAGATTAATTCAATCTAGCATGATAAAAGCATACTAGATTAAACAACATAGTTATATACATATTTAAACTGATCTCATGCCAAACTTTGTAATACGAATAACTCTAAAGGTTGTATGTGATATAATTTGCCAAGTCAAGTAAAAAAACAAGTAATGGCCACATGTGATCTATTCATGCTTGTTCTGTCTAATGCCAACTAAGCCCCAGATACGAGAAGCTATGCCAAGATTTAGTCCGACGGTGTATGTTAGACTATGTTCCAACTCTAGTTGTACATCCCCCGCCAACTGACAGCGTGTGAGACATGTATACAAAAATGTATTTTTATATGTGTTTGTATTTCTTAATATACTAATCTAGCCCAGCCAGCAATTTCCTGTGCACTAGGAAAAATGCCCCAAAACAGGAATGGCCTAGTTTATTTTGAATGCATGAATTTAAATTTACTACATGTGTATTATTCAACAAGTTATCTGCTGTATTTATCAAGCTCATAATAAAAGAAATGGAACTAAATGTGATGTAACCCAGTAAATATGTGTCTACGCTCTTTCATTCTTCATGGACCAACACTACTATGTGGTCAGTCCTTGAAAAAATATGTAAGCACTTATAATGCTGTTGAGCCTATTCATGGTGTTGGGTTTCTATTGCATCACTTCCTGTTTCATTTTAAAATTGTCAGTTTTACTTCCTGTATTTGTTAATTTTCCTTCCTTTATGACTATATGCCAGGCCCACATTAGTCTCACCTGTGTTGTCCTTCACACCTGTTTTCAATTAGCCAGTCACACGGCCCTGTATATATATATCTCCTTTGTTACACTTCTGATTTGCTACAGTGTCTTGCACTTTTTGTCAATATTTTGTTTTTCACTTCATTTGTTGGGTTCTCCTTGTATATGACCTTTTAGACTGTTTAATTGACTGCTTTTTGCCTGCCCCTATGGATTATTTTCTATGTTGACTGATCTCTTGGATATGATCAGATCCTGCTTTTGAATTACAGATTTACATTTTTGGACTTTTATTCTGCCTCCTGGTGTCCTGTGTCCCTTTACCTCTGTGAAGGGACACAGTTATGATGGTTCAGAAGGTTTTCAAAGGGTTTTATGAGGAGTGGGCAGTACAATTAATTTCACTTCAGTTATCAACATCTAAAAATAGATATTGAGCTTTCCTGTAAAAAGCTCTCCTTATAGTAAACAATATGAACTTTTCATCCAACCTACCTGGACAGCTGCAAACAGTTGACTGAGTCCGGTCTTAGTAAAGGCCCGTTGTTCTCCATTTCAAACACATTGCAGTTTCTGGCCATATACTGCCAGTCCAGCCATGGCTGCTCTGTGTTGGTGTTATTCTCAGTGTCTGTGAGGTCAGCCTTTCTTCTCTGGATCACAACTGACTCAGGCATGAAGCCATTAAACTGAACAATAACATAAAATACCTGAAGGAGAGAGGCGTAAGAGTTGACGTGAACAGAATACGACTTGGAACACCAGTTCACTTGTAGACTCTAATACAGTTGAAAGCATTTAGCAAAGCTTACCATGGTGAAGCCTCAGTTTTTGCCACAAAAATTCTGTCATCTTGCACCGTGCTATATTAAAAGGTATAACTAATTTTCTGCATTTTCACAGATAACAAATGAAACACTAAAAGACATTAGTCAGGTGCTCTGTTGCATCGTGTTTAACAAATGTTAATAATTACATTTTTTGTAATTTGCGCACTGAAAGGGAAATTCAGCTAAATAAAAATACATCTGAGCAAGTGGTTAGCAAACCTCAAAAAAAAGCAGCATGACAAGGTAAAGTCATTCATTCTACTCCCTCTACTGTTCTTCTCCTCCCACCGGGGCATACCATCAGACACTAAGATATCAAAGCTGCCCCAATACACCACAGGAAAATGCCAGTTTGCTGATGCAACATGGAACTCAACAACTTATGCTCACATAAGAATATAATCTGTATCTGTGTTCAAATTAAAACAATGCAATTTTGTTCAAAGTCGTTATTGAGTTTCCAATATGAACAATCTAAATTATAATTAAGGACTTTAGCAGAAAATAGACAGCCATCACTTCCACCTTTTCAAAAAGACACCCAGAAGTAGTCTCTTATCACATACAAACCATGTGTGTGCCTGTGTGTACAGTAGGTGTGTCTCTCTTTAAGTGTTATCTAGAACTACAGAGTGGGTTGGGACACTGGGTTACACAGTAGGGAGTGGACTAAGCCACCACTACGGCACAATCCCCACACCCACCCCACTTACTAACATAAATACTTGAAACCTCAGAGAGTGGCTTTTATCTAGGGACTTGAGTTGGGCGACCACATCAGGACAGCTCCCAAAATCCTGCCCACACTCACATACACAGTTCAGAGAGAAGAGGAATTAGTCTTTTGACAACCCCAGCGTCAACAGAGCCAAAATCTAGCAGTCTTCCTCTCTTTCTCCCTCTCTGCCCCTCTGTGTGTGTGGCATTGAAGAGCTTAGACAGAACTGTCCACTGCACACACACAGGTGCAAGTGCAGATACATATTGTGGTGTTTGAATTGCAGCTTTTCAAATTTATACTAGACAACAATGGCATTTAGTTGACTGTTCAAATAAAATGATTTCTTATAAGGTCACCACATTACTTAGACTATCCATAGCAAGCACTAAATCTCAAAGTAAAAATAAGTTTACAGTAAACCTGATGCACCTATCCAATACTTTTGCTGTGCCTGATGAAAATTATTGAATGAATTAGCCTTTCAGTGTAGCCAGACAGCAGGTCTGGTCTTAAACTACAAAAGAAAAACATTTGGTACCAGGCCTATAGATTCTGTACAGGCAGATGTCTGTACAGTCTTTGTCATAGTTGCTGCAAAAGTACAGTAACACGGGAAAAATAAGGGAAACTCTCAAAAACAGTCTCATGTTTGCCAAATGAAGCCAAAATTACAAATAAATTACAATATTTAAATTGGATGTTTCTCAAAACATAGTGGGCTCATGGCTGAAATGAGGTGCGTTACCTGGTACTGTCCATTAGCCAAATCTACTGTAATAGTGACTCCTTCATCCAGTTCCTGTGCAGTCATGATCTTAGATACCCATGTGGTGCCCATGTCCTGATCGTTGATATAACTTAGTGGATGGGCATTAAGGTTCAGTCTTAAGACTCTGTCATTGGTGGTGTCCTCAACCGCATTGGGGATACAATATCTGTTAACGGTAGCATAATATAAAACTAGTGTTTTAAATAGAGGAAAACTAATTTATTATTAGTTTTGGTATTACAAAGTAACTCCAGCTATAATATTCCGTTTTGAAAAAATGTACAGAGTAAATAAAAACTGCGATACTGTACCTCTCAATTAGAGGGTGCACCCTTGGGTGAGTGGGAGGACATCGACACTCAGACTGGACATGGAGCTCAGGGAGGACTCCTGAATACAGCTCTACTATTTCCCTGGTAAAGGAAGAAACTATACATTAAACCTAAATTCTGAACACAGAATGTCATTGCATGCAGACTAAACTGGGGATATGAAAAAAGAAGAAAACAACCAAAATTGAAACCAAAATATAAGTTAACAGCATTCTTTATTAAATTGTGTTAAATTAAACTATATAACTGCTTTATATATATATACTTAACGCTGTAAAACAAAAATCTGATGGATTTCCATTTTAAGAGAAAATCTCAAAGCACCTGTTAATGTCCTTTCGACTAAACATTTAGCTTAAACTGGTTAATCAAAGCCATAATTTGAAACTTCAGCCTTTTGTTTAGTGCATCTCTAACCTTGTCAGCTGCTCCCTGTGTGGAGTACATCACTGGTAACAAAAAGACTAATTGCTTTGTATTGAATTCTCAGGAAAATCCTCTGGAAGCAGTATGGATTTTAAGATGCAATGATAAGCCCCCACCTTATTTCACTTTAACACTTTATGATACTTCTCCTTCCTTGTTATGTTAATCTGTTCAGTATTTGTGTATTTCTCACGATTTCTAAATCTTTTTTCTTTATTCAGTCTCTAAACAGACATTGAATGCTTTTCGTATGTGCTATAATTTATAGCTCTTTTCCTAAACACTAATTTTCAGTGGTCATTTTATGACTCCTCCCTCCTTCTTTCCCACTAGCCAGTCATTACCTGTCTCTCAGCTTCCTTCTGTCCAACTCACCTGTTAGTCAAAGTGGTAGGATAAAATCTAAAGTCCTGCATTCGTCCAATGAACCGATTAGACCCTGGAGAGATGAAAGGGGAGTAGGAAATGACATAAAGAAGGTGTTAATGGGTTTGCACTGAAGGCACTGAGTGAGAGGATTTCACAGTATTTAGTAGATTATCTTATCAGGTTCTTGATACCAGCTAAGTGAGGCTGCCCACAGCTTCTTATAATGGCCAAGTTCACAGTACAAGCCGAACTACATCTGCCAGTCTTTACGTGTCTCCACTAGAGAGCAGCTAAAGCTAAAGCATGGCTTTAATTGGTTAATGATTGTTTACTCTAAACTGGACACTCTTTGTATGAACCTGCTGTGGAAACCTTAAGAGCATGTATCCAGGCTTTTTACAATAATTCCCTTTAGTTTAATATATTAAGATAACCATTAATTGCTACAATGCAGCAGCTCTTCTGCTGTGATATGCGTGTTTTATTTTACAACTGATTTTAAAGGTACTTAAATCAGTGCAATATAAAACCAAGTGGCAATTATATATAAAATATAAATTTTATAATAAAATGTATGATACACAATTGCTGCAGGTAGCTGTAGTGATTGTGGTGGCAGATCGAGGAGTACAAAAAACAAGCAATTGCTAGCCAGCTGTCTCACCTTTCAGTTCTACTGCTCAGTAGTTTATTATGGTCAAAATCATAGACTGCATCAAAAAAGAAAAACTTGTTTACTTTGTATTGCTACGTTTTTTTCATCAGAATCCAGACTGACTGCTGGAGTGACTCACCATAACCTCTGGAGACACAACGTGGTATTACGAGGATGTTTGGAAATAAATGTTGCATATTGCACCTTGAATTATTTTCTGAACTATAAAAAACTGGATATTTGTAAGGCCATAAAGTTGTAAATGACAAATTAATTTAATTAAGTTAAAAAAATAGTATTTTTAAACAATAAATGTTCATAAATAGAGAAAACAAAAAATTTAAGTTCCCAGTCACTTAGACTAGGAGATGTGAGTACTTTTAATGTGAGTACAACTGTTGGTACTGTTCCTCCCAGCTTATTTAAAGCTGATCTGCTCATGAAACAGGAAGAGACCATGTCCAAATCAGGTAGATCACATGTGCAACGCTAGTAACGCTCCACAAACGTAGCGACGGATACTGGTTTGCCACCAGAAAGCTTTTATTTTGAAGCAGCAACAGGAGGAAAAGTTAACTTAATGGTTTAAGTAAACAGAAAGAAGTCAGCAAACAGTAAACTATGGCTCATATTGAAAAGTACAAACACAGGAACACAGTGATCTGAAGTTTAGTTTCACACAGAGAGATTCAGCAGAAGCAACAAAGGAGTTTTCTCTACTGTCTACAGCAAAGAAAGACATGATTTTAGCTGCCAATGACACAGATTAGCAGAAAAGACCATCACAGGCTGGCTGCAGATAGCACTATTACTGAGCAGAACTTCACTGCTTATCTCCTGCATATGGCTCAAGACCATAGAAAAACCTATAGTTGAAGGAAGAAATCTTATCAACAGAGAGACTGGAACTAAATTCACTGCCAATTTAAAGCTCAGATATTACTATATTTAATACATTCTATCGGAAATATCAGCAAAACAAACAAAAAACATTTTATCTCATGCAAAGAGTTAAAAAATTGTGGACACAGCCTCTCAAGCTTCAAAGTGTCTTTAACAAGCATAGATATGCTGGAATACATCAAACACACATGGACATACTGGACTGAACACCAAAGACAAAATCAAACACATAAGCACAGTAAAGTTCAAACACATCATCTTCTCCATACATAACCATACATATGTGACAATGTTGGACAGAACATAAGAAGATGAAATCTGTCCAAAAAAGAAGGCTGGAGTCTTTTAGTATCCAACCAACTTTTGTCTGGTTCGACAATAACTCTTAGAAGATGGATAACGTCTCTAAACATCGACAGAACCCCTGCCATGTCTAGCTTTGCCTGTGAAAGTGTCTGTGTGTAAATGTTTGTGTATGTGTGTATGTGTATTTGCTACTCAGAGAGGCTTTGGTGTGTTTGGCCCAACCACAGTATTGTGTGTTTGAGTGTGTGTGCTTTGGGAGGGTGCATGTGCATGTAAAACAGAAGGAAAGTGAGGAAGTGTTATGGGATGTAAGTGTGTTAGATCAGTGTGTGGTTGTGCAGCCTTAGGCTTTGGCTGAGGATTTCTTTAGCATGTGGAAATGGGATTATGCCTTCCTCTGAAAAGCACTCTCCCTATTGTTACTGGGATGATGCAAGGTATAAGCCTTAATTCTCTCTTCTCTGTGTGTCTCTCTCTTCTTTCTGTGTGTTTAACTTCCTTACAGCCATTTCTCTTCTTATTCTTTGTTTTTATGGTATTACAACTGATGGCAGTTTAATAACAGGCCATAACAGGTATGTGTTTTTCCTCTCTGTCTTTTAATAGAGTAGATTAAAGCATCAATTATCATATTTACTACGTTTCTTAGTCCATAATTTCTTACTGGTTAAATAACAGTGACAGCCATGGCTGCAGCAATACCAGCCAATGTTAAATACTACAAGTCCCAGGATACCGAACACAGCAAACATTCCTTAACCAGCTTACAGCAGTTTGCCACCATTCCTTTTTCCAATATATGCACACAGAAGAAAGCAGCAACCAAGCAAGTTTTTAATATCATAACCAAAGTCTTAGCTACAAGATTGAGCAAACATATTTCAACAATTATACATCCTAATCAAACAGGATTTATTCCTGGTAGATGGTCATTCAATAATGTCTGTTTATTATTAAATACAATTTACTCAGGTTATGGAAAAGAGGCTAAAACAGCAGTACTTTCTCTGGATGCCCAAAAAGCGTTTGATCAGATTGAATGGTCTTATATATTTGAGACTCTAAAACAATTTGGTTTTGGGGAATATTTTAGGGATTGGATTAAAATGATTTATCTGTGTCCGGTGTCCTGCATTTTCACTAACGCAGATAAATCCTCCCCCTTTCAATTACAACGCGGAGTGAGACAGGGGGATCCCCTCTCACCGCTTCTTTTTGATATAGCTCTGGAGCCCCTTGCCATTAACATAAGAAACCACCCTGGTATACAGGGAGTTAAATTTGGGAATGTTGAAAGTCTTGTTAATATGTATGCAGATGATTTACTGATCTGCCTTTCCGAACCAGAAATTTAATTCCCTAATCTTTTAAATTGCATTAAACACTTTGGGAAATTATCAGGATATATGATCAATTGGGACAAATCTGAATTTATGCCAATAACAGATAATCTATGCTCAAAGTTTCTCAGCTCACTCCCATTCAAATTAGTGACTACATCTTTTACCTGTCTTGGCCTTAAGATCTCTAAAAATCCCAAACTCCTCTATAAATTGAATTTTTTGGAAATGCTGGACAAGCTCAAAGATGATATCAAAAAAAAAATACTTCCAGTGGGGGGTTGGGTCTCCCTGTGTTTAGACATTATTACTGGGCAGCAAATTCAAGAGCTCTATTGCAGTGGCAGTGGGGTTTGCCTACTGATTATTGTTATGATAAGCTTCCGATCTGGCTCCAGGTAGAGGCAGCAACAGTATCTGAAGCCTCATTACCGGTCTTATTGTTTTCTAACACGGGTTCTTCTAATAATTCGATCAGTCGTAATTTTGTTGTTAAACACTCCTTAAAGATATTAAGTCAAATTAGAAAATCTCTTAAACTACCTAACTTTTCAGTAAGAATGCCAATAATACATAACTACTTGTTTAAACCAGGTAAAGTGGATAGGGTGTTTTTAGAATGGGGAGAAAAGGGATTGAAATGCATTGAGGACTTATATAGATGACAAATTTATGTCTTTTCTTCAACTTCAACAAAAGTTTCAGTTACCTCAATCACATTTTTTTCGTTTTCTTCAAATAATGAATTTTGTGCAACAAAACTTTTCAGACTTTTCACTGAAGCCACTGAGTCATACTTACTTTGATATAATTCGGAAAGCTGATTTTAAAGTGCTTTACAATCCCAGTTGATTCTGATCGAATTAAGAATACACGGACTGAAGACCTCGGTGTTCCTCTGTCTGAGGACCAATGGTCAAATTGTTTGTCCAATATTCAGAAAGGCTCAATAAATACCAGATATAAACTAATCCAGTTTAAAGTCATTCACAGATTACACTTTTCTAAACTTAAACTTAACGGATCTATAATTCTGTATCCCCCTTATGTGACAGATGTAATATCGGTGAAGGTTCCCTTGCACATCTATTTTGACATTGCCCTGTCTTGAAAGCTTTTTGGAGCCATATTTTTACGTGGTTTTCAAACCAATTTAGGAAAAAAGTGCCACTCGATGGTAGACTGGCTATACTTGGATCATTTGCATCAATCGAATCTTTTTCCTTTTCACAAAAACAGATAATTACAATGGGTATGCTGGCTGCAAAGAAACTTATTCTTTTACAGTGTTTTAAAAGGTGGATTAATGAGATGGTGTCTGTGGCTAGGGTGGAACAGATACAAATTGGTCGAAAGGGGAAACTGGCAAGTTTTTGTACGATTTGGCAGCCATTTCTAGAATTTTTAAAAATTAACTGATCATAATTCATGCCTCACACTCTGCGTGAATTTTCTTATTTTATTTTACTCTTTAGTTAGTTAATATTGTTATAATTTTTTCTTCTCCTTTTTTTCTCCTTCTTTTTCCTTTTTTCATGCTTATAAGTTCACAAATGCTAAATATAGTAATTGTCCTCAGTTGAATCTGTATAAGCATGCTGTGTTTAATTTAAAAGCAAAAAATAAAATATTTAAAAAAACCAAAACAAAACCTTTTTTAATATGTTTACATTAGAACCAGATTTAGGACTGAAACTTGTTAGAACTAATACTTAAAATACATATTGATATCAACATTATGTAAACATAATGATACTTGTTAGTTAGTTAACCCAACCCAAAATTCTTGATAAAGAGAGTAGTAAGATTCATTGTTATTATAAAAACCTTAGCTTATAAAAACAAGGTAATTAGCCAATGTAAATGCGCTGAATGAAAAATGCTGACCCTGAACAGTGAGGAAAACCTTGGTTTGGTTTCATGAAAATCTTAGGGATTACACGGATTTATGATAAAGATTTTCAGTACCATATGGACACATGTTATTCACACCTCTGCACCAAGTTAGCTCCCTAAAGTTATTAATAATGTATTATTAACAGCTGATTTAGGACTTTCTTGACAAGTGATCACACTTCCTTAACAACATTTGAGTTGGTAGTTGGCCTGTAAAGATCTTTTCGCTGTACTTACAGTTTTCGGTTAGTACTTTCCCATCCAAAAACAGACATAGCTGTTAATCAATACATCTGATCAGTATTTACATAATCAATCCACTGATAAGAATTCTAGACACAGCCTCTGGGTTCAACAACCCTTCTCCCTCTCCGTCTACCACACGCACAACATCTCTGATTCTCTCTCACTCCCTCAAGCCAATCACTTGCATTGATCATCCTCTCTGTTGTGATCTTCAGCTGATCAGCTGCTACCTGCTGTGAACTACGGATCAATGACTGATAAACGAGAAGAAAAACACTCGTTTATCACCCTGGAGATGAACGGATATCATTTTTCTCTCAATTTCTCTGCTATTGACTGTTAGACAGCTCGGAGGCACTACAAATCAATCACAGATGTGTAGTTGAAGCAGGATAAAGGCTCGGAGGAAAATAAAGGTGAAGCAGTCATTGACACCATATTAAGATATACTGACATGATAAACTAAGAAGTAATTTTTCTCTTCTTGGACTGAAAAAAAAACCAGATGGTGGTACTGGCTCAGATAATAAAGGTGAAGCTTATTCTTTATTCTTAAAGCAGTGTTTTTACAGTTTGGACATCATAGACATTTAAAACAACACAACAGAGGAAGTAAAGCATCTAAAACATCTGGCTGTAATGTGGTGCTGAAGTAAAGCAATTTATCAAATGCATTTCATGAAAATGTATTAAAAAAAACCCCAAATCAAAATACTTAAAAAAACAAAAAACAGTCATATTTACCCTTAGAGCTGAGTCCCACCCACATGGCACCATCCTCACTGACATCAGAAAACCTGGTGGTCAGTTGTTGTGTGTCAAATGGTGTTCCATCCTCTTCGAGGCCATCCAGGAAAAGATTTGCATGTCTGTCATGGATCTGGAATTTTCATCAAAGGGAGATACATATATCCTTGATGAGCAGAATGAAATCATTCTTTATATTTACCTTGTATGTTTACAGCTTTGTGCAGTGAACTGTGTGTATGAGGGGTTTCAAACCTAAATGAGCTGTGGGTCACTGCTGGCACTGTCATCTCATTTGGGGCTATTTTAGTGTTCAAGTAGTACAAATAACAAAAAAAACAAACAAACAAACAAGAAAAAAGCCACAAATGTTTCTGAAAATGTAGTGTTGTGTTTGTTTTTTTAAATTTCATCTGTTGTAGAAGATGACAAAACTGCAAATCTGAGCCCCCTGGTGTATATTAACTAGGGTAGGGTCACAAAAATGTCAAAAGTGTCACAAAACTGTGACTAGTACACTACGCTGACTCGGATAACTGAGTTATATTTAAAAAAAATAAAAAACACCTAGTAGTAGCTTGAGGATTTGATTGAGAAACGAAAACTGACCGATGTTTTAAAATAATGTCTATGTATATTTTACACCAAGCTTTATATATAGGACAGTGCAAAAGTGATCACATTAAAAGTTTTATTGCAGGGAGTGGCCAGAAGGGCACATGCAGCTGTACAGACATAGCAGCAGGTTACTACTGTAACACAGCATCTTAGAAAGCAGCAGCTGCTCTGTGTTCGCCTGTTCATCTTTGTGCAAAAGTGTGTGCAAACACCATCAGTGCATATCTATGCGCGTGTGTGTGTGACTACGTGTGTGTGAATTATACATACGGCTAATCTTCCAGCTCATTTCCCCAGTAGCAGAAAGTGCCTCAGGCTAAACTGCCTCAGCTGCAAATTAGCTTTCTGTTTGACCAAAAATCTCCTCTCCACTCCTTTCCCCTCTCCTTTCCTGATCTGCTGCATGAATATTAAAAACTGCACAGCAGACAACACCGTCAAAGCAGGACCAGTTCGCTTTCACATCAAACCCAGGCCAAAAGAAAGATACTTCCAAAAAAGGGACATCACTCCCCCATCCCCGCCTCACACACACACACACCCACCCCTCTTCTTCTGCTCACCAAAAAAAACTTTAATGTGTCCTGTCCCACTTTCTCCCTTTACTGCAATCTCCAAATCCTGTGTTTGGGAAACACACTGTGGGACCACTGATAAACGTGACAGTCTCTGTCTTACTAGAGCCCTCCTTCTCCTGTTTCATCTTTCTCGTCTCTTCCACTCTGGTCCTCCTTGCTTTGTCCTTTCTCCTCTTCATGAGGTCATTTGATTCCTTCACCTTTTTTCAGTCTCCTCACCTCATTTTCTCCATTTTCTACCCTTTTTCCAAAACCATTTTTACTTTCTCGTCCCTCTCACTTGATGACTTCCTCCTCTCATCTCCCTTCCTGTCTCTTCCCCTCATGTTTATCTTGCCCCGTCGTTCTCACTTGTTGTCAGCTCTTTAGGGAAGTTGAAAAGGTGTGAGGAGAGAAATAAGTCCAAGTCAAAAAACGCCTTTAGGGGATGAAGGCAGGCCCAGACAAGTGTCTGCCTCTCAGAGGATAGTTAAGACACCCAGACAGACACTTTCATGATAGCTGATTGAAGACTGGCAAACGCATGAGAGCACAAGAGAGAGCGCAGGAGAGTAAGGGAGTGGAAAAAAAGAAAAGAGGGAAAAAGAGACAGGGGGAAGAGAAAGAAAAGTCTGAGCGTGGCTGTAAGAGAGGAAGCTAGAAGAAGGGCCCTCTTTAGGAATCTCTAAGCCAGAGCTGTGTTGCTCTTGGGATGATGTGAGGCAGTTGTCAGGCCTGATGTAAATGAATCCTGAAGCACTTCATCCTCCTTAGCCGCCATGCGCCCTTTTGAAACACAGCCAACTCCCCTTTGTTAGCTTTCACAAACACTTTTTCTCCAGTTTTCCTTTTCCCTGCCCATCTGTATTTTTACCTCATCCTTTCCTCCACCTTTCTTCGTCTCTTTTAGCCAGTGTAACTTCAGAGTTCTTTCAGCATATGGGTAAACAGAAAAAGGACTTCTTGAATTCTTGTGTTGATAACTAGTCTCATTTGGACTGTGTCCAGAAGAAAGATGCATTTGAAACTCTACCTGTTCTCTTTCTATTACACAGAGGACAAGCACCATAAGGTATTGCCACTACTTGCATATCCATTTATACAGTGTAATCCACAAGTAGCAGCTACTATTTTTAGTTAATTATGTATTTACAAGAATAGCAATTACCTGATTTGGCACCATACTGTAACTGAATGTCCCAGGGTTATACTGTATAACAATTTATTCAACAAAGCGACTAACCAATTTTTCGACTATAACAATTATTAATTGTAAAATGGTTACAGACTGGTTGAAAAGATAACTATGGGTTTTATTTCCCTATCCTGCAAACTCAAACTGCCACATTAGGAGATCAAAGCTGAAAGTGTAAAGATATATGATTTCAGCAAGTTTCAGTCCTAAACTAAATTGAATATTAAAACTCAAACTCTGCACCAACTGTGGTCCATGCAACTACTTATAGCTGCAGAAGCATCATTAGTTTCTGGCCTGTATACCTTCAGTGTGAAAACTGCTTCTTCTGCTACATTGATCAAAATACCACAGTTGATGTTAGATGAAAATTAAACTATAATAAAACAGAAACAGCACATTTTCTTTATTTATTCTTATTTTACATTGTATTATCCCCATTTTCACTGCAGTGGTAAAACTGATGGCCTTAAAGGATTTCCAGGTACTATATTTCCCCTAAAACATATATCAAAGAGTTGTATAGCTCTTTAGTCTGACTTTAAATAGTTTTTTCTTACTGTGATATTTATTTTTTGTCCTCTTTGGGAGTTTTAAGCGCCCTTTCATGGCGCAAAACTCACCCCACTGGCAACAGTACCACCTAAGCCTTTCTAAAAGCCCAGAAACACCCTGAGTGGAAAGCTTTTAGTGATCTGTATACTGGCATTTTGACTAAAGCTCTTCTCGATTTTCACACTCCTGCCAAGCCATGGGTCAGTACACAGTGTGGACAGCAGTGTTTCTCCTAAGCTAAATTCGTAGCTGTGGGCCACAAAAGTAAAGGCAGTTAAGAAAGTACTAGTAAAAAACATCTCAAAGTTGCTATTCTGGTCATATAAAAACATTACCCATTGTAAATAATTCTCATTTTATATCAATATAATACCTGCAACCAATACCAAACATAAGGATCAGCAAAAAAAGTTTTTTAAAAAGTCAGCTGTAAAATATTCATTACATCACATCCACATGCATTCAAGTGATATTACCTGTTTAACCTGCTATTTCTTTCTTTCTTTTCTGGTATGGTTCAATTTCTGCAGGGGGTGCAGGTGGGAGGCATGATAAAAAAAAGTTTAAAACCCCTGTTTTAATGTAAAATTATCAGCAATGTATTGAAACATGTCCCTTTGAAATATATACACTGCACATATTCCATATTTAATGCTGTATTTGTCATTCTCTTGGTGCTGTATTTGTCATAAATGCTTCTTGGAAATAAATCTTTTACCACTTGAAAGCCTGTTTATTTTTCCCTTAAGTGGTGCCACATATGTAAGGAAAATGCATGTGTACAATGAGCAACAGAGTTGAGTAAAAAAACAACAACTTTTCAACTCTTCTCTGCCAACGCCAAACAGCCTATTCTGCTATTTTGGTGTCACTGAATTGGATGACTGGATGTCTCAGAGGAAAAAGACATATCGGAAATTTAACATACGGGGGCCTCAGCAGCATGTAGAAGAACCATCACTCTGGCACAAACAGCACACCCAAGCTGATCCCACAAGTGTTCACTAGGGTTGAGGTGAAGACTTTGGAGATATGGGACTGTCACTGATTGAAGAATTTCATCTTGATATCTCTATGCTCTGAGAATGCCTCCTATGATGACAACGCCTGTTTTTCCAGTGAGGTAGATTCTGTCCAACACCACCACATTGCCTCCACCAAGCTTGGTACCCTATCAGTGGAGCAATCAGGGTCTTCTCCACACTTTGATCCTACGATCCAACTGTCATAGGCACAATATGGATTCATTGCTGAACAGCACTAATAAGGCAACTGATTTTCATCACTTGGGGTACCAGAAGCCAACAACAAAATAAGATGTTTGGCATTGGCAGTTTTCATTGGTGCAACCCACACACTCAGCTCTGCTGGTCAACCCACAAATGTATTTTCCTTACAAATGTGACACCATTTAGGGGGAAAATAAACAGGCTTTCAAATGGTATAGGATTTATTGCCAAGAAGCATTGTTAAACAAAGAAATAATAAACAAAAAACAAATTTCCTTAATTTTATATAAACTTTACATTTTTAGATGATTATATAAATGGCCTGCATTTGTATAGCGCTTTTCTAGTCCCTAAGGACCCCAAAGCGCTTCACACTACATTCAGTCATTCACCCATTCACACACACATTCACACACTGGCGATGGCAAGCTACATTGTAGCCACAGCTGCCCTGGGGCGCACTGACAGAGGCGAGGCTGCCGGACACTGGCGCCACCAGGCCCTCTGACCACCACCAGTAGGCAAACATGGGGTTAGTATCTTGCCCAAGGATATTTGGCATGCAGCCAGGAGGCAGCCTGGGATCGAACCACCGACCTTCTGATTAGTGGCTGACCTGCTCTGCCACCTGAGCTACAGCCACCCCGTGGCCACCCCGTGGGCTGCAGCCACCCCGTGGCCACCCCGTGGCTGTAGCTCAGAAGGTCTACTATTTTGAGTATGGTCTACCATACTCAAAATGGTGTTACAAATAGACATCTGTCACAGATTAAAAGTTTAGCTCATCATGATACAGAAACCATGAGCAAAACGGCAGAATTTTGAAATCTATTATACCCTCCTAGGACTGTACTCTTTTGGACAGAGATCTTAGATGTTGTCCTAGGATCTGCTAGAGCCTCTCGTCTAGCTTGGGGGTCACTGCACCAAGTGCTCCAATTACCACTGGGACCACTATTGCCTTCACCCTCCACATCTTCTCAAGTTCTTCTCTCAGGCCTTGGTATTTTTCAAGCTTCCCGTGTTTCTTCTTCCTCATGTTGCTATCCATCAGTATAGCTATATCTATCACTACTTGGCACAGATGTTCCGGCCACTTGGTTATGGCGTTCCATGTATGCTTTGCCTGCTACCATCTTGTACCCTACTGTTATGTGCTGGATTGCCTCAGGTGCATCTTTACACAGCCTGCACCTGGGATTTTGCCTGGTGGGACAGACCCCAGCCTCTAACAATCTTGTGCCGAGAGCTTGTATCTGTGCTGCCATGATTAGTGCCTCTGTGCTGTCTTTCAGTCCAGCTTTGTCCAGCTACTGGTAGGATTTCTGAATGTCAGACACTTCTTATATCTGCCGGTGGTACAAACCGTAAAGGGGCCTATCCTTCCACGATGGTTCTTCTCCTTGCTCTTCTTCTTTCTCGGGGTTCGTCTGCCTCAGGTATCCACTAAGCACATGGTGAGTTGTGGCCATCTTCCTGATGTAATCATGGATATTCGTTGTCTCATCCTGGACAGTGGTTCTGACACTCACTAATCCTCAACCTCCCTCCTGTTGCTTAGCATACAGTCTCAGGGTGCTGGATTTGGGGCTATACCCTCCATGCATGGTCAGGAGCTTTATTGTCTTGATGTTGGTGGTTTCTATCTCCTTCTGTATTCAGCAGGTAGATCTTGTTCTTCCCATTCAGCTGACTCTTCAGGACATGCCTGGCCCTCTGCAGGTATTTGGTGGTTGTGGATTCACTAGTGGCTTCTTCATCATTCCTATTTACCTGTGGGATTTTCAGGTATTTGTAGCTATCCTTGATATCTGCAATGTTCCCTTCTGGTAGTTCATTCCCCTCAGTTCTGACGGCCTTCCCTCTCTTTGTTACCATCCAATTATACTTCTCCAGTCCAAATGACATTCTGATGTCATTGCTATATACCCTAGTTGTGTGGATGAGTGAATCCATGTCTCGTTCACTTCTGGCATACTGCTTGATGGCACCCATATAGAGGAGGTGGTTGACAAATGCTCCATTCTGTAGTAGGTATCCGTAGTCTTGCCAATGCTCTCACTGAAGGGATTCAGGCCTGTACAGAAGAGCAGTGGAGACAGAGCATCTCCTTGGTAGATCCTGCACTTGATGGTACAATTCGCTTGAAGTTGGCCTCTAGTGTTGTTTGTCACATCCCTATTGAGTGTCTGATGAAAGTTATTAGGGTCCTGTTGATCTTGTATAGTTCTAGGCATTCCATCCACGTGAGGGGCATTAAGTCATAGGATTTCTTATAGTCAATCCAGACAGTGAACAGGTTGGTGGTGCTCTTGCAATCTCGAGCGACTGCTCTGTCTACCAGTCGCTGGTGTTTTGCCCCTCTGTTATTCTTGCCAATTCCAGTTACTTGCCCTACTCGTGTATTGACCCATGTGCCTGTTCATCTTAGCCGCTATGATGCCTGACAGGAGCTTCCATGTGGTATGAGGCAGGTTACTGGCCAGTAGTTGGATGGGCCCACTCCCTTCTGGGGATCCTTGGGGATCAGGACTGTCTGGCTGTCAGTTAGCCATTCTGGGTGTCTCTCGTTGATTAGCAGCTGGTTCATTTGTGCTGCCAGATGCTCATGGAGTGCAGTCAGTTTCTTCAGCCAATAGGTGTGAATCATGTTGGGCCTGGTGCTGTCCAATTATCTATACCTGGGACCCTTTCTTGGATGTTTGCCACTGTGATGGATACCGGGCCATGTTCAAGGAGGTTGCTGTGGTCTGCTCCTAGCTCCACTAGCTAGCACTGAGCATTGCAGTTATGGGTTGCATCATTTTTCGAGATGCTCTTCTAGTATTACTCCATCTCCAGCCTTGGTGGGGCTGTTCTCATGTTGTTCCCCTGCCACTGAGAGTACACCCTAGATGGTTCAGCAAAGTACAGCTAGTTTATTCTCCTGCTTTCTATCTCTTTGGTATACCTTTTCAATTGGCTGGCTAAGGCTGTGAGTCTTTCCTTGGCAGTTTCCAAGGCCTCAGATATGGGCAGCTTACTGTACTTCTTAGGCACCTTCTTCATCGCACCTTTCTGTAGCTCCGATAGTTGACTAATTTCCCTCTATGCTACCTTAGCCTCTAGTCTCCTTCTCCATGTAGGACACTGCTCCTTGTGGCTGTTCATCTTACAGCCAAACATCTCTGTGAGGACTGCTGCTGTGTATAGATCAGCTGGTTGGTTTGGGGGATGGTCACAGTAGGGATTTTAAGTATTGCTGCATTCACATCTTTTAGTAGACCTTCAGAGGGTACTTCACATAGTCTTGGTAATCGGCTACAGAGAGTCTAGGTTTCCAGCTTCACCATGATCCTATCTTTCAGGTCAGCAGCCCTTCCTTACCATAGCTTATATATATATATTTGTTATTATAAAAAAGAACATGTATTTGATGCTAACATGTATTTGATGCCCTAAGATGCTTAGGGTCAAAGGTAGGGCATAGCATAAAAAGTATGATGATTCAAAAAAGAAAGTATTTTAAGAGAGAAATCTATTTTACTGCTGTCAGATTATTCTATTAACAACTAGAGGAATGCTAAGCTTTATGCAGAGCTGAGCGTGATAGTACACATGAGCACATGGGTGTTTGAATGCAAGTTTTTCACAGACACTAGTTTATATACACTGCACTGTTACTGTTTGACCTTTCTCACACAGAATCCCACCTTACCCCTCTCCCACATTTTACACTTCCCTCCCATCAACTCTTTTGCTCTCATCATTCTTTATACCTTAAATCTTTACTTTTTACCCTGATCTCTCCACCCTGCTCACTTGAATTATACTCTCCTGGCTTTTCTTTTTGTTTCTTGGACAATCCAATCATGTTGCTTAGCTTATGCTTCACTGTCTCCTCCTCTTATACCTCATCCTCTTCTTTCTACCTCCTCTAATCCCTGACTTCCTGCCACAGCCCCCACACATCGTACTTCACCAGGCTCTATTCCCCCTGCATCTCTCCTCTGGGCTATGTTGCCCTGTGACTGACTGACATGCCACTCACTGATAACACACCTCATTCCACAGCCAGTGAAGCTGTCAATGGAAGGGGGGGGGGGGGGGATAAAGACAGAGACATAAAGAATAAAGACAGTGAGAATGACATAAAAAAACAAAATGAGAGAAAGAGAAATAACAAGAGATATTATGAGTTTGGAGTGAAGAGTTTAGTGAATGAGAGAACAATACTGTTGTTGACTGGAGAAAAGTAGCAGGCGAGAATAAGTGACACATAAAAGGAGATGTTTTGTAAAGTATATAAAGGCATCACCAGAAAGGAGATGTATGTGGCAAAATTATTCTTAATATTAAGAAGGAAAAAAGGAAGGAAGGAAGGAATAAGCAACTAAAATTACAAAGAATAAAATAAACTGGTGTGAATACGGAAGAGTAATGGCCATGATTAGAGCACATGTAATATGGTTTCAAAAGTAGGAGTCCCAGTAACCCCAGTGGTGAAGATATTTAGCATAAGATACTGCGATTCAAGTCAATATAAAAGGAAAAAAATATATAACTATTACTATTTATAGCTCAGTCTTATTTAAACAACCTAGTAATAGTAATAGTTTTTAAATGGTTAAAACTAATGATGGTGGATGATGGTTTTGAGTCACCATCAGTTAAACAGAATTAAGTTCAATATAACGTAATGCTTGGGTGCTGTCAAAATTCTACAGTTGAGCATCATGTAAAAGACATGAGATAAAAAGGACAAAAAACAAAAAAAAATAGGGGCACAGAGAGGAAGAGCAGTTGGGTCAGGTCAACAAAGACTAAGAAGAAGAAGAAGACAAAATTGAAAAAAAAAAAAAACCCTCCACCAAAGGTGACTTTAAAATTGTCAAATTCAAAGTAATGTTTTCACATTACCATGAAAATGTATTGATTCTATATATGATATGGAGATAGCAGCCAGAGGTGTCTCTCTGCAGAAGCGAGAGCTCCTAAGAGCTCATTTAATCAAAATCTGATTACTTGATTGGATCCAGCTGGCTAACTTACAATTAAGCTTAAGACAGTAGGTGTTCAAGTTTTCATTTGAACCAGAGGGACCGAGGCCTTGTCATGGTGTTGTGTGACTAGATGCTCTCAGATCTCTTTCTTAACTTAATATTTTGGAAACTGATTAATTCCATATTCCAAGCTATCCCTGTTCTCACCCTTCACACGCAAAACAAGCAAAGTGAAATCAGTAAGTGGATTTTGACTTTGTGTGTCATCAGCATGTCACTTTTGCATCTTCAGGCACATTTTCACCTTTCCTCTCTCCATTTCTCTCAGTCCGTCTCTTCTGTTATCACCCTCCCTCTCCTTGTTATTCACTCTCCAATCCTCTCCCACCCTCTTTAGTCCCACATCCCCCCTCTATGCTTGCCCTTACTCACTATGAACTGTTAGCAGCTCTGATGTACGGCCAATATTCTCTCTATCATATTAGCACGGCTGAAGTGTGTAAAGGAAGAGATAGGAAAAGAAGGAGAGAAGGAAAAGAGAGAGAGAGAGAAAAGATGGGGAGGAGACACATTTGTTCTACTCATCTCAGCGCTAAAAGATACAATTACCTCTCACAGCATATTATCCATGTTTTATACCATCCCAGGGCCCCATGCCTTTGCCTTGCCGCGCTCACCCCATGTAAGGCCCATATTTTAACACTAGCTATGACAGTTTATTTAAGAAAAGAAAATTGTCCCCAGGGAGATGGA
Organism: Haplochromis burtoni; assembly: GCF_018398535.1. Lineage (NCBI taxonomy): Eukaryota > Metazoa > Chordata > Actinopteri > Cichliformes > Cichlidae > Haplochromis > Haplochromis burtoni. The sequence goes on from NW_024582372.1 coordinate 4,043,420, forward strand.
GAGTGAGAGAGGGAGAGACTGTGTGTGAGTAAAATGAGAGGGAAAGAGGGAAGGGCAAAGAAGGTGGAGAGGGAAGACAATGAAAGGGGGAGAGAATGAGAGATAGATGAGGTAGCGAGAGAGAATGAGAAAGGGAGGAAAAGAAAATTATCTTCTGGTAAAAAAAAAAGACAAAGAGGAAAAAAGAGAGAGAGGGTGACACACCAACCTTTTAATAAAGACCATAATTCTCAGACTTTTTCTTTCAGAGCAAAAAGCAAAGTGGATCCCTTTAACAAAAAACATTCACGAGAACATACTGAGAATTTACTCTGTAAAAATGGAGAGATGCTGAAATGAGACAAATCAAATACATTTTTTCCTCAAAATGGTCTGTTCAATGTAGTTTTTTCTTGTTTTATCAAAATTTAAAAAAAGAAATTAATAAATTCTTCCTTGTTTATATTTAGCCCAGTTAGAGAAGATATTCTTGTTTTCGCTGAGAAGCCATGGATGCACCAGTGAATTGTGACCAGGTTAAGTTTGGGCCATGTTGAGCTTGAAATTTCTCCAACACATTTTCTCTTATTGGGAATAAACCTCTACTAACTGCTTCCTCTCCCTGCTACTTGTGACACCTAGATGATGGTGCAAGAGGGCAGATACAGAACCACACTAAAATGTAAGAAAGTTGAAGATAATCATAGCAGATAGCTGCCCCTCTCTGAGCCTCGTTCTGCTGGAGGTTTCTAACTGTTAAAAGGGAGTTTTTCCTTCTCACCATTGCAAAGAGCTTGCTAATAGGAGGTTGCTTGATTGTTAAGGTTTTCTCCAGAATACTGTTGGGTCTTTACCTTACAGTAAAGAATACTTTGACTATTGTTGTGATTTGGCGCTATACCGATAAACCTGAATTAAATAAAACCAAATTAAACAAACAGCTCCTTTTGCTCTAACAAGTGAAAAGTGTGAAAAGTTTTTTTTTCTTTTCTTTTTTAAATCTAAAGCACCTTGCAGAACCCTAGCCGGATGCATTTTTAGCTCTCATATCTCCAAGCTCCAATGGGAATGAAACCTCTAACCCTGCTTCTATTAATGCCTTGCTCTCACCACTAAGCTGGACCACACTACACACTAACTTAAACCACTGATGTTAAATTAATTAATTAATTTCAGGCTAAAAAAAAATCTACAATGGGCATGCACACACACACACCTTTCTCTCTATGTAATTGATGCCAGTCTTGTGCCCTTTTGCCTCCAGTGCCAGCAGGCAGAGGGCTACCATAGAGGTGTCCACTTCACCCCTGCATAACAACCTTGCCTCACCTTCACACACATACAGACAAGCACACATAAATGCATGTAATCTGGTGCACACAAACACATGCAGAGAGCATACAAAAGGGTGCATAAAACGCTCCCTTGCATGTACACATAGTGTATGCTTATGCAAAGTATAAACTAACACAAAGTAACCTTCAGTGCGTATCTCCATCTTTCTCTGCCATTCTAGGTGGTACAGAGACAAAACCAAAACCAGGAGAAGCAAATTGGACAGAGTGTAGTGAATCTGCTTGTCTCTACAGTATATGACATGTAAGGCCTCCTACACACACAAAAAAACCTTTTAACTTCTACATTTATTTTAAGCGCATAATATTAACTAACATTATAAAGGATTTTTGTATTAAGTCAGATTTAAACAAACAGCAGATTTTGCCCAAAGTCCTGTACTATCAGATGTTTAAAAGGAGAAATTCTATTCATTCTAAAAAATATATAGCACTTTGAATTTGAGTCAGCAACTCATATTTCACAAACGTTTAAGAGGTGTGCTCATCACTAAGTCAAATCAAATCTTCTGTCAGCAACACTTCAAGAATTTGGAAATGGACTAACTGGCCAGCAGAAACTGGCCATTCTGCTTTGATATAGTTTTTGTTGGTCAAAAGTTTAAGGCTTCCTTCACTGTACCTGTATTCCCTCATCATGTCTTCCTTTCAACAAATGAAGTATGTTTTCCATGGCACTAAACAACCATCCCCACAGGAAGTGGTTTGCTCATCTCGAATCGCTTTGTAGTTGACAGCTGGTTACTAGCAGACATTCCAGGCTCTGGCTGAGTAGGTTATCCTCAAATGTATTTGCCATCCTGTCTTATGCCAACTGACAGCTTTCTGTATTGATATTGGCAGTCACTTCAACCCCCTCATCACGAAGGTGAGAAAATGGTTATCTTGCCCAGCTATGATTTAAGTCACTGAATGGCACTAACTTTTTTTTTTGGTCTCCGCTCACTACATTGTCACTTCCTGTGTTGATGTCCTTAAGAACCCCAATCAGATTTCAAGAAATTTGACTAAACCCCCCCCCCCCCCAAAAACCCCAAAAAAACCCAAAAAACCCCCCCCAAAAAACCCCCAGCTGAGCTAACTTTATCAAATCAGTTAGCATCACAGCTAAAGACATGGGTGTTTGTGTTAAACTGGCCAATCGACTTGTCCAGCATGTTTTTTTTTTACTGCCCCAAGCCAGTAGTAGACTTATGTCAAAACTTGCTTAAGTACTACCAGCACCCAGTATTAATGTACTGCAGAAAGAGATTTTTGTTGTTTAGAAAATTTAATTTAAATGTTTAGTAATAAATATCAAGTGAAAAAGAGTTTTGACCTAAGGTTTATTGTGTCCCCCCCACAGAAACGAGACAACCTTCCTCCAAGACCATACTGCTACATATGACATATAGTAGACAACACAGGACTACATAAAGTGCAATGTACAAAAATTGCACATTACTTTAAAGTATCGTGTGACATGATACTTTCTATATGTTGACAATACACGCAACACTTGTAAAAATCATAATTTCAAAGTTATAAGGCTGTCAACTGTTGATCAATAAATAATTAAGTTAATCTTGCAGACCTTGGTGGATGTAGGCCAAATTTTAATAGATTGTTACATGAACCAAACTTTTATCAGAATACATTTAAGATTTTTCACACTATCACATTTACAGAAAGAAAGACGTGCATGCAAACGCTACCAAAAGCATAACCTCCTTGGTGTAGGTAATAAAGGTGGGTGTTTCCAAAGACTGTGGTGTTATCAGGCGAGTTAGTTCAAAATAGCAGCTCTCTGCCAAGTCTACACCAGTCCATATACACACAAAGACACAGGCCAGAGTATAATTGTGCGTGAAAACATTCATTAAGGGTATTATGACATGCAGTAGAAGTTTTAGCAGCCAAAGTGTCTAAGAGCAGATTAGTGAAACAGATGAGCTGTCACAGTCCTTAGAATAAATTGGAGAGCAATGGGAACAAATAGTTCACTCCCTCCAATAAATACATTGATACAGATGTGTGTCTGCATGTGTGTCCTTGTAATCCTGACTGGACCTTAACTTAGAATGACACCCAGAGACATACTGACTTGTCATGTTTTCTTAACTTGTCAGTTTCCCCACTCTTTTTCTCTGTCTTTATGGCTGGGACTCTCTAAGTATATGTTGAGCCAATGTGTACATCCTCTTCTTTCATATATTACTATATTTAATAGCAAGAAATGAAAGTTTCCAGTGTGACTGGTTGTCCATGCCAGGAAGGACAAGAGTTCACAATTTTAATATTATTGGTATCTGATTTATCTCACAATTCTTCTTCATCATGCTCAGCTACTACTGAATTTCCCACACGACTTATGACACTGGGACATAAATTTGGTGAACTTCAATCATTCATTTAGCATTTGTTCAGATTAAGGAAGGTTAATTGTCTAAAAGCATTTTTAAAAATCGTTTTCTCTCATGCAACCCAAATCAACCTACAGACGATGTAAATTATTTATGGGATAAACTGCCTTTCCAAAACAATCCAAGTAAGCCCGGTAAGGCTAAGGTGCTACAGGCCAAAAGGATTAAAAGATAAATAATTTCTATGTATTATTTTCTCTTTAAACATTTACTTTTAATGTCTACATAAAGAATCAGATCCATCAATCCATCCATTCATTTTCTTCTGCTTATCCTCATCAGGGTTGAGGGGGGTTCGGTGCCATAGGGCTACCATAGGGCGTGAGGTGGGGTACACTTTGGACAGATTGGTAGTATCAGGGCAGAATCCGATCCTTTTTTTTGTGGCAAAAAAAATTTCATTGTTGAAAATATGTCCCACCACTCACCATTGCTCACCACAATATGAATCTGTAGGTGTGATGAGCAGTTTTCTCTCTCTATGTGAACAGAGCTTTCTACAAGAATAAAACACTGAAAGAGATATGGTGGTGAAACTGACAATTCATAAATAAGGCCAACCAACCCAAGCATACACTGTGGATTAATTACTGAATTCCTTTGTGTTCCTAATTAATGTTATTGCACCTTGATAAACAGTGCTTATGTTCTTTGGATCCCAAGATGATGCATTCATGTACAAAATGCCCTAATTTCTATCAATCATAAACAGAAATGCAGCATAAGAAAGCCTCTCCGTGGAGGACCCAAATTTAGGCATTAGCTCTTTAACAAGCTCTTTAAAGAGAGGTTAAAAGGAAAGACTTTACTTAGAACAAATTCAGTGGGTTTTAAAAGCCACTTCCCCGGATTTCCAAACTCAGTTGACTTTGTTCTCACTTAACGTAAGCTTAGACCATGCAGAGATTGCTGAAAAACATGAAAGCACTCTGAAGCTACAACAGAACCTGTGTCTGAGTAGAAGCAATTAAAAACTGTGTCATCAATATAACAACATTTTATCATATAAAGATAACACTTGCAGACTTCCTAACACAGACGCATTTACAACAAGCAACAGCGATAACTCAGTAAACAAAAAACACAATTTATGGTGCACGAGTAACATTTCCAGATTTTGAAAACAAGTGCATTTTCTCAAGATCTCAGTTCCTACAGTAGATCCACCTCAAGACTGACATAATTTATTTGCACAAAAGTTAAGTAAAGAGCTCCATGACTCTAATAATTCATTTAAGTTTGACATTGTGACACTTAAAATAAAACAAAAGACCAACCACACCAAATTATTCTTATACACAAATCAGTCAGTGTGAGACTAGTTGTACTGAACTCTTCATCCACAGCTGTAGAGCAGATGCTTTTCTATGGACAACTATCAATTATTAGTATATCCTGCAAAAAGTCACTGAAAGGTGAGTCCAATGATAGACTGACTTTACAGCTATCACTTAACTACACTGAGCCACATCCCCGCTTCCCCCATTTCTCTTCCTCTGTCATTCCCTCCCTCCCCCAGGCAACATTTTCCTCCGCTATTCTCTACATCGTTACCATAATCAGATAAGACAACTACCTAGGGAGCACCAGCATCCCTACAGCACCTTGCTCCTGGCACCCCTGTGTGTGTGTGTGTGAATTGCTCCTGGCGCTTGGAAACCCGCATTCCTTTTGACTGTCTTTTTTGGTGTTTTGATCTTTACAAACCGACAGATGACGGGTGTGTGTGTGTGTGTGTGTGTGTGTGTGTGTGTGTGTGTGTGTGTGTGTGTGTGTGTGTGTGTGTGTGTGTGTGTGTGTGCTATATGTGAATAAGAAAGGTTTCTAAATTACAGAGTTCCTTCATAGGGTAATATCTGTATTGTAGCTGACAGACTGTTACAAATTACCGCTGAATTGCGAGTATGTGTCTGTGTAGCAAGCCAGTAGATAAGTGTGTGTGTGTGAAGGAGAACAGGGGTATGCGAATGGTGTTTAAGTGTCAAGTATGATTATGTTATTCTTCTGAATGGTCAAAGCAGATCACATCACCATACCATTAAACAAAAGGCAGACTGATTCACAGAGAATTCACAAAAACAAACGCATACAAAGTTTTGAAACACCTTCAAGGGGCACCAACGTAACACACTTTTAGTAAATTACTGTACTCTCCCATGCCTACACTAATATGCAACAAACATATAAAGCATACTGTACAAAGGCATATATGACAACTGTACCCCCAGAGGCACGCATCCTGTACACACGCTAGCAACCAACTGAGCCATCAGCAAAACTACATTTAGCCAACAACATGTTAGACTGCCAAAGTACTGTTCCATCAACACCAGTCAGCAAGCTTGTAAACTAGACTGTCAAGTCAAATTTTCAGGCTAGACACAAAGATTTTCATTTTAAAGCATTGCACATTATGGATAACGTACTCAGAACTCCTGGTTTCCCAACCATTTAAATGCAAAACGAAGGTGCTATTAATGTACATTCATTAATGTAGTTACATTTGACACTGTTAGCTCACTTTAAAGCACTCATCCACTTTAGTTATTATGGAACTTATTTTACTGTGTTTTGAGAACACATGGTATTAACAAAGAAAATTTTAGATATATCTTTTTAAAAATACGAAAAGCAAGGTCATCAATAAACAAAATTCCAAAACATTTTATTAGCATCTAAAACAATTCTGGTCTTAACAAATGACTCAGATTATTTCATTATAGATTTGAAAAAATAAAATATATTTTAGAATCTGAAAATAAATTGGTATCTGCAGTCTGCTCACAGTTAGACAATAATTTCAGCACAGCTTCTGCATCCAGTAATCCACCTTCCTCAACTGCACACCAGTTCAATATCCCATTCCTGACTTATTCACCACTACAATAATTATTTATCTTTTATCCAACTACAGTTCTCTTTATTCAATCATCATTTACATATAGCTTGCTCTGAATAAAACTGTAGCAACCTTCATATCAAAAGATGCATATGAGGCACAGTAACTGTTGAGCACAGGATTTTACACTGATTTGTATGAGGGTCAAAACGATTTCTTCAGCACTTCTAGGCATAAATGGTCATATTTTTTTTTCTTTTTATCCCATACACCCCAATACTCACCATATGATGAATAAAACCAATTTAGGAAAAGTCATGAAATATGAGATGATGGATTTTCTTTTAACAAAGTTGCATAATTTTTAAATACCAAAGGAGTCCAAGTAACCCCTTTGCCGTTTCTAGTGTTAAATCTTTTATAATTTTATTTGAAACTGGAGACTGGACTTTTGAGTATTATCCTGTTTTATTGTCTAATACTTTAAGCTGTACATGGTCCCCTCCACTTTTATATTTTACGCCATTTGTGTTTACTTTAGATACAACCTCATTATACCTGCCATGTGCTTCATCATAAAACCCTTTTCAGCATTATTCGGCGTGCGCTCATTTACAGTAAAATCTAGGCTCGAAGTGCTGAGTTTACATAGAAAGGTGACCACGGTAGATTTTTCTCCATTGTTAACAGTTACTGTATGGTGTCTTATGGCATAGAATTGTGGTTTACACATTTGCCTTACTGGTTCAATCCTGGGAGAAGACACAAATCCTTGGGGGGAAACCATCTGAACACTGCCAAGAGATATATGGAACTGCATATATTAAAGTGTACATTTTAGGAAATCCTCAAGTCTCAGGAAAACATTGTCAGACCATAAACAAAAAAGCATAATGTTCCATTGAAAAACCCATCAGACTTTTGACAAAACATTATCAGACAATATGGTCTTAGAACAAATGGCATCAGACTAAAATGTCTCCGATAAAATGTGTCTGTGAAGGTTCTCAGTCATCCAGGTCATCGTAGTCTAAGGAGCTTGGAAAGAAAAGCGTCTGGACTTCTTTGAGTTGCTTGAAGACGTTTCACCTCTCATCCGAAAAGCTTCTTCAGTTCTAAGGTCAAATGGTGGAGAGTCCCAGATTTAAACCCAGTGGGAGTTTCCCCCCAAAGAGGGACAAAGGACCCCCTGATGATCCTCTACCTAATCACATGAGCCAAGGTGTGAAAGCGGGTGTGGGTCACAATCAGCCCGGGTTTCTGGTGAGGTCATTGTGAAACCTGGCCCCACCCTATCATGTGATTTCCTGAGGTCAGATGGCCCAGGATGTGAGTGGTCGTTAAGGCGTCTGGGAAGCGATCTCCAAACTGGCTTATAGATGGCAGACAGTTGGTGTTGTAAACCACCGCCTCTGTTCAAAGATGGTCGCTCACAGTGGACATAGATGGCTTCTTTCACTCCTCTTTCAAACCATCTGTCCTCTCTGTCCAAAATGTGAACACTGGCATCCTCGAAAGAGTGACCTTTGTCCTTAAGATGCAGATGAACTGCTGAGTCTTGTCCCGTGGAGGTGGCTCTTCTGTTGTGCCATGCGCTTGTGAAGTGGCTGTTTGGTCTCTCTGATGTAGAGATCTGGGCATTCCTCGCTGCACTGTACAGCATACACCACGTTGTTAAGTTTGTGTTTAGGAGTTTTGTCTTTCGGGTGAACCAGTTTTTGTCTGAGTGTGTTGCTGGGTCTGAAATGCACCGGGATGTCATGCTTGGAGAAAAACTCTCCTGAGTTTCTCTGATACACCAGCTACATAGGGGATGAAAATGTTGTTGCGTCTGTCTTTCTTATCCTCCCTCGCTAGTGTCTGATCTTCTTTTCCGTGCCTCTTTGCTGACTTTATAAACCCCCAATTAGGATAGCCGCATGTTTAAAGTGCTTCCTTTACATGTGTGTGTTCCTTCTTTTTCCCTTCAGGCTTAGAGGGTGTAGGGTGGTGGTGCAGGGTCCTGATTACCCCAAGTTTGTGTTCCAGAGGATGATGGGAGTCAAAGAGGAGGTACTGGTCCGTGTTTGTGGGCTTCCGATAAACTTCAATGTTGAGGTTGCCATTCTCTTCAATGTGCACAGCGCAGTCCAGGAAGGGCAAACAGTTATCCTTTGTGTCTTCCCTGGTGAACTTTATGTTTTTATCCACGGCGTTAATGTGCACAGTGAAAGATTCCACTTCTCGTGTTTTGATTTTGACCCAGGTGTTGTCTACATATCTGTACCAATGGCTGGGTACTCTCCCTTTAAAAGAGGTGACACGGAGGAGCCCATGGCACAGCCATGTTTTTGTCTGTAGAAACCCTCGTTGTATTTGAAATATGTAGTGGTAAGGCAGAGGTCTAACAGTGTGCAAATCTGATCGGGTGTGAAGTTGGTCCTGTCTTCCAAGGAGCCGTCTTCTTGTAGTCGTTTTCTGACAGTGTCCACTGCCTACGTGGTAGGTATGCAAGTGAAGAGGGAGACTACATCAAAGGACACCATGGTTTCATCTGGGTCCAGGGTAGGTTTCTGGACCTTGTCGGTGAAGTCGGTGTAGTTCTTGATGTGATGTGGGGTGTTCCCCACAAGAGGTGCTAGGATGGTAGCAAGGTGTTTCGAGATGTTGTAAGTGGCTGAGTTTATGCTACTGATAAAAGTGCCTCAGAGAGAAGCTTCCAGCAGGTGACGCTGTTATCAGGTCAGGGCCTGCATCCTTCAAAGGACTGGTCTAAGTAGGCCGGGTAATGCAAAGGAAGGACCTGCGAAGACTAGCTGACTGTTAAATTAGACGGTCTAACCAAGCCTACAATGCACCTCCTGTTGCCTAGCAACCGCGACAGTAGCAGCTACAGCCGTGGACGACCGAAATAGAGAAAGTCTTTATTTTATGTCATTTATTTTACTTTTATTGGAGAAAATTGTAGGCAGCACGGTGGCACGGTGGTTAGCACTGTTGCCGCACAGCAAGAAGGTCCTGAGTTCAATTCCATCATCAGGCCAGGGTCTTTCTGTGTGGAGTTTGCATGTTCTCCCTGTGTTTGCGTGGGTTCCCTCCGGGTACTCCGGCTTCCTCCCACCGTCCAAAGACATGCAGCTTGTGGGGATAGGTTAATTGGATAATCCAAATTGTCACTAGGTGTGAATGTGCGAATGAATGTGAGTGTGAATGGTTGTCTGTCCCTGTGTGTTGGCCCTGCGACAGACTGGCGACCTGTCCAGGGTGTACCCTGCCTCTCACCCTATGACAGCTGGGATAGGCTCCAGCGCCCCCCGCAACCCTGAAAAGGATAAGCGGAAGTGAATGGATGGATGGATGGATGGAGAAAATTGTGATGTTTCATCAGAGGTGTATGTTAGAACGCCACAGCCATGGCCTGAGTCCCTTTAGCCAACAGTAATGTTAACTTTAGCTAGTAAACTAGTTTTCTAGAGTAGCTCATGAAACTAGTCTCTTTTCATTTTGACGATACAAATATAATAGGTCTTACGTTGTATTATGTATACTTTTATACATTAAAAAGTTATCAGTGGTGGAATTTAACTCTGTTGTCTCAAATATTACATTTTAGTTCAAATTTAAGGTATTTATTTCTATTTCACATTACTTTATACCTGTATGACTGTCTGAAAGCTTTACTTAGTTATATTAAAGGGCAATATCATAGTAACAGCTAAAAGTAGACTAAAAAGATGTGATCCTTTTGTAGATTTCAAATAAAATGAAATGTAAACTGATGTAGTAAATATTCTTGTACTGGATGAAAAGTTCCAATATCATAATTTTCTTAAGATTTTAAAGATATAAGAGCATTAAAACAGGCTGATGTTTTTTGGGTAATAGGATCTAATAGGAGAGAGGATACAGACACATGACATCCTTATAAAATACTTAGACAACTTCAAGACAAGAACTGCAAAAACAACTTTTTGCAATTCTTTTGAATATTTTATTTAAGTCAGCTGCATACGTTTTCCACTAAAACCAACCCAATCCCACTTCGTTAAGAACATTTTTTAACTAAATATATTCTGGATACATCAAAGCATTGTCAAAGTTGTCTGTGCTTGCCTTTATTTTTCCTTCTTTCCCCTGTCATTTTCTGCAGGAAAAACATCAGTGATTCATCACAAATTTATTTGTGTCATTCCCTGAATGAAGCTGTTATATTTTGTGTTGGCGATACCTCTGCAAACAAGAAACAAACATCTAGAATTTCTTTTAAATGATTCCACCATTTTCTAAACTACAGAGAACCGCTATTTGTTCTCCTCATCTCCCCAAAACTTTTAAGTACATTTGGCTTCACATAGCCAAACAGACCCAGCTTGGCCAGAAATTAACTTAACAAACTAACTGACCAACCAACCAAATCATGGAGGACCCAACCCACATTTAGTGGCAATATCAGTAATGTCACATAACTTGGCCGAAAGTTAGCTAAATGTAACTTTTAAGAGTCTTTGTTATACTCACATTTGTTCCGCTGGATATTTGAGGGCGATAAAACTCAGCACTTACTTTTAAAAGTTTATTTCTGGACCACTTCGTTTGACCATCCACCATTTTCCCCCAAAAATTCCTTCAACCTTGATTTGCAATGAATCCTGGTATAGGGAGGACGAAGCATAGGTGCGACCCATCCTCCAAAACTGAGGAAAGTAGGACGCATTTGTTGGCCACATTTGGATGACACTGGACAGCTTTCATCATTTCACTCTGACATAATCGGTCTTCAAATGTGGCTTTTGAAGGAAGCAGCCCCTGAATTTGGACACAGCCATGTTCTGCCAGTCTCGCACACTGATCACTTGGAAAATAATTTGGCTGGCAGGAAGCTTCTCACTTTTTTCTGAGACTGTGTCGTCTGATGTGGTTTTTCTGAAGCCTTTTAGTCTGATGGCGTTTTTTTCTGAGACCATATCATCTGATGCCATTTTTTGAGCCCTTTTAACCTGATGTCGTTTTGACTGAGACCTTTTAGTCAGAAGCATGGAACCTTTAGTCCAATGCCGTTTTTTCTGGGACCTATTTAGTCTGATGCCCTTTTTTTCTGAGACCTTTTAGTCCAATGTCGCTTTTTCTGAGACCTTTTTAATCTGGTGCTGATTTTTCTGAGACCCTTTAGTCTGATGCATTTTTTCTGAGACTATATCGCCTGATGCGTTTTTTTTCCGTTTTTAGTCTGATGCTGTTTTGTCAAAGGTCTGATGGGAGGTTTGATGGGAAAAGTTATGCTTTTTTGTTTATGGTCAGACATCTGAGGCCTTTATCTGATGTCTGAAGATGTTTTCCTGGATTTCCTAAAATGTATGCCAGCTGTACTCAACAGCTAAATTCCAGATCATATTGCTAACAGGATAAATTCTACTAATGCCTGTTAAAATTTGTGTTTTGTTCTGTTTTTACAGAAAAAAAATACAACTTAGGTTGCAAGAATTTAAGGCTTACCATGTTAACCATATTTTCCCCCTACACTAGCCTTAGTGTTATTCAGAGATCCTGAAAGAGAGAGATTGTCCAGTGGAGTAATCTGTAAAATGATACCCTTCAACGGACCAGAAACACTCACATCAACACACATAGGGATCCATTTGGGGCCTCAAAACTCTCTCCACTTCACTACCTGCCATTTTAGAGTGATCAGTGCTAATGAAAGCCTCATTTTGTCCAGACCACCTTGTATTTCTTACTGAATGTTTCCTAAAATTTCTACTTCATATAAAACTTACATCAACTCATAGTGTGGAAAAAAAGAAATAAAAATGAATAAAACCAAAGAAACCCAAAGAAAACACACAGTACATATATATGTAAAATATTTAGACAGAAAAAGGCACTGCATTGAGAAACTCACAAGTTCACTTGAATTGTACCGATATATGCCAAGTTTAGCTGGGAAAAAATATTGATAACTTAATTAGACAAATGTATTTAGTTAAGAATTATCAACCAATACATCAAAGTTTATGTACAAAAGCGCATGCACTAAAGTACTGCTATCTAAAAAAAATATTAAAAGAATCAACAATTAGAAAAATATTTAAGTAAAATAAAAATGATACAGTTGTACAGGCAAGACTGTACTTTCTTTGTTATATTGTACAAATCACGGAAAAAAGTCCCAAATAACTTAAGTAACTAAAATTCAGCAGCTTTGTTTTTTGTTTGCTTTTGTTTTCATTCAGGCCATAGACTTTTGAAATATTGTGTTGAAAGTGTAAGGAAAGCATCTGTGTCTGTGTGTCTGAAGTAATGTGTATGCCCCTGGCCCCAGCAGCTGTTCCAAAACAGATGTTTTCCAGTATAATTACCACCAGCTCACAGAGTGGATGAGAAAAAGATGGACAGAGAATGAAAGAGTAAAACAGACACAGAGGATGACAGAGAAAATCAGATTATAATAAAAAGAGACAATTCCGCTTTCACAGCCCTAAGTACTGCAGCTACAAACAAAACTCATGGTAGAATGATTACAAACGGGCCGGGTGTAAATGTACACGATCAAATTCATGTACCTCTGACAGTGTCCAACCATAGCATCTTTAACACGACTCACCATGGGGATACTTAAACTATGTATTACTCACCTGCAAAACAAGATGTGTCCACCTCTCCAGTCCTAGTCTGCCCTCTGTTCTAAAGCTGTTCATAGAAGTCTGATTGTTGGACTGACCATATCGCAGAATGATAGCTTCCCCAGACACGGTCAGAGAAAAAAACAGCCGCTGCTCTGAACTTTTCTCCAGGAGCATCCTGAGAGAAACAAAAAACACACATAAACAATAAAGGATTCAATTATGTCTGCATCAGTTGACAGTCCAAAAAGGTTCACATGAATATTTAGCAGTAAGAATTTTAAAGCTTCACCTCAGGAAACAAAGGGAAGAATGGACTCTAACACCCATGAAGCTGAGCAACACTACACACAGTCTCTCATTCTGACATTTTCACATGGAATATCAATATTTTACATGACTGTAAGGTTTCCGCTGCTACGCTGAGGCGCAGACGCACACACTCTCTACGTGTCATATTAACCACCATCACTGACATTTTATGGGAAATCATGGCTTTTATGAACCCAGAGCAGGAAACCCTATAAATCACAGTTAGGTACATGCAAGAGAAAAAGAGCATTTGAATGTATGTCTGTACAAGCACGTAGGTATAAAAGTGAGTCTCTGTGGAGAGAAAGATAGAAAGACAGGCTAAAGAAAACAAATATAAAAAAAACACCAATAGGTAAATTGCTATAAGTACAACACGAGTCAGAAATTATTTCAAGTACTTTTCCTTTAACACACACATAAAAGTGTCTATTAAGGAAGGTATGCAATTATTACTGGCCATACATATTGACCTGAACATCACAGAGTCCAACTTAATTTTATGTGAGCAGCAGTCTGATATTAAGAATGATATATGTGGGGAAAAAAATACACACATTTCAGAAAACCAGTAAAAAATGTTTGCTTCTTTGTTTTAAAGCTATATGCTTACTTAAAATTAAGCAATTTTTAGACTGTCAACCTATTGGTTTATTGGATAACAAGACAATTTTGTAATTTTCTCATTTGACCACCACAGTGAATTTTAATAAAGACAATCCAGATATCTGGAGTGCATATTTTCAGCTTTAATTGAAGGAGTTTTAACAAAAAAAATATACAAATATTTTAAATACATGGCCCCTATTATCAGAGGTAAAATAATTTGACAAGTAACCGACAACCAGTTTTATGTCAATTTCATGTCCACTTCATGTCCACATGACTCATAATTCAATGACAAATTAAACAGATAAAAGTTCTGGAGTGAATTTCTAAGGATGGAACTTGTATTTGGTAGCAATTGACTAAAGCTCTCAATATGAGGTCCAAAGAAAAGTTGAGGTCAGTGTCAATAAGCTGAAAGAAAAAAAAAAAAAAAAACACCTAGTGAGAAAAAAAATCTCAGACAGATAACATTACATTAGTTTAGGAGTATCTTATCAACTACATGTCAAATGTATAGCTGCCAGTAGAACTGGATCACTGTTCTTTATTGAGGATGTGACTGTTGAAAGAAGTAGCAGCATGAATTCTGAGGTGTGCAGGGCTCAGATTCAGCCAACTGCTGCAAAACCGATTGGACAGCAATTTGTAGTGCAAATGGATAATAAAAGTAGGCATACTGCAAAAGCAAACCAAGAGTTTCTCAAGACATAGAAACACTCTACAATAGCCAAGTTAGTACCACACTTCTAGGATTTTCAAGTACTACAAACAATCCTTATCTTTACAACTTGTCCAGCCCTTTTGTTTGTCTAAAAATGGTTGAATTCCTGAATAGTTATTACAACATTTTGTTGAAGTTGAAAGTTTGAATTTTAATCACATCTTTATTGTTGGACTTAAAATCCACTTTGGTAGTATGCAGAGAGGAGAAAAAAAAGCATCGCTGTCCAAATACCTATGGACCTAACTGTACATCACAATACTCAACATACACACTGCTACTATCACCATAATCTGTTTCTATAAAGCAAACCACAGTGTTGTAAAAACCATCGTCTGGAAGAACAGGTGGCTGGGTCTGTTCATTGTTCAGAGGGGAGGGATGTGAAATCACAAAGAGGGGGAGGGACACAGAGAGTGGGGTGAGGAAAGATGGACAGAGGTGAGGATAGAGACCTCCTTTCATCTGGCTTCTTTGATGGCAGCCATGATCATCTCTACTACAAAAGAATGATAGCCAACGACAGCAGCAGAAAGAGAGCAACGGAGAGAGAAAGAGTGAGTGAAGGGGGGGAGATATTACTTCCATTCAGTTGCATTCAGCCATACAGGTGTCATGTTCCACAGACCAAGACAAGACTTGTCTGTCATTTGAATCCTGAGACAGACAACTTCACAAACAAAAATCACAGCGTGAAATTTAAAGGAGAGATTTGATCTCTGAATGATTCTCCATCTGAGTTAAACTTAACAGACACTGACATTTATGTATGTAGCCTGTCTGGTGTTAGACTAAAGCTCCTTCAGAGCTATCACTAGTGTAAAGATCCTGGTCACACTTATCTTTTTGGTACACTGCTGAATAAGTGAATGCAGTATGTCTGGAAATCTCCAAATATTCTTAACAGCTCACTCAAAATTTCCAAGTAATCCACAAAACAGGAAACCTGTCCTTGTTTGTGAAAATGGTGCAAACTGTTCCTGATCATATTAAAAAAACAATATAATGACACTTCACCAGATCATTTTATGTTTCTTGATGAGATAAATTAATATTACAAGTCTTTTGAATACTACTGTAGTTATATAATAAAGTTATGTAAAGCTTTTTATTGCTTTGACATTACCTGAGTGTCAGATGCATTTGAACACTACAAACGTGAGACCGAGCCCATCAACTCAAGGCTGCATTTTCCACTACTAGCATAACATAATTTTGTTAACCTGTGGTTAATGCAGACACTACATTTTTACAGTTAAGATAAGATGGTTTCTCTGCAACTGAAGCTGAATTTAGTTTGATACTTTTATTTTAAGCTGTCCATCCCTAGTCTGACAGTGTAAAAACAGCTCACTGCCAAATCAATTTAGTCCTGCTTTATCAGCTAAATTTTTGAATTTAAACAAAGACATTATGTATTTTTTTTAGCTTACTTTCAATTTCTTGACATGCCATGTTGTTCAAATCACCTGCCTTAAGTGTTGCTGTATGTGGGAAGAGATAGGGTTGCGGAGTAAAGCCAGCTGACCTCTTTGAGTGTGGGCAAGCGCCTTGTCTATGTGAGTGTGTGCATGTGTATGTGATTGCAAGCTGATCTGAGAGTGTGTAACTCTGCACCACGCTACCCTTGCCTGGAACATACCAGCACACTCTCATCCACTGTCTCTTACACACAACATGTCTGTGACATGACAGCTAATTGTTTCCTGATGGTTATACTGATCTCACCAGACCTGACCTGCTCCTTGTTATTGGATCGATATCACAGGGCTTTCTCTTTCATGTAAATATTTGTAAATCATATTTAATGTCATATTATCATCATATATACACATTTTAACTAAACTTCACAGTGGTCTAGAAGGAGTGGTTTATATGTCATCGCTACAACAGGATAGTGTAGCACTACTCTGATGCTATATAACAGTATTTGAGACCCAGTACTAATAATTGACTATATTTAAATACATTATCCTCTTAAGACCCGAACTCTTCCATGACATGCATTTTTAATTTTTCTTTGATATTTGGGCATATTGGGGCCTGATGAATGTAAAAACAAAGAATTACCAGATTTTTTTTTTTACCTTATTTTTGTTTTTAAGAAAAATAAGAGCCACAAATGAGGGTATTCGTCTAAAATTTTGATAGAACAGTAACAGTATAATGTCCTCGTAAGTGGATATCAGGCCCTTGTAGAGAAAAATTTAGTATTTTGGTCTAAATAACCCAAAATGTGATGTCCACATACGTGGACGCCAGGTCCTAGGAGGTTATATAAAATTTTAATATTCATGTGTGTTTCACCCATTCCTAGTATTTTGTCCTGTCTTTCTCCCCTCAACCCCAACCAATCTCGTCAGATGGCTACCCCTCCTTGAGGCTGGTTCTGCTGGAGGTTTCTACCTCTTAAAAGGAAGTTTTTCCTTCCCACTGTAATCAAATGGTTGCTCATAGGGTGTTGTCTGATTGTCTGGGATCTTTACTTTACAATATAAAGTGCTTTGAGGTGGCTGTTGTTGTTATTTGGAACGATCTAAATAAAACCTGAATTGGATCAAATAGATATTCAGTCTTTTTCACCTGTTGCAATCATACAAAGGGAACATCGGGCACAGACCTACCTGTCCTTTTACTTACTTACTGCAATGGTGATGGTGTTTTTCCCAAAACAAATTTCACCATTTAGGTTTTTGTTTTTTGTTTTTTAAATAGGATTTGTCAAGAAAACAGCCACGCCATCTTCTCATGTTCTGCCTCTATTTCATCTGATTGGCTTCCCTTTTTCATGAACTAGCCTTTCCAATTCCCTTTTTCCACCTGATTTAATTGGCTTCTTTGCTGACTGTAAACATGGCTTTCAATCAAACAGAAAACATTTCAATCAAAACCTAATGCATTTTGCTAAATATTTTTTTTGTTTCCAACAACTACCAGAACTGCAGCATTTTACAGAAGAAGGAGGGGGTTTGAAGGGATGATGCAACTGAAAGATTAGCCAAACCTCAAGTAATAGAAAACGTATATGATAACACGCACGCACACATGCACGCGCGCGCACACACACACACACACTTAAATAGCTGCCATGTACATGCACACACAGCTATCATCTGTCTTTTGCTTCTTATGAGTTAAGAAATAAACAATCATTGTCTGTCAAGCCATCTAAGCATTTTGTACTGCACAATGCACTGTATGATAAGACTAATAATTAATCAATTTTAACAAAAGCAGTACTCAGTGGATGATTCGATTTAAAGAAGGATTCTTATCTCCAATTATGCAATGACAACTGTATTCTTACAGCTTACAAAATTCAGACTCACATTTCTCTAGCAGAGCTTGGTTTTATCCACAATGCCAAGGTGAGGGAACCCATTGCTCCAAGTTTCTGTGAAGGGGGAGTGACCAGGCACCCATCCTGGCCTGGCTGAAACAACAAACTGCCGGATCCACTAGAAATCCCATCGAAACTGTTAGAGGTTCCAGCTTCTCTCTGAGTACCAGGACGAGTGTCGTTAGTGTCTTCAGTTACACAGATACCCCTGGTGGAATGAAGTGCAGGCATGTCAGTATGTTCTCCCTAAGAAACCAAATAACTTGCAGTTATTAGCAAGACACCGATTGTAATGTCATTAACACAATTTAATAAATAAGTCAATTGTTTTATTTTTTAAATTTATTAATTTTGCTTTGCCTTAAAGGTTTCGACAGAAAATAACTAATAAAATACCTGACATTACTCTGAACTTAATGAAGCTACCTGTGTGCAGCCAGCAGCAGCGGAGCATACGGAGGCGTAGAGGATCTATAGGGACACTCTTGGACACAGAAGGCCTGATAACATGTGAGCAGTTCAGCCTGAGAAGAAGGTGACTGACAGTAGCTGCTCCGCTCTGGAAAGCCACAGGTGTAACGAGGCGGCGAGGTCGACACGGGTTTAAAGGCAGCAATGTTCTCCATTCGTGGGAAGTGTCCCTGTGAAAGATTGAGAAAGTCTGATAATCCCTTTAATCCTGGTGTCTTGCCATGTTTTTGTAGCTTTGGGGACTGCAGCCACAAACATTTGGATACAATAATAACTTGTAAGGCCATATACTGTATTTGAATCTACTTCAAAGAAATAATAACAATATCAATCACAATGTAACACAAAAAACTTTGTATAGGAAACTCTTACAATTGCATGTGATGTATTTATCAAGATTAAGACCTTTACAAGCAAAATAATTAAATATATAGGCATATTATTTGAATTAGTTCAACTGGAAAATGTACTCTTTGCAAATGATGTATCTGAAGATGTTTTCAGATACAAATGTAGAAAAAGCATAGGTTTACACGATGAAATTAATAATGATGTAATTATTTTTTTTCTTCAGATTTATTTTGACTCACTGCAGCAGTGTCTCAACTTACCTGGACAGAACTATTATTAATGGGTTAGGGTAACCCTAACCTGACTTCTAAACAGCATCTGAATCAGAAATGATAACCTTTAAGCAGCTCTTACCTGTGAAGAAGCAGGTTTTGGACAGAGGCTGAGGAAGAGGAGAGGTAACCAGAAAAGAATATGACGCCACCTCATCCTCATGATGTTCTGCCTTTTCATCTTTTGTTCACTGATGTTCTTCAGGGACAACAGCCACAGAAAGATGGGCCAGAGATTATTTTCCCTCTCCCTTTGTGCAATTTCACCCTCTTTTTCTGCAACTGACAACATCCCAGAGGCGTCTGTCTTGTCCTTCCAACTTCTGTGCATATCATTTCTATTTCCCCACTTGCTGTCATTACATAACTTACGAAGTGATTCTCTACCTCTGTTCATTCTCCATTTGTTGTGTCCTATGCCCCATGTTTGCCTTTCCCTTTGCACATTGTCTCCCTTCGCCCCTCCCTCTGTTTTCCAGTCTCCCTTCTCTTCAGTCCATCTCAGGCCTTTCACTCCACAACATTCCAGAATCAGTTTCTCCGAGGGATCCAGCATCTCAGGTCTGGACTTTGGAACATTCCTGCAGGCAGAGAGATGTTTCTGAATTTGGATTTCTTTTGGAAGAGTTCTAGCAGGATTTGAATAAGTGACGACTGTCATGCTTTCATGCTTTAAGGGTAACAGTAACATTTTTTTACAGGCCAGTGCTCCTGGGGTGAAGCTATGACTCTTAGCTCTCTGTTACACTGTCCCTCACAGGCACACACATATACACACACATGCACACAAAAACCGTAACCAAAGCCCTCACATGATAGGTAGGATTTTACAATCTAGAGAGGGAAAAGAGAGAAGGAGAGAAGGAAAGAGAGACCTGGTCAGACCAAAATCCAACATGAGACAAATCTGGGGAGAGTGAAATGCCATGCAGGCTATTCCCTAGCCAAAGCCTACACTATCATGTACAGCTTGATGGAGGCACAGCTCAGCTGATACTGCTACATTGCTTTTTCCTTTTCTTCATTTCCCATTGAATTAAACATGCCCTTTTTCCTCTGGCATCTGGCTCCCAGGTTTTATCCAACCAAACGGGCTTTCACACAAGTTTGTTGGAAATTGAGGCTTAGCGGAAAGCTCTCTTCATTACAATACTTAGCAGCTTCAATTTCGCATTTAGACGCACAAAAAGAGGCCAGCAGTGCAGTCATCTCTAGTGTTAGATTACTTGGTCCAGGCTTCAATCTATACTATCCGTTAGGAGATAGAAAAGCTTACACTTTATCTAAAACCGCCTACAAGACTATGTGCTGCGCAAATTCGTAAACCTATGCAGATAACAGCCTAAAATATGTGGTATGTCTATGAGATTTACCTGTCGTTGCGGACTCCCCGCACAAAGCTCTCTCCCCATCACAAGTGCAGCGCCAACAAACATTCAACCTGTTGCTCTGACATGAGTCGTACAAAACAAGCTACCTGTTCCTCCACACACCTGTCTGTCAGCGGTAACAGACGCCGCTCCAGAAGAAAAAATAGTCCTTTCCAAACATGACTTGAATTATTTTTTGCCTGTTACAGTTCAACAGAAAAAAGGCAAACCAAAAACTGAACTTGACAGAGCTCCGCTTTTGTTTTGTTTTTTCCTCTCTGTCTTACCTCTCTCATTCAGAACATGCGGCGCGCGCTGCTAAGCAGATTACCGCGAGCTGCCATCTGGCCAGCAGCGCCCGAGGCGGCAGGATACCGGGCACAAAGTAACGGCGGTGAAACGTTACACTGTTGTGAACCAAGTAACGGAAACTTGAGAGCCCCGGAGGCGGCATGAGAGCAAACAGTGCGACATATCCGTTTTGCATCTGTTACAGAACACCAAAGATTGTCTTTGACAGCAAGGCATTAATTTGCGATTTAAATAATTACCCCCTGCCTGGTAGTAATGTTTTACCCCCCACCTACGTGGGATGCGTCTGGGTTGCAGACAAGTGGCTCTCACAGGAAAAGAGGAACGCTATCAAGGTCGCTAGGCAACGCTGATTTGCTCCGGCCACTTAAAGAATTGCAGGAAATCATTTATAATCTCATGTCGTTCAAATATTATTCATTTATGTACATATTCAACCTATGTGCCAAATCGCTATATAAGTATTTAATGCAGTCTCTCACAAATAAACCAATCAATCAGGAAAATAAACAAGCCATTAAAATCGTATAAATGATTTTGCTAACCATCTCAGTAAACCTTAGTTTAAATATGGATCAGCATTGTTCAGCTTAGTTCCAAGTTTAGTATATCATTATTATTATTATTATTATTTACTAATAAGCCCTGTAGCGTAGGTCACTTAGCCGGCCCCCCAGTTGAAATAAAGGAAGGAAATTATGAAGAATAATGAAAACGAGACGCATTAATTTGGAAAAAAAAAAAAAACAAGGCTGTTGAGGGGTTGTTCAGCAGTTCGACTCAGCGGGGATCCACACTAACACTGAGTGACCCTTGATAAATATCAACAGTAGTTGATTATCCCAGTAGGTCTATCATGAAGCCATGGATTCAAAAGTAACCAAATTGCGTAGTTTATATTTAACTGTATATGTGATATGGTAGTAATTTACATACAAAAAGTGCATGTGCATTGCTGACTCGTGTCATTTTATCTCATTTTATGTCATAATTCAAATTTAAATATCACATTTTAAAATAAAAAATATATATAGAGAAAATGTAGATAAACGAGTCTGATTCAATTTTGATAAGCAATAAATAAAAAGTGAAGTTTCTGAGTATTTTCTATTTCCGGTTCAAATGCACAAGATGAAAAGGCCGTAGGGGCGGGGTTCGTTGGTGGAGTGGAGTGGCAGAGAATAATACTGACAATGTTCACGTACGACAGTAAAAGAACAACAGAAACGGTTCTTCGGGCCTGCACAACAAATTCTGTTCGTTGCATTTTTACATTTTAGTCCTATAGGCGAGTCTAAGCCAGTTATATGTAAAAAAAATCCCGTAGTCCACCCACCAGCAAACTATGAACAATCCCCTTCACGCACACACAGCAGAAGCCGAGGCACAAACTCAAGTATACAGTAGTTTAGACTTGTGTACTGAAGAGCTCTGCATTTAAATTGTGTAAACATTTCCACCAAAAAAAAAAGAATCCTCTCTTATAATTTTCCCTGCCGACAAGTTTTTGCGTTATCATACTAATCGCGTTTGAACAGCTGCAATTTGCTTTGGTTGAACAAAGGCATTCTAACTAGGTTTTAAT
Source organism: Haplochromis burtoni (assembly GCF_018398535.1). Taxonomy (NCBI): domain Eukaryota; kingdom Metazoa; phylum Chordata; class Actinopteri; order Cichliformes; family Cichlidae; genus Haplochromis; species Haplochromis burtoni. Next base: position 4,065,937 of record NW_024582372.1, read on the forward strand.
TAAGTGTTCCTAATGACCTTAAGGAGATTAGAGGTTCGCCTTCTAATCAATACCAGGCAGAGAGGAGCAAAGGGAGGGGAAAGGAGGAGAGGGGTGGTGGCTAGGGGCTATAGGATAGAGGTAGGGAGGAAAAGGGGTGGGTAAGGAAAGAAGAGGGAAAAGACGGTGGTAGAACAATAAAAAGTGAATGGAGGAAAGGAGGAAGAAAGAAAGAAATTGTGGGGGATGATGGAGGGTTGAGGAACTTGCTCTTTTTTTTGTGAAGAGGTTGTCATGATGGCAGATTTGTGGATTACCTGGTTTTCTCAAGTAGTTTAACAAAGTAAATCTATAAAATAATGCTTAAAAGGTATCAAAATAAAATGTACTGTTACATCCAGAAATATCCTGTGCATCAGTATAAAGGCAAACATGCACATATATGATTTGGAACCTTGACGTTTTCCATCCCTCTTATTTTCCTACTCTTTTTCATTTTCTTCTCCTTTGAGAGGGTGAAAATGACATTACACCATAGTGTCAGATAGACGGTGATCATCAAGAGCTTTGTTAGCCAAGAAGAGTTTCTCTTATCCTCTCCTCATAAGACATTTGCATAGATTTGCACAGAGTGTGTCCACATGACAAAGAATCTAGTGATACATTGATTGTACTAATTTATTCAGCCAGGCGCGTTCAGTTCGAGAGATTGAAGTGCTATCACACAAGCGGGATTAAAACTGGATGACAATCGCACAATTAATATTGTCTCATTTTCAAAATTACTTGTGTATGACTTATATTTCGCTAAATTGTGTTTGCTGGTCTAATAACATTAAGGCTAATATGCTAAATGTAGGCTGTAAATGTATCATGTCTCCGAATCTTCAGAGCAGCATGAATATGTATGGAGACATCCTTGGCCTGGCTGCTGATTAGAAAAAGTGGAATAAATTGGTGGATGGGCTGCATGTTTCTCTTTAAGCCGAGCAGAATATTAGGTTTTCCATATACAAATGTTACACACGCACACGCACACGCACACACACACACACACACACACACACACACACAGAGCAGAAGACACATCATAACGTCCCAGTTCATGGTTCAGTATATATTATACTGTGTGAGTTATTTTTCTAACACCACAATGAGCATTACAGAATTGTTTAATTTTGTCTTGAAAAAACAATTAAAAAAAACCCAAACCTATTATATGACAAACTTTAAGACATGGTGTAAATGTCTACTCAACATGGTTCTTCAAACATCTCATGCTCATACTTTGTTTGGGAGACTATAACACCGGCTTTAGTTTCCTATAAGATACTAGAGAAACAAGAAACCACCGAAGCAAGTTCAAAGAAGAACCATGATAAAAATGTGGAGCACACCAACACAGATAATTAATAGTACTAACAGATTTGTTTAGCTGGGAAAAAAACACAAAACCAAAAAACCCTCGAAAAAACTTGAATGAGTAACTAATCAACTGCTAACTGTTATAGCAGATAAGAGATTTAAAAAAGTTTACAAACTGTCCGTTTTTATTGAGTTAAATTTATTTTGACCTGAATATACAAATCTTACTTTACTTTTTTTTAAGTAATTTGATTTTTGTTTTTAGAAAACATTTAAAATATTAATTAGTGGAATCACGACTTTTGTATTTCACTGTTTTTGTGCTACTCTACTTATAACCCTGCCACACACTGCATAACTCAGTTAAAATCAGATTTCTGCCCCATCATTATCTTTATTACAGTGTTTTTAAAATATAATAAAACTCAGCTCATTTTCATTGCAAAAGGGCTCCTTTCACAGTGAGTCAGTTCTGCACAAACTGCACGAGCTTTAAATATACCCTTCCCTGATGAGTTCTCAGTGCTTACTAGAATTCTAGTTTTATTTTTTAATCACTTTTTTGTAGTGAAAATGATTATGACAACAGGTTTCCAAGCTGAAAGAACTGTTCAGCAGATGGAAGTTAAAAAAAAAATCAACATATTTATTAAGGAAAATAAATGAAAACATATGCATGGTGATTCAATTCTCACACAGAAATTAGTGCAAGTATTTTTTTTAGTCATCACATATAACATACACACTGTAAATGACACAAAGCATACAATCTACTATGACACATCACTAGCAGTGACTGCAGATGCTCATGCAGAAGCAATACTTATACTTTGTATGCCAACTGTACATTGTTCTCATTAAAGCTAACCACCAGAAGAAAAGAGAAAAACAACAACTAAATTAAATGATTAAATTAGTCTTTTAAAAAACAAATAACAGTCGTGCATTTTAATATCTATGTCAGCCTTATTCCATCATTTAACCCCAATAATCAACACAAATCCGATTTTATTTATTTATTTTTAGATCATTTTTTTTAGAATTACAAACATCTCTCTCATCGTATTTATGCTGATACACTGAAAAAACTTGTGGATGTGTGTAGTGCCTCAAATGGTACTTCACTTCACCTTGTTGTTCATTGGCCGCTGTTCTCCCATACATATGATATTTGGTAACCCACCCAGTGATGACAGGATCATGATAATGGGGCTACAGCTCCAAAGGATCGTCCTTTGTTTCAGTAATTTGGTCCTTCGGTCCCTTTGTTTCATAATGGCCCTAAGGCGCTCCTTCATTAGACCCATAAAGCTAACTTGCAACTTTAAGACTTTGCTGATCTCCACAGATATACAGTTGTATATCTGTGTTTGTCTCTGTGTTTGTTGTATATTTTTGTTGTAATTAACATTTTTTCCAGTTGGTCACAACAAGGGGGGAAAAAATAGGGGTTTATGAAAAAAAAAGCGCAGTTTTCAATCATCATGTTTTTCTTTGTCTTTCAAGGAATACCACATTGACAAAATATTCAGAAGATGTCTTTTGTGGCATTATTGAGCCAAAACACCCAGTACCTTCAGTAGACAGTCAGATCACCATACTTTAGATTAGGTGACAAATCTTTTACAGTCCTCACAGAGTAGTGAGACTTCACCAAATAGAAGGCATCAACACCAAAAATTCATTATAGCATTATCCCTTTCTTGATGTCCTGTCAACACCAACTATTAATTTTTTTTCTCTGGTTTATTTCAAATATGAATTTTGCTCAATGCAATTAAGCAATAAAGTGCCTTGAGATAACTGTTGTTGTGATTTGGTGCAATTTAACACCAGACTTATTTAGTACTGCCCAATAGTTGACCTTTCCTCTTTCTGCATTTATTTGAAGTAACTCATCACTTTTCACCGAGTAATTCAGTTCAATTCCCGAATTCCTGTGATCCTTTGAAATGAAGAAAAATGCAGTATTTCTAAATATTTTGGTTAAAGTGTCATTTTTCTTCCAGTACAACCAAATAGTGGACCTACTTCTTCTGTGTTATATAGAAAAAAAATAGATAAATACAAAGTTTAACATTACCATTCAGGAACATGCAGTGAAATCAAGTCTCATAACTTAGTAGGTTTTAAAGTTTTTTTGGCGAAAAAACAAAGGCCTGTTGTGCATATGCCAGCTTTGATTACAACACTTAGTGTGCAAGTATGTATGCCAGTGATAATTAATTTTTATCACAAAAGTTTTTCTCTTAAAAAACGATTGTTGGTGGTAACGGTAATGTTTTCTAAACATTTTGGGAAATGTATTCTCTGTACCCCCTGAAATCAACACCTATCATCTGTGAAAAAGTACTGGTCACTGGCTGGTCACACTTCCAAGGCCCCATGACTCATATGATCACAGTGATAATCAAAATTTGCAGCATCTTCTTTTAGAAGCTCTAAAAAAAAAAAATCAGGCTCCACAGTAATTTGGCACCAGCGCGATGTAATACCTTTTTTTAAAGCATTAAAATTCTTCACCAAATTTTTTGTAGTCTTTTTAGTCCATTTGTCAAATCTTATTTAAAGTAGCTGTCATGAAACAATGCATATTCATCTAATCTCATAAAAAAAACTCCCAAAGCAACATGCACTGTTGGCACATTTGCTGGTGTGAGTGAAAATGTAGTTTGCTGTGCTGATGCTTTGCTTATTTTTAGGCTATCTCTTCCATTTTCCTCTGACGCTTGCGTCATCCTGCTGTCTATACTCGCTATTTCGGTCACTTCTCTGCTACACCCATGCACCTATCCCACACATCCAACTCTCCACAGGCACCACTCATTCTTTTCTTCATCTCTCCATTTCCCTGTCCCCTCCCCATGCCCTCAAACCCTCTTACCGCTCTCCATCACCGCTTCTCTCTAAATGTCCTCTTCTTTCTTGTCCTTGTTTTATGCAGCATTTTCTATAAATAGAAATATATATTTTAATCCATGTTCATCATTTATCCTCCTAGCTCCAAATGAAATGCACCAGAAAGTAGATATAAAAACAATTTGGCTTTTCCCAAGCTTTTCACATTTCATACCCTCAAGTCACAGTGTCCATATTGTGTGTGCATGTGTGTGTGTGTGTGTGGGCACGCTTTCTGTCCCCTATTGGGGTTAAGGCCAGTGACACCCTCAGGGCTGTGCTGTCCAATCCCGTCCATGCTGTGTTTCTATAGGATTGAATTAACCTCCTGCCTCTCTTGACAATGCACATACATATAATCATTCAGGCTCAGACACACATACACAAGTGCATGCACATGCGTGCACACACACAAACACACACACACATTTTGTCACCTTTCCCCCATCAAGGCTATAATATTAGCTTGAGGCACATCAAAAACTATCAACACTTTTAGTCACCTATTAAAATCAACCCAGTATGCTGTAAATGCACATAATTTGTTTATTTCTTAAAAAGAATGACAGAATAAATGTGACAAGTAACTGTAAGAGTCCAGATTTGAAAGAAACATAGATAAAAAGACACTTTAAAAGCTTTCATCTCTTTTGTTGTTCTTCTTCTTTTTTTAATATTAGTGCATTTTAATATTCTATATGATATTTGGTTTGTTTAGTGTTTATATTTGCTTCATGTATTCCCACGTATCCTTTAATGTACTCAGCCTTGTTCTTTGTTGTGTTACTATTAGAATTTAGCTTCCTCTGTGTTTTTTCCACCCCTCTCATATCAATTCCCTGGTATTAAGTTCATTCATGTCTGTGTTTATTTACTTATTTTATAGTTATTCGTAGCTTGCTTTGCTTTAAGTTTTACGTCCTTTGTCTTGTCATCTGATTCCGCTGAGCTGTGTCTCATTTTCGCCGGCTATTTTAACTCCCCTGATTGCCCTTCTGTGTTTATATATAGTGCTGCCTTTCCTTTAGTCTTTGTCAGAGCATCTGTTCTCCCTCGCAGTGCCTAGCTAAGTATACTCCTGTGAGTTATGTCATTTTGTTTGGAGATTTTTCTTAATTTTTGACCAGTTCCCTTTTGATTCCATGACAAACAGATAAAAGAAAATCTGGAGTTGATTGCAAGTTTAACAATTGCAATCATCTCTCAATGGGTCTCATTTAAAAACAATACATATCGACAAATCTGTGTGTAAATTATGCATATGACAGTTGCATGCAAAAATCTGTAACTGTATCAGTATTTGTATACAAGAATTACAATCTGAAAAATGCATGTAAAGAAAACAAAATATGGAATGAGGAGGAGTAAGCTTGAACTTTTAAAAATGTAAACTTATTCTTTTATTGGTTATTTCATCTTATCTTATATGGTCCTTGTCTTTCACTTGTTTGGTTCCTTTTCTTCTTTGAGTCCAAATTTTCTGGAAACACTTGTCAGAGCTGCAGTGGCAGACGTGTGGAGTGGTGAGAGAAGGACCCAAGTGTCCAAACATAAACACTGGGTCACCAGACCAAGGACCGTGACAACACTTTGGAAAGCTGCCTCTCTTCTGGATTCCTGTTTGGACTTCAGGCAGTATTATTCAATTTTTTACAGTCTTTTACAGACTTTTCCTTTATGGTTTAACTTAGAGTATGACCCAGTATGAACCTTCCAGATCCCTCAGGTCATCTGGATCCGGTCTTTTATCAGTTCCCAGAGTCAGAACCAGACACGGAGAAGCTGCATTCAGCTTTTATGCTCCTTATATCTGGAACAAACTCCCAGAAAGCCTCAGATCAGCTGAAACACTCAGTTTATTTAAATCCAGGTTGAAGACTCACCTGTTCTCAGCTGCATTTGAATAAAGCACCAAATCCACACTTTTAAGCTTAAATTTCAAAACTTACATTTAACTACTGATTTTATCTACTGTTCTGATTTTATCTGTTTTGATTTTATATACTGTTGTTTGTTTGTTTGTTTGTTTGTTTGTTTGTTTGTTTGTTTGTTAATTAGTTAGTTAGTTAGTTTGCTTGTTTTAATCAATTTTAAATCATGCTTTTTATTTGTTCTTGTTTCTAATGTCTCTGTAAAGCACTTTGAATCACCTTGTTGTTGAATTGTGCTATACAAATAAACTTGCCTTGCCTTGCCTTGCCTTAGAGGTACAGACATCTCTCTTACAACACTGCCACCACTTTGTCTGCTTCACATGGAGGTAAACGTGTTAACCTAGCTAAAGAAATGGGCATGGGGCAGTATGCAAATAGTATGAAAACTATATGAAGATTACGCAAAGCTGTTGGTTACGAAAGACTCTCATTTACTTACATATACAGGATGGTGAGCAGTGTCGGGTGTAACACATTCCAAAGTAACAGGTTGTAACTGTAATCATATTTTTAGTTATCTGCATAAAGTGTGGAAAACAAAAGAAGTGGAGATGTAGAAATTTTTATTTCACAAAAGAGGAAAATGGAGAAATGCAAACTGCATACAAGATGGAAACAGCTGCATAATGCGTCTAACAGAATTGAGATACCACAGGCACAGGAAGCATGCTAAAGCAAATCTAGTCAAGAATCCAGAGAGATGTTAAAGGTAAAAGCTGTTTGGTTAAAAGCTTCATCTAAACCTTAACATTTTGGCTTTTGTATATGGTAGGATAGTAAGTTTGAGGTGGGTCTGAATGTGAAGAGCCAAGTAACTATACATTTATATGGGAGTGACGTGTCCATCTCAAGACTTGCCCACACTAAAGCAAACCCTGCTTTTTTGTACTTGTGGACACTGATGGAGACCATATTTAACAAAGTTTGCAGCTGAGTGCATAAACTCATCGGGAAATTATTGATATGGATCAAGAAGGCTAAGGGTTTGTTTTCCATTAGACCTCTACAAAATTTTGGGGTTTTTTTGCAGCTGCAGAAGTAGCCCTCTGGTGGCCATTAAACAGCGTTTAAGTTTAATGCACTTCAATATCCACTTCTCAGCTGTCTGTCTAATCTGTCAGCTGTTCTGTGCAGAATATGGAACATATAGAGAATTTAGAATTTAGAAATCATGTTTCTATACAGTAATAAGAATTTGTGCTTTTAATACTACACATGTTAATGTAAATATCAACCCTTCTAAGCTCTAATTAGTTTTCTGAAAAGAGTGACTGCTGTATATCAAACCTTCCAGCTATCTATTGGCCACTGGTGGGGGATTTAAAGTGCCACTAATTCACTGGCCAGTGACACATCAGACTATTTATTAAAGTACACTAACTTAATGAATGGCCCATAGAATGGAGAGTTAAAACATTTACTGTCCTAAGAGAGAGATAGAGAGCAATAGACAGAGAAAGAGGATGGCAATAGGACCAGAGAGAGGGAGTGAGAGAAATGAGAGTGAAAATAAATGGCCCATCGTATAGAGTTAAGACGTTAAAAGTGCAAATAGACAGCTGACCCTCTTATAGCTTGTACATGCAGCGCAAATGCACGCAGCCACCAAGCCACTTTACACCCTGTGTGATTGAGGGATGGGGGAGAGAATGGGAAAAGAGAGGGAAAAGGACGGAGAATGGGATGACACAAGTGGATGGGATGTTGGAAAAAAAATTGAAAGAAGCGAGAGATAGAAGTGAGGCATGTGATTTATAGTAAGAGTGAGCATAGGACGAAGTAAACGAATGAATGAATGAGAGAGGCATATAATGTAAAATGAGCAAAATGAGAGTAGCAAAAGAACAGAGAAAAAGTAAATGATTGAACATTTGTTAAAATATTGCAAGCAGTCTGGTCTGCTGGTATTAATGTAAACTCCATGCGTTTTGAGGGAGAGAGGATCAAGGAGAAGAAAAGTAGTAAAGAAGAGACTGACTCAATTAACATTGAATTTCCTCATTTATTACACTCCAACATATAAATATTTGTTTGATTGTTTTGTGTAGACATGCTCATATTGGAGTGTTGGTCTCTTTATCTGTTTCTTTTCGAGTGTATGTCAGGGGAGTTTGATGTTTTTGAAAGGCCATTACCACCGTGAGTCTGTGTCACTAGGCCTGTGAAACCCAAGGGAACTCCACCACTGATATACTGGGATACAGGAATAAAACACACACATATAGTGAAGCAATACACACAAACGTCCGCACACATGCACATATATGTATGTCTGTGTGTGAGGTTAAATAGCACCAAAACTGGCCTTCGAAACACCATTGTTGGTGTGATCAGTGCAAAGCTGCCACACATTAGCACTTTACAGGACTTTGAGTTTAAAACAGATATGGTCATCCTTGGAGACCTACCCTGCTTGTTACTAGATTAGGGGGTGAAAATCACATCCAGACTTCTTCTCAAACACAACAAAAAGCCCTCTAAAATTTCCAGTATGAGGTCTGCATATAGAAGTCAGTTTGTGTAACTGTGATACTTGAATTTTCCACATTAGAAAATAAATCACAGATTTCTGAAAAGGTACAAGGTCTTCCCCTACCAGTAGACAAGCCTCGATGGGGATAACATTTTAAGTTTCTTTCCAAATCAAATCCTAACTGGGAGCTGGTTCCACAGAAGAGGGGCCTGGAAGCTGAAGGCTCTGCCTCCCATTCTATTTTTAAATAGGAACTAAAAGCAAACCAGCAATCTGAGAGAGAAGTGCTCTACTGGCGTCTGATTACTCAAGAACTTGTATGTGATAAGAAGGATTTTAAATTTGATTCTAGAATTAACAGGGAGCCACAGAAGAGAAGCCTGTATGGGTGAAACGGTCATGATCTCTGTGTGCATGGACCATGAAACATGACACCTGAAACCTGAAACATGGAGGGAGAAGAATTGACGTTCCAGCGAGGGACAAAGGGAGCTGACACAATATATACACATGAGGGTGATTAGGAAAGGTGTAGACACATGGGAATACAGGAGGGACAAATAAGGCATAACGAGTTAGGGGAAGCAAAACTAAACGCAGTGTACATGGGTTGAGGAACTGTCAACATAAAACAGGACGAGGGATGCACACCAAGACTCGGACAAGGACATGCAAGCTTGACACAAAGACAGAGATAAACAAACACAGAAACAAGCAGCAGACTGGGGATAGAAACAACAGAGTGAATACTGAGGAGCTTTTGAGGACATCCTGATAATAACAAAGTAGTCAAGCCTAAAAGTCATAAATGTATGAACTAGTTTTTCAGCAACACTCTAAGACAGGATTTTTCTAAATGTAGAGATATTGCACAAATAGAAGAAAGCATTCCTTCATATTTGCTTAGTATGCACATTGAATGGCATATCCTGATCAAAAACAAAACCTAAGATTTGTCACACTCTGATTAGAGACAAAGGTAAATGGCCTGTATTTGTATAACGCTTTACACAATCAGTCACCCACCCATTCACACACTGGTGATGGCAAGCTACATTGTAGCCACAGCTGCCCTGGGGCACACTGACAGAGGCAAGGCTGCCGGACACTGGCACCACCGGGCCCTCTGACCACCACCAGTAGGCAACGGGTGAAGTGTCTTGCCCAAGGGCACAACGACCGAGACTGTCCGAGCCGGGGCTCGAACCGGCAACCTTCCGATTACAAGACAAACTCCCAACTCATGAGCTACAATTGCCCCCAAAGCATCTAGTTAGATACCATAATTCTAAGATTTTAGGGACAAGTACAAGAACCTCAGTTTTATCTGAATGTAGAAGCTTGAAATTAGAGGTCATCCAGGTCGTTATGTCTTTAAGGCTTTCCTGCAGTTTAATGAATTGATGTGTGTTATCTGGCTTCATGGATAGATAAGGTTGGGTGTCATCTGCATAGCAGTGAAAATGTGTGCTATGTAAACCGAATTAGTTGTAGCACGGAACTCTGTGCAACTCCATAATTAACCCTAGTGTTTGAAGAGGACTCTCCATTTATGGAAACAAGCAGGAATCTATTAGCGGTATTATTCATAACACTGCAGCACAGAGCATGCTGTAATCGCTGTAATAAAATATTGGGGTCAACAGTATCGAACTCTGCACTGAGGTCTAGTAGGACAAGCATAGCGATGAGTCCACTGTCATAGGCCATACGAAGATCATTTGTAACCTTCACTAATGCTGTTTCTGTAATCTCTGTGTAGGTTCTCAGTCATCCAGGTCAGGGTGATCTAAGGAGCTCTGAAAGAAAAGTGACTTGAATTCTTCTTCTTCTTCATTTAAAACTGGGTCTTTGGTTGATTAATAAGTTGGAGTGGAAGATTGCTGCTATTGCCTCTCCTTAGCCTGTGCTTTGAGGACTTCTAACAAGACCAGGTTTTCTTCAGAAAATTTCCCAATTATCTATAAAGCCCATATAATGTTTTGGACACCCAGCAGTTTAGAGAGAACATGCAGCTAAACATGTCACTCCTGGTCCAACTGGCGAGTGGACCAGAGAAAGCGACAGTGTCCGACATTGTTTTGGCAACATTGCCTCCCCTTTTCCCTGGAAGACAATTCACTATGGTTGCTGTTGTCTCTAGCTTCACATGTCTCAAAACATTGCCAGTCAACAGAGTTTATTCCTCAGCCAGTGTGTTGCCAAGTGAGGAAAAACGAGAGACATAAACGGGGGCTGGGGGCTTCTATTTAGGGCTACACTTGCTCCTCACCGTCACCCAGCCATCGTGTTTTACTTGCTGCTTGGGCCATTTTGCTGGGGAAAGCTAATGGTGGCTAAACTTAAGTTGTAGAAGTGCACAAGAAGGTGATTTAAAAAAACAAAACAAACACTGTCCAGAAACAATAAATTTATGCACAATGGAAACATGGAAATACTTACATTCAAGTCATTTTGTATTGTACACACTGGAAGTGTGTGTAATAACATTTATAGACATCTAAAGGCACAGGATTTGCTTCTTTCTCCTCTGCAGCTTCAGCACAGGTTATCTCACTGGGTTAAACTTGAGTTTGCAATACTGATTCAATGAACTGTACCTTGAACCTTAAAAAATGTTAGTGTTTCTGTACTTGATTAATATTGCCACTACGACCAAGCTATTTTCTCAATCATTAAGTCCCAGTGTCCATTTTTTCAAATGTACCCATTTACAGTAAAATGTGCATTATGCAAATACTGGCAACTTTCAACACCTCATATCTTTAAGGCACTTTCTAGAACTGTCTAGACTAATGGTGTCATTAGGTCTTATGGGCAGTTATAGCTGTATATCACTAGTATAACAGTGAAACTTTATGCAGGTAAATGGCAATTGAAATGGGGCTGAAAGTTTAACTCAGTGGGACCCCCAAAAATGTTTGCAATGGACAAGTCACTTATAGTGAGAAAGTCCTAACAGACAGCTGAGCTTTAAAGTGCTGAAAAAAGCACAGCTTATCACAGTTATCAACAGTGACAGATCAGGGTTAGAGCCCCCTTTTAGCTTAAGTTCAACAGTCTCAAAAAACCTGTGTCATTTATTAGTCAGTTATGCTGAGCAGAGTAAAACAGACCAATGCTGAGTTTTATTTTCATGCACAGAAAATGAAAGTAGCCAATGTGAATACTAAACTGAGAAAATAGGAAAAAAAGAGTTTAAAGCAAATACAGCAGGAGTTTATGAGGGAAAAGAGGAGGTAGTGAAGAAGCATGATGAAGAGATGAACAGCACTTTCAAAAGGACAGAGATGGCAGGAAAGATGTAGATGAAGCCAGAAGGTGGAGGAGGAGAAGAAAGGAGTTAAGTTGGCCATTAGCGATGCGACGTGTGGAACTCACTCTTACATGCGTTCCACAAGGTTAACGATAAGAGCCCCTCGGCAGCTGAAATGCTCAAGTAGCTTTTATCGTATCATAATAATGAATCAAAGATAAAATAAAATAAATGAACTCCAAAAGAAAAGCAAGTAAAATAAAACATATGTGCAGTGGGCTGAATGACCAGGCAGCAGCCCAAATAGAAAAGCACAAGAGGAAATCACAGAAAGAGAGAAGAAAAAAAGAAATAAATATATTGGTCTCTTTCCACTAATATCTTCTTATGTCATCTGGTTGAAAAATATTTGCCTGCAGGTCAGGGCTCCCCCTGTTAGGAAAAGGCTTCTTAAAACGCTTCATGGCTCTTTGCTACATTAAATATCTGGCCTCTGCATCCCATTTACTGCTGCTGGCTATTGGGGAGGGGGTCCTAGAGAGCTAGAAAGAGAGGACTAAGAGGTGTAAATGTGACAACAAAAAAGGGAATAAAAGGAAGTAATGGTGGACAAGTAAGAAAAAAGAATGTCTGAAAAAAAAGTTTAAAAGTGCAGAAGCTAATGATTTAAAACACACAAAAAAATGCAATCTTGACAGCTTATGTTTGTTTTTTACTCTTACACAGCATGTCTTAATCCATGTGTGTGTGTGTGTGTTTAGCGCCCTTGGCAAGAGCAGATCTGGCCATTCAGAATGGACAGTAGTTAGCCACCCACAGAAGCAAGCTGTTACTACCTTCTCGTCCCTCCTCCTACTCTCCCTGCTTTTGCCTTTCTGTCACTCTTTATCTTTTTTTATATTTCATTTTTCTTATTTTTAGGGACTAGTAACAAAAAGCAGCTCTGTAATGGATGATAGTGGTCTATGGTTCTAAAATGTGAGGTTGTGCTCAGATTCTTTAATACACTAGAGGATGGATAAAATAGTGTTTGCCAAATTAAATATTAATGCCACCCTTGCCTTGCTGCTGCCACTGCTGTAGTTCCTTTCAGCAAAACACTTCAATCCAATATAAAACAAAGCAAGACAATTACAAAGGATAGTGACTTTGTAATGCTGTACTTCATCAGACTGTAACATTAAAAAGTGCTATCATCGTTACTGTAATGATGATATTGATTCTGAATAACAAATATGTTCTACTGTGAAGATCACAGTTTTTGAGCTTGTACATAGCATTCTACATACGATTTTTAAAGACAGTTAGCTAATCTGTCTAGTAGATAGTTAAAGTGGAGACCATAGTGGACTTCAGAGTGGAGGACCGACTATGAGCAATGCTGGCAACGATCTTTGTGTCCTCTTCTTTGCTGTCTTTGTGAACTGGATTAGATTTTTCCTCTTGTGGAACTCCAGTTGACTAGTTTGATCTAAGTTCTGATGTAATAACTTGTAAGGTTGATTGCTGTCAGTCATGTTTGATATTGACTTTTGTATTTTGGTAGCGTTATCTTGGTTTTTTGAAAACTCCTCCACAAAAAAAACGTAAAATTCTTTGTCTATTTTACCCTTAATGGGACAGTAGACCTGGAGACCTTCACTCAGTCTGTCCTTTTCTACATTAAGTGTCACAGTCTGGCTGGGGCAGACTGTATGTGTTTGCAAAAGAGGACTCAAACGCAGACCAAAAACTGAACGTGGCGTGGATTTAACAAAAAACAAGCCGTTTATTGAGGCTAGCAAAGAGGGTACAAACAAAAGGGCATTGGTGAAACTAAACAATAACCTAAACTGGGTGAACTAAAACTAAACATGAAAAAACCTTAAACATGGTGAACTGACATAGATACCTGAAGTTGTGACATGGATGAGCAGACGACCTGACAAAGAATGACTGAAAGCACATGGACTAAATACACACAGGAGGATAATGAGGGAAGTGGGAACACATGGGGAAACAGCTGACACATGAACATAACGACGTCACAGTGGAAGAGTAAAACTAAACACGATGAACACAGGAACACCAGACCTCTTCAAAATAAAACAGGAAACATACTGACTGAACTCTAGACATGTAAACTTAACAGCAACTGGGGAGACGGAACATAGGGACCTGAAACATGGTACAAAAACGTCACAGTAGACACAACATGGAACACAGGGAAGCCATATTACAAAGCCAAAGAACTAAACCTATGATAACCATAACTGAGACCTAAGGAAACAAGAAACAGCACAACAAAGGACTCAAAACATAACCCATAATATAAAAACACAAGATCTCTTCAAAATAAAATAGGAAACATAATGAGACGCAGACATGACAACCAGAACTTGACAACGTAAGACACAGACATGAAACACATGAAGAGCAGGGGAGACTTAACATGGGTTGGAAACACAAGGGGGAACTAATAAGCAAATGAACATAGGAGACCTAATGAGCTTAAACATATTATAAACATCAAAAGGAACTAAAACTCAAAACACTGGGTCATAAGACCCAGGATCGTGACATTAAGTGCTGTGTAGACAATGTGACAGTGACTGAAACCATCCTAACTGAAAACCTTGGATGACGACTGAAGTATAGGCTCTGATCAAAACTCACAACTCAGCCTTCAGGCTGACGGACAGGCCTCTGTACAGCACTGCCAGAGCGAACCTGAGGAGGGATCAAACAGGTCAAGAAGGCCTACAGGAGGAGGATAGAGGGCTTCCTCACAGACAACAACTTTCCCTGACTCATGCCACCGTTCCCACCTGTCTGAAAGTCTCCACTATCATTCCCAAAAGACTGTTATAGGCAGCCTCAATGACTACAGACCTATAGCCCTCACATCTGTAGCCATGAAGTGTTTCAAGCAGATTGTGTGTCAACACATCAGAGACGGTCTATCCCCCTCCCTTGACCCCCACCAGTTTGCTTACTGAGCAATTGGGAAGATGCCATCAACATCACCGTTCACAGAGTGGTGAGCCATCTGGAAGAACAGGAAGAGCTACATGAGGATGGTGTTGGTTGACTAGACGAAGAGCATCATGTAAGACACTGGTACATGCGTAACAAGTCACTTCTTACGAGTTCTTATGCATCTCTGCTGATCTTACCTGGCCCTGCAACACAAATGCACTGGTAAAGAAGGCCCAACACCCACTGCGCTTCCTCCGTGTCCTGAGGAAGAACCTGGACTGGCTGGCCTTCTACCATTCCTTAGTGGATAACACGCTCTCCTTCTGCATGGGTGTTTGGTACGCAGGGGCCACTACTGAGAACAGGAAGGCTGCACAGAGGGTGTTTAACACCACCCAAAAAATCACTGGATGCCCTCTGCCACCCCTGGAGGCCATCACCAGATCCTCCTGGGCCATCACAGGTGACCCCTTGCACCCCGCCCACTACCTGTTTGACCCGCTGCCCTCTGGTCAGCACCTCAGGTCAATCAGGTCCCACAACTCCAGACTCACAAACAGCTTCTTTCCCTGGGCCATTTGGACTGGTAACAAACACTATCTCCCCACACTCACCAGTCTCAGCCATGGTCTGAGTAACCTCATCACTCAGGCCACTAACATACAGACTATACTCAGGCCAAGTCCTTTACACTACTTCCTTTTTTTTTTTT